>NC_092224.1:55674242-55841742 GCF_036320965.1 Panulirus ornatus | reverse complement strand
TGTTCAAGGGTCGTACCGTCGTGTTCAAGGATAGTATCGTCGTGTTCAAGAGTCGTACCGTCGTGTTCAAGGGCAGTGTCGCCGTGTTCGATGGTCGTACCGTCGTGTTCAAGGGTCGTAACGTCGTGCTCAAGGGTCGTAGGTACCGTCGTGTTCAAGGGTCGCATCGTCGTGTTCAAGAGTCGTACCGTCGTGTTCAAGGGTAGTATTGCCGCGTTCAAGGGTCGTACCGTCGTGTTCAAGGGTCGTAACGTCGTGATAAAGGGTCGTACCGCCGTGTTCAAGGGACGTACCGTCGTATTCAAGGGTCGTACTGTCGTGGTCAAGGATCGTACCGTCATGGTGGAGTCGTACCGTCGTGTTCAAGGGTCGTCCCACCGTGTTCAAGGGTCGTACCGTCGTGTTCAAGGGTCGTCCCACCGTGTTCAAGGGTCGTACCGTCGTGTTCAAGGGTCGTTCCACCGTGTTCAAGGGTCGTACCGCCGTGTTCAAGGGTCGTCCCACCGTGTTCAAGGGTCGTACCGTCGTGTTCAAAGTGGTAATCAGGTAATAGCCCAGGTGGCTGGAGATACAACCATACTTCTCAACTTGCTGATTGGAGGGACGAGTTTTTGGGAGGCGGAGATGAAGAAGTTGTGAGGGAGTTTGATGGAGGGTCCTTGGAGGCGCGGTACGATCAGCAGCAGCAGGAGGGAGGGGGAGGACGTCGGCGAGGAAAAATAGAAGGAAAGAGAAGATAGAAGGAAGGAGATCCCAGAGGTTTTCATTCTGGCCAACCCAATGGTCTCTAAAATCCTTCAAAATGTGTCTATTACAATGGTATTTTGAGAGACATTTCTAAGCCTACATACGACAACCCAGGACTGAAGCCAGGCCACTAGGCTACAGCTGTGGAAGACCTCATCAAATGGTATCACGTCCAGTTATTCATAAAGTTACAAAGAATACAGATAACTGAACACAGTTAATGGTACGACGATGAAAACTGAGAACGAAGAAGAAAATAGTGGGCCACTTTGGTATTATCATTAGCAGACGTGATATATAAACTTAAGATGAAGAATACTTTCATAAAAGAAACTAAGTTCAATTTTCGAAAGAATATCAAAGAACTGATTAGGATCTAGTCACAAAATCATCTATATCTATCTATCTATCTATCTATCTATCTGTGTATCTATGTATATCTATCATTCTCTCTACCACGCTACCAATTTATCAAACTATTTATCTATCTATCTATCTATCTATCTGTTATCACCATCACCGCACCATCCTCATGGAATTGATCATACACACAAGAGCTGTGCGGCACCGTTGAAATGAATAAATTTTGCAGGACTGGAGTCGCCAAACACCAACCCCCCAGGCAGGCAAAGTTCAGGGACTCCTACTTCCCTCAGGGGTAGGCTTGGCTACCATGCTACCACACCCTGGGGTAGGCTTGGCTACCATGCTACCACACCCTGGGGTAGGCTTGGCTACCATGCTACCACACCCTGGGGTAGGCTTGGTTACCATGCTACCACACCCTGGGGTAGGCTTGGCTACCCTGCTACTACACCCTTGGGTAGGCTTGGTTACCATGCTACCACACCCTGGGGTAGGCTTGGCTACCCTGCTACCATACCCTGGGGTAGGCTTGGCTACCCTGTGACCACACCCTGGGGTAGGCTTGGCTACCCTGTTACCACACCCTGGGGTAGGCTTGGCTACCCTGCAACCACACCCTGGGGTAGGCTTGGGTTCATTACTACCACACCCTGAGGTAGGCTTGGGTTCATTACTACCACACCCTGGGATAGGCTTGGGTACTCTGCTACCATATGTACCATCATTCAAAAAATAGTTAAAAGGGTCTTTTGTTATAACACAGAACAACATGGTTCATAATAGCAGAGGAAAATGATAAGGATTTCCACCGTAAGATCAGAAGCCATGTCCAACATTTTCTTCCTCACTAACGTTATGAACCGCTGGAGTTAACGAATCCTGTCACGTACTGGATACACGACCTCTTTACACGTGCGCCACGTGTGAACTGCTGCAGTGGGTCAATGCCACGTGTTGTTCTTGTGCTCATCTCACTGTGTGCAGGAGGTCGAAGGTCTCTGTGCCTACCGTCACTGACCAGTCCCTTCACAAACGCCAAGGTCAGCTCCTCCCTCCGTTGCGACAGTGTGTGTGTGTGATGAAGGAGACTCGGTGAAGGCTTCTTCATAACTTTTCTACGTACTCATAGCAGATCTTCAGGGCACTCTCCTCTGTACTCGCCTCGATCGACTGAGGCTCGTGGGCAGAGCCCCGCCTGAAGCAGTGGGCAGCAATACTCCAGGGTAGGTCGTGTGTAATGTTGGTCGGATGGGGGCATCTTGCAGCTCCAGCAGGTGGAGGTAGCACGGTGTGGAGCAGTTGAGATGTCTGTGTGTTCAGCCCCCCACGTCAAGTCAGAGTTTATGGTGACTCTAAAGTTTACAATTGTTTACCACTGGGACGCTAGTGTCCCCTAGGTTTACACTTGGTAAAACTAGTGTTTATTTCACTTTTTTTTTTTTAGCTTTTGCACGTACATTACTTGGCACTTGTCGATGTTGACACGATGCTTGCTGTGTGTTGCTCCTAGGTACTCTCCTCAGAAAGGTGTTCGACTCAGCGTGTTCCATAGATGGTCAGATCATGCGTTTTCCTAAGTATTGTGCAGATCTACTGACCATTGCCCAGAAGGTGATAAGACCACAGATCATTTCTTGATGGGGTGGCCCCACAGGAGGTATAGCTTGCACTACCCATGTGTCCAGTAGTGTTGCGTATTCTTGGAAGAGGTTCTGAAGAAATCCAACAAACCATCTGGCTAGGGAGGCCCTGAATCCCATCTCTTAAGAGGCGACTTCCAACGATCGTGAGATCAATCAAGTCGAAGCCTTTCCTAACATGAAACACAATGAATGAAAACATTTTCCCTGGTTCGTCAAGATCAGACAGCATTTCGTGAACGAGGCGCATCAGATATTGGGTCGCGGAGGCGTTCTTTATGCTCCCATATTGTCTCGGGTCGATATTAGGCTTCATGTCTCACATGAGACGACAAAGCTCTCCATGACCTTAGAGGAGGTAGGGGTCAGCCCCTACGGTCTGAGATGATCAACGGAAGGAAACTTTCTGTTTTTTTAAGGTCTTGGTACTAGTGCTGCGTGGCGCCAGATGGTGGAAGTATAGCCATCTGTGATGGATCTATGATACAGCTCAGTAAGGGGAGGACTCAGTTCAATGGCGAACTCTTTGATGGGTAACTAGTTCGTGGGTGTGACCTACCTGTCCTGAGTTTGGCCAGGGGCCTAGCTATATCCCCAGGGCTGGAGTAGCAGAGTGCTCGCTCCTGCAGGTGCGGACGTGGGCGAAGACGCAGTATCGAGAGGGGCAATGCTACTGTAGACATCAGAGGAGTGTGCATAAATTTGTTGTGCTAATGCTCCATCACCTAATGTTTATCGTTGGTCAATCTACCTGGGCTTGACTGTACGATTCGAAAGTGCTGCCACTTTTCTGTAACAAGATCCGGAACCACTGTTTCAGAGGTTTTTAATCCAGCGTCCAAACCATTATTTCCTTTTGCTTTGCCATTCTACTACCACACCCTGGTATAGGCTTGGCTACCCTGCTACCACAAAGTGAAGTAGGCTTGGCTACTCTGCTACCACATCCTGCGGTAAGCTTGGCTACTCTACTACCATACCCTGGGGTCGATTTGGCTAATCTGGTTGCGAACCCTGAGGTAGGTTTGGTTAAGCTGCTACCACACTCTTCGGCAAGCTTGGCTATTCAGCTACCACACCCTGAAGTAGCCTTGGTTACACTGCTACCACAACCTGGTATCGTACACGCCACAACAGCTGTGTTGCACCTTCGATAGCAATCAATCTTGCAGGACTAGAGTCACCAGCCACCCCTCCCCGCAGCAGGCAAAGTTCAGGGACTCCCGCTCCCCTAAGAAGGTAGATTTGGCTACCATGCTACTTCACCCTGGGGTAGGCTTGGCTACCATGTTACCACACACTGGGGAAGGCTTGGCTACCCTGCTACCACACCATGGGGAATAAAGGCTTGGCTACCCTGCTACCACTACCTGGAATAAGCTTGGCTACCCTGTTACCCTGCGGTAGACTTGGAACCCTGCCAACACTCCCCTGGGTAGACTTGGTAGCCAACCATCAAACCCTGGGGTACACACGCTACCCTTCAACCTCAATCGTAAATGAAATAAACATTACTTCTACACTGACACGTCTGGGTGCAGGAACAAGACAGCAGGAAGCGGAAGGCTACACAGCTACTACATCCACCCTGCCGAATAAGGTCACGCCACCATACCCATCACCACCTACCATTAAGGTCACGCTACCATACCCATCACCACCTACCATTAAGGTCACGCTACCATACCCATCACCATCTACCATTGAGGTCACGCTACCATACCCATCACCATCTACCATTAAGGTCACGCTACCATGCCCATCACCATCTACCATTAAGGTCACGCCACCATACCCATCACCATCTACCATTAAGGTCACGCTACCATACCCATCACCACCTACCATTAAGGTCATGCTACCATACCCATCACCATCTACCATTAAGGTCACGCCACCATACCCATCACCATCTACCATTAAGGTCACGCTACCATACCCATCACCACCTACCATAGATCACATGAATATAAGGAAGTTGACCATAACACAACTACGTTAGAAAGTTTCAAACGTTCACGCAATTATACCGACACGTATACACAAACACACGAAGGAACAGCTTGTGTAACCTTGAATCATTATGTCCGTCCTCTCCACGAACAATTCTGAGGCAGCTGACCTAAGCAAGGTTACTAAACGTCCACAGACAGTTGAGGCTATTTTGAGGTACAGTCAGAGGTACGAAAATCAGCACTTTATACATTATCGAAGCCAGTGAGTAAATGGAGAGAGATTAATATATAAGGACAATTCACACTAAATCAAAGTAACGTCTTATCGGCCTAATCAAAACGAACAATCAGCAGTACCTTTGACCTGGTCTTCAAAATGAACGGAGTTATGTGCTACTGGTCTAGCCCTCCAGGTGATCATAGTCGTATGTTACTGCTGAGAGCCTCTGGTCTCGGCCACTAAAGCCACTGGTCTAGAATTCAAGAACCACCGGTCTATTCTTAAAGGGCCTCTAGTCTAGTCTTCTACAGCCACTGGTCTAGTCTTCCAGAGCTTCTGGTCTAGTCTTCAAGAGCTTCTGGTCTAGTCTTCCAGAAGCTTCTGGTCTAGTCTTCCAGAGCTTCTGGTCTAATCTTCTAGAGCTTCTGGTCTAGTCTTCCAGAGCTTCTGGTCTAATCTTCTAGAAATTCTGGTCTCGTCTTCCAGAGCTTCTGGTCTCGTCTTCCAGAGCTTCTGGTCTAGTCTTCCAGAGCTTCTGGTCTAGTCTTCCAGAGCTTCTGGTCTAGTCTTCTAGAGCTTCTGGTCTCGTCTTCCAGAGCTTCTGGTCTCGTCTCCCAGAGTTTCTGGTCTAGTCTTCTAGAGCTTCTGGTCTAGTCTTCCAGAGCTTCTGGTCTGGTGTTCCAGGGCTTCTGGTCTGGTCTTCCAGGGCTTCTGGTCTGGTCTTCAAGAGTTACTGGTCTAGTCTTCAAGAAGAACTAGTCTAGTCTAAAAGAGCCGCTGGTCAGGCCTGGAAGAGTTACTCGTCTAATCTGTAAAAGCCGCTTGATGTAGTCGTGTGGATGAACCAAGTAACATGCCTTTAGTCTGGTCTTCAAGCTGATGCTCCAGCTTAGATGAAAGTGACCAATCCTCCGCCCAGTTGTATTGATTTTCAAAATGAAATTTTGAGACTGATGTCCTGGTCTGAGACGGTTACCATTCCAGACCATGACTCATTCACGGGCCGCCCAGGGTCGAACGCATAGGTTCGAATCCTTGTTGCGGCAGTCGGTCACAGTAAACCTAGCTGTTCATCCACCCCTAGGAGTTGGTCAATAAAATGGGTACTTGGCTCAGGCTAGGGTGTATGTATATACCCTGCAAATACGCAGTCTCTTTAGGATGAGAGGGCTTAGGAAGTGAGTCATTTGTTGTTCGCTGATGATACAGCGCTGGTGGCTGATTCGGGTGAGAAACTGCAGAGGTTGGTGACTGAGTTTGGTAAAGTGTGTGAAAAGAGGAATGTCAATAAGAGCAAGGTTATAAGGTTCAGTAGGGTTGAGGGACAAGTTAATTGGGAGGTAAGTTTGAATGGAGAAAAACTGGAGGAAGTGAAGTGTTTTAGGTATCTGGGAGTGGACTTGGCAGCGGATGGAACCATGGAAGCAGAAGTGAGTCACAGGGTGGTGGTGGTGGTGTGGGGGGGGGGGGGGGTTCTCGGAAGAATGTGTGGGAGGCGAGAATGTTATCTCAGAGAGCAAAATTGGGTGTTTGAAGGAATAGTGGTTCCAACAGTGTTATATGGTTGTGAGGCATGAGCTATAGAAGGGTTGTGCGCAGGAGGGTGGATGTGCTGGAAATGAGATGTTTGAGGACAAAGTGTGGTGTGAGGTGGTTTGATCGAGTAAGTAATGAGAGGGTAAGAGGGATGTGTGGTTATAAAAAGATTGTGGTTGAGAGAGCAGAAGAGGTATGTGGAAATCGTTTGGACACATGGAAAGAATGAGAGAGGAAAGACTGACAATGAGGATATACGTGTCAGAGGTGGAGGGAAGAAGGAGAAGCGGGAGACCAAATTGGAGGTGGAAGGATGGAGTGAAAAAGATTTTGAACGATCGGGGCCTGAACATACAGGAGGGTGAAAGGCGTGCAAGGAACAGAGTGAATTGGAACGATGTGTTATACCGGGGTCGACGTGCTGTCAATGGATCGAACCAGAGCATGTGAAGCGTCTAGGGTAAACCGTGGAAAGATCTGTGGGGCCTGGATGTAGAAAGGGAGCTGTGGTTTCGGTGCATTACACATGACAGCTAGAGACTGAGTGTGAACGAATGTGGCCTTTCTTCGTCTTTTCCTGGCGCTATTTCGCTGTTTCCTGTGTGGCGGTAGTTGAAATGTAAAGGTATGTATATGTGCGTGTATGGACATATATATATATATATATATATATATATATATATATATATATATATATATATATATATATATATATATATATATATATATAAGTGGTTAGGCCATTCTTCGTCTGTTTCTTTGCGCTACCTCGCTGACGCGGGAAACAGCGATTAAGTATTACAATATATAAATATATATATATATATATATATATATATATATATATATATATATATATATATATATATATATATATAACGTTAATGGGAAAGCCTTGATCAGGGTTTCAGCAGCCCGAGCCATCTCGGCTAACATATAAAAAACATACTGGAACTTAGCCCATAGATACTTCAAACTCCACCTATAATGTAATCGCGAACCCTTTTAAAACTAGTGGAAAATAATTTTTCCCTAAAGTTGTTCTATTTTCTCTAGCGTTGGAGAGTCTTGAGACAAATTATACATTTTTCCACTCTAAAAGTTCCAAAAGCAGTGTCGTTACTCTGAGAGAGGAACACATGTCACAGGAGAGGAACTTGGTAGCGCCTTGAGCAAGACGGTCCGTACTCAAGGGTCAGGATGGCCCTTGACCACTCAGCGTCATCAGGTTAAAAAGTCCAGGTCTCCATACCGAAGGGCCGTAGCGTCGTGGTCCAGGTGGTTTAAAGGTCGTAAAAAAAATATTTTACTTCCCAGTTTTCCTTGTAATCACGTCATTATAGACACTCATTACCGTTCTCATAAGCTCTGAACACACTGAAGATTACGCCACAGAAACGCCCAAGCTTGATAGCCACTCAGAAAGCTGCTCAACAAACAAGAATTCATCAAATCAAAGAAACTTTTTCTTTACTTTTTTTAATCTTGCAATCCAAATGTGAACATCATCCGAGATCCATCACCTCACGGAAGCTAACTTGTCGGATTGATGGTCGAAATACTGACGATCATCAGAGGATCACTGTATCCATGATGTCTGTGTTGGGTTGGTCAGTGATGGGGGAAGGTCCAAGAGCTCAGGGATGGGTCAGGCGTGAGCACACAGCCTGGGGCAGCTGGAGACGAGGGGTGAGGCGGTCATACACACTCTGGCTGTGATGGTGGTATAGTGATACAGGTGCTGTGGCTGTGGTGATGATGATAATGGTGATAACACAGGCATACATGATGGTGATGGTGATGATGATGATGGTGACAACATAGGCATACATGATGGTGATGATGATGATGATCATGGTGACAACATAGGCATACATGATGGTGATGGTGATGATGATGATGGTGACAACATAGGCATACATGATGGTGATGATGATGATGATCATGGTGACAACATAGGCATACATGATGGTGATGGTGATGATGATGATGGTGATAACACAGGCATACATGATGGTGATGGTGATGATGATGATGATAACACAGGCATATATGATGGTGATGGTGATGATGATGATGGTGACAATAGAGGCATACATGATGGTGATGGTGATGATGATGATAACACAGGCATACATGATGGTGATGGTGATGATGATGATGGTGACAACAGAGGCATACATGATGGTGATGATGATGATGGTAAAAGTTCTGCTGTGGTGGCGGTGATGGTAGTGGTGTACCAGTGGTGCTGGGGCAGGTGGTGGTAGTGATAATGGTAGTAGTGGTGAGACTGATGAAGGTGGGTGCCACTGTGGAGGCGGTGATGGTGGTGCCACTAGTGAGTGTGGTACTGATGGGTGGTGCTCGAGAATGGGGTGTTGGTATACGAACTAGTGATCCCTCTTCCTGGTGGTGATAATGATGGTGAAAGTGGTGTCAGTGGGGGTCGCAGTGGTGATAGTGATGGTGCTTATGATGGTGGTGATGGTGTCAACAGTCTTGATGTTAATGTAACTCTTCACAGACAGACTGAGATGGAGAGGACAAGTGCACAAAGTAGTACAACAGAAAACGTTCTTGAGAACACACTTCCACGGACCTGCCGCCTGGTAATGTGCTCAACAGAAAACGTATTAAAAGAATTCCTCAACCTTGACTCTTGTTACTAAATAATGTAACGTTAATTACATGTAGCAACACACAGGGACTTAAATCATAAACAGCAAACAAAAATATCTTCACAAGTGGTTTACTGAACTGACGACACGATATGAACGGTGAAGAACTGATAACGACATCCTATTCAGGTATGAGAGAACAGGAAGAACATGTAAGGGAACTGAACTGTGTGTTATAAACACAGACAAAAGAACTGCTAAAATGTGTATGATGTGGAGCTTAAGTATCAGCTGCCGAGGCTAAGATACTAAGCTCTAGACCAAAGGAAAAGCGTAAGATGTCAAATCAGAAGAATCCACGGACCAGTTGAGGATTGGAACCTCTTCTTGTCTTGATAACTTGAGGGGAAACTTGCGATCCAGATACGCAACGCTTTCTGGATAACATTCTCTTGCTACACCTGAGACAGATACTGAGAGGAAACATTTACCGCAGCTGAACACTTCTCTGGGAGCAGCACAAGTGAACAGCTGCACAAACGGGAACAGACGGAGTGGCAGGAAGTTGAACAGTTGCACAAACGGAGAACAGACGGAGTGGCAGGAAGTTGAACAGCTGCACAAACGGAGAACAGACGGAGAGGCAGGAAGTTGAACAGTTGCACAAACAGAGAACAGACGGAGTGGCAGGAAGGTGAACAGTTGCACAAACCGAGAACAGACGGAGTGGCAGGAAGTTGAACAGCTGCACAAACGGAGAACAGACGGAGTGGCAGGAAGGTGAACAGTTGCACAAACGGAGAACAGACGGAGTGGCAGGAAGTTGAACAGCTGCACAAACGGAGAACAGACGGAGAGGCAGGAAGTTGAACAGTTGCACAAACAGAGAACAGACGGAGTGGCAGGAAGGTGAACAGCTTTCACAGATAACGTACCCTTAACGCGTCACGTGACTCG
Organism: Panulirus ornatus; assembly: GCF_036320965.1. NCBI lineage: Eukaryota > Metazoa > Arthropoda > Malacostraca > Decapoda > Palinuridae > Panulirus > Panulirus ornatus. The sequence goes on along the minus strand of NC_092224.1, from coordinate 55,831,700 downwards.
TGCCAACATGGTGCTCACTGATGCTGGCAGTGTTGTCAGTGGCACTGATACAGCAGTTCCGTTTCCACCTTTAGTACTATATGACTCTTGATGGTACGACCCTTGAACACGACAGTACTACCCTTGAACACGACGGTACGATCCTAGAACAAGACGGTACGTACGACCCTTAACCACGACGGTACGTAAGACCCTTGAACACGACGGTACGACCCTTGAACACGACAATACAGCCCTTGAACACGACGGTACGTACTACCCTTGAAAACGACGGTACGTACTACTCTTGAACAAGACGGTACGACCCTTGAAACGACGGTACGACCCTTGAACACGACAGTACGACCCTTGAACACGACGGTACGACCCTTGAACACGACGGTATGACCCTTGAACACGACGGTACGACCCTTGGGGTATGAAGGTGTGGCTTCTAAAGCTAAAACACTTCCAGGTCAGGTTAGGGGCCGGGTCATCATACCCTCGCGCTCAGGGTTTGTACCGCTGTGGCCAAGGGGTTAAAGTTGGCGATCCGATTGGTGGTGTTGCTTAAGGAGGCACCTTCAGTGGTGGTGATAGCAGTTTAGTGATGTTTATGGTGATGGTGATAGCCGTGGTGGTGTTGGTGATGGCCGTGGTGGTGTTGGTGATAGCCGTGGTGGTGTTGATGATAGCCGTGGTGGTGTTGGTGATAGCCGTGGTGGTGCTGGTGATAGCCGTGGTGGTGATGGTGATAGCCGTGGTGGTGCTGGTGATAGCCGTGGTGGTGCTGATGATAGCCGTGGTAGTGTTGGTGATAGCCGTGGTGGTGCTGGTGATAGCCGTGGTAGTGTTGGTGATAGCCGTGGTGGTGTTGGTGATAGCCGTGGTGGTGTTGATGCTACTTAAGAAGGCACCTTCAGTGGTGGTGATAGCAGTTTAGTGATGTTTATGGTGATGGTGATGGCCGTGGTGGTGTTGGTGATAGTGGTGATACTGGTGGAGTCTTGTATAAGTGGTGATGTTGGTTACCACCTTCAGTGGTGGTGATAGCAGTGTAGTGATGTTTCTGGTGTTGGTGATAGCCGTGATGGTGTTGGTGATAGCCGTGGTGGTGATGGTGGTGATACTAGTGGAGTCTTGTATAAGTGCTGATATTGGTTACGTATGTTGGTGATGTAGCTGGTGATACTGTTGGCGATGTTGGTGCTGGTGAATGTATCAGTGGTGGAGATGGTGTCGGACCCGCCCCTCATGGCAGTGACGGGCGATGCTCCCGGTGTTGGCTTGCGCTGGTCGTGCGACCAAGGTCGAGGCTTTGATGACTGGAGGCGAAGGAGTTTATCCCAATAAATCGATTGTCATTTGGCTTACAGTCGCGATAGGACTGTGTGTGTGTGTGTGTGTGTGTGTGTGTGTGTGTGTGTGTGTGTGTGTTGTCTCAAGAAGGGTTACGGTACCTTCTATTTTGTTGGCAAAGAATTCTTTTCAAAATGTCTTCCTCTGCTCGTTCCCTCCATTTCTCACTCTTCTCCCTCTCTCTCTCTCTCTCTCTCTCTCTCTCTCTCTCTCTCTCTCTCTCTCTCTCTCGTATGCTGGCTGTAGCGCCGCCTACGAGCAAGCGCTGGTCTGCCGTGGGGGGGTTGAGAGAGAGAGAGAGAAAAAAATATATATCCACGTATCCGCCAACAACCTGGCAGCTCTGGCCTTAAGCTCTTAACACGATGAAGAGGATGTAGGTCATGCGTCCGCTGGTCCTGGCCACTGAGATTTAAGGGAGAGGTGGTGCTGTGAGGTCGGCCGCAGGTAAACCATTCATCCTACGCGCTGACTGATGCAGGAGTGAAGGCACCACTATCATTTCTTTACGCGTTTGTTATCATTTATTCTAAGGCCGTGCGAGGTATTGCGGTGAAGGTGGACGTACCTACCGTGCGCTGCCCTGCATACAGACGACGGTAAGACTCTTGAGCACGACGCTACGACTCTTGGACACGAGGGAACGGCTCTTGAGCACGACGACACGACTCGAGCACGACGGTACGATCCTTGAGCACGACGGTGCGACCCTTGAGCACGACGACACGACTCTTCAGCAAGACGGAACGACCCTTGAGCACTACGGTGCGACCCTTGAGCACGACGGTGCAACCCTTGAGCACGACGACACGACTCTTCAGCACGACGGAACGACCCTTGAGCACGACGGTGCGACCTTTGAGCACGACGGTGCGACCCTTGAGCACGACGACACGACTCTTGAGCACGACGGAACGACCCTTGAGCACGACGTTGCGACCCTTGAGCACGACAATGCGACTGCTGAGCATGACTGAAAGACCCCTCGGAGTATGATATCCTGCTCTTTGACTTGACCCTTAATGATCTGGTCAAAGGCCAGGTCCTCATGACCAAGGTCGCACCGTCGCGCTGAAGGTCATGTATGAAATAAATTCCACTTGTGTATATACAGTGGGCAGTTCCCCCTCCACTTATCCCTCACTCGGGTAAAGAATAACGGTCCAGAGAACAGACATGCAGCGGGCACATCAGCTGGCAGTGTTGCCTTTAAGTGATTACACTCTTTCCTTCCTCACCGTTACACTGCACTGGAGAACTTCGCATACGCAAATCTCAATGCTCACCTAATGACAGTTAATCATGCTTTTAACCTAGTTGGGTATTCTTTGAATAGACAATTTCTGGAAAATATTTCAGTGGGATGACCTTAGCAACACTCATGGGCGTTCGATTTCAATACTTTGAGCGTCCCACTGTCAATACTCTAATCGTCCCACTGTCTATACTCTGATCGTCCCACTGTCAATACTGCACTGTCTATAATGCCATTTCTGTTGTTGATTGGCTGGTAGAGATTTTCACTGTACGTATGGAATCATGGTGAGGTACCTGAGGATTGGTGGAATGCATGTACAGGGCCACTGTATAAAGACAAGGGGGATAAAGGTGAGTGTTCGAACTACAGAGGAATAAGTTTGTCGAGCATTCCTGGTAAGTTGTATGGGAGGGTGTTGACTGAGAGGGTGAAGGCATGTACAGAGCATCAGACTGGGGAAGAGCAGTGTGGTTTCAGAAGTGGTCGAGGATGTGTGGATCAGGTGTTTGCTTTAAAGAATGTCTGAGAAATACTTAGAAAAACAGATGGATTTCTGTGTGGCGTTTATGAATCTGGAAAAGACGTATGATCAGAGTGATAGAGATGGGTTGTACAAGGTCTTCAGAATATATGGTGTGTGAGGAAACCTGCTCATGGCAGTAACAAGCTGTTATTAAGGGTAAGGCTTGTGTAAGAATAAGAAAATAAGAAAGTGAATAGTCTCATATCTGCGGCAGGGGTATGTCATGTCACCATGGTTTGCTCAGTTTGTTACGGATGGGGTGGTTAGGGAGGAAAATACAAGTCTTGGAGAGAGGGGCGAGTATGCAGTCAGAGGGGAAAGAGATGGCCTGGGAAGTGAGTCAGTTGCTGTTCGCCGATGACACAGCTCTGGTAGCAGATTCGAGTGAGAAACTGGAGAAGTTGGTGACTGCGTTTGGAAGAGTGCGTGAAAGGAGAATGCTGAGTAAATGTTGATAAAAGCAAGATTATAAGGTTCGGCAGGGTTGAGGGACAGGTTAATTGGGGTGTGATTTTAAAAGGAGTAAAGTTGGAGGAAGTGAAGTGTTTAGATATCTGGAGTAGACTTAACAGCGAATGAAACCACGAAACTATGGAGCGGGTGAGGGGGGGTGAATGTGCTGGGAATGCTGAAGAATGTGTAAAAAGAAAAACGTTATCTGGGAGGGTCGAAATGGATATGTTGTATAGCAAGGGCTATAGTTAGGGTTGTGCGAAGGTGGGTGGATGTATTGGAAATGAAAAGTTTGAGGACAATATGTGGTGTGAGGTGGCTTGATCGAGTAAGTAAAGAAAGGGCAAGAGAGAGGTGTGGTAATAAAGAGTGTAGTTGAGAGAGAAGAATAGGGTGTGTTGAAATGGTTTGGATACATAGTGAGAAATAGTGAGGAAAGGTTGACATAGAAAATATACGTGTTAGAGGTAGAAGGAACAATGAGACTTGGGAGACCAAATTGGAGATGGAAGGATGGAGTGAAAAGATTCTGAGCAATAGGAGCCTGAAAATGCATGGGGGTGGGGGTGAAAGACGTGCACGGGATAGAGTGAATTGGAACGATGTGGTATATTGGGGTGGACTTCCAGTCAATGTACTGAACCAGGGCATGTGCAGCGTTCTGGGTAAACCACGGAAAGGTCTTTGGGGCCTGGTTGTGGATAAGGAACTGCAGTTTCGGTGCAATATATAAGACAGCTGGAGAATTGATGAGACCGGATGTGGCCTTTTTTCATATGTTCCTAGCACTACCTCGCTAACGCAGGAAACGGTGATCAAATATCATGTGTATATATATATATATATATATATATATATATATATATATATATATATATATATAGCGGGTGGCTGGAAATCCTCCCCCTCGTTTTTTTTAATTTTCCAAAAGAAGGAACAGAGAAGGGGGCCAGGTGAGGATATTCCCTCTAAGGCCCAGTCCTCTGTTCTTAACGCTACCTCGCTAATGCGGGAAATGGCGAATAGTATTTTTTTTTTTTCTTTTCTTTTAAACTATTCGCCATTTCCCGCGTTAGCGAGGTAGCGTTAAGAACAGAGGACTGGGCCTTTTTTGGAATATCCTCACCTGGCCCCCTCTGTTCCTTCTTTTGGAAAATTAAAAAAAAAAAAAAAAACGAGAGGGGAGGATTTCCAGCCCCCCGCTCCCTCCCCTTTTAGTCGCCTTCTACGACACGCAGGGAATACGTGGGAAGTATTCTTAATCCCCTATCCCCAGGGATAATATATATATATATATATATATATATATATATATATATATATATATATATATATATATATATATATATATATATATATATACCTGGGGATAGGAGAGAAAGAATACTTCCCACGCATTTCCCGCGTGTCGCCGAAGGCGATTAAAGGGGACGGGAGCGGGGGGTTAGAAACCCTTCCCTCCTTGTATCTTAACTTTATAAAAGGGGAAACAGAAGGAGTCAAGCGGGGAGTGTTCATCCTCCTCGAAGGCTCAGAGTGAGGAGTCTAAATGTGTGTGGATGTAACCAAAATGAAAAAAAAGGAGAGATAGGAAGCATGTTTGAGGAAAGGAACCTGGATGTTTTGGCTCTGAGAGAAACAAAGCTCAAGGGTAAAGGGGAAGAGTGGTTTGGGAATATTTTGGGAGTAAAATCAGAGGTTGGTGAGAGGACAAGAGCAAAGGAAGGAGTAGCACTACTCCTGAAACACTCCTGTTGTGTGGGTATGTGATAGAGTATAAGAAAGTAAACTCTAGAGTGATATGGGTAGAACTGGAAGTGGATGGAGAGAGATGGGTGATTATTGGTGCCTATGCACCTGGGCATGATAAGAAAGATCATGAGAGGCAAGTGTTTTGGGAGCAGCTGAGTGAGTTTGTTAGCAGTTTTGATGCACGAGACAGGGTTATAGTGATGGGTGATTTGAATGAAAAGGTGAGTAATGCGGCAGTTGAGGGAATAATGGTGTACATGGGGTGTTCAGTGTTGTAAATGGAATTCTTGAAGAGCTTGTAGATTTGTGTGCTAAAAAGGACTGGTGATTGGGAATACCTTGTTTAAAAAGAGATACACATAAGTATACGCATGTAAGTAGGAGAGATGGCCAGAGAGCGATAATGGATTACGTGTTAATTGATAGGCGCGTGAAAGTGAGACTTTTGGATGTTAATGTGCTGAGAGGTGCAACTGGAGGGATGTCTTATTATCTTGATGAAGCGAAGGTGAAGATTTGTAGAGGTTTTCAGAAAAGAAGAGAGAATGTTGAGGTGAAGAGAGTGGTGAGAGTAAGTGAGCTTGGGAAGACTTGTTTGAGGAAGTACCAGGAGAGACTGAGTGTAGAATGGAAAAAGGTGAGAACAACGGACGCAAGGGGAGTGGGGGAGGAATAGGATGTATTTAGGGAAGTAGTGATGGCTTGCACAAAAGATGCTTGTGTCACGAGAAGCGTGGAAGGTGGGCAGATTAGAAAGGGTAGTCAGTGATGGGATGAAGACGTAAGATTATTAGTGAAAGATAAGAGAGAGGCATTTGGAGGATTTTTGCAGGGAAATAGTGCAAATGACTGGGAAATGTATATAAGAAAGAGGCAGGAGGTCAAGAGAAAGGTGCATGAGGTGAAAAAGAGGGCAAATGAGAGTTGGGGTGAGAGAGTATCATTAAATTTTAGGGAGGATAAAAAGATGTTTTGGAAGGTGGTAAATATAGTGAGTAAGACATGAGAACAAATGGGAACATCGGTGGATGGGGCTAATGGGGAGGTAATAACAAGTAGTAGTGATGTGAGAAGGAGATGGAGTGAGTATTTTGAAGGTTTGTTGAATGTGTTAGATGATAGAGTGGCAAATATAGGGTGTTTTGGTCGAGGTGGTGTGCGTAGTGAGAGGGTTAGGGAGAATGATTTGGTAAACAGAGAAGAGGTAGTAAAAGCTTTGCGGAAGATGAAAGCCGGCAAGGCGGCGGGTTTGGATGGTATTGCAGTGGAATATATTAAAAACGCGGGTGACTGTGTTGTTGACTGGTTGGTGATGATATTCAATGTATGTATGGCTCATGGTGAAGTGCCTGAGAATTGGTGGAATGCATGCATAGTGCCATTGTACAAAAGCAAAGGGGATAAAGGTGAGTGTTCAAATTACAGAGGTATAACTTTGTTGAGTATTCCTAGGAAATCATATGGGAGGGTATTGATTGAGAGGATAAAAGCATGTACAGAACATCAGATTGGGGAAGAGCAGTGTGGTTTCAGAAGTGGTAGAGGATGTGTGGATCAGGTGTTTGCTTTGAAGAATGTATGTGAGAAATACTAAGAAAAACAAATGGATGTGTATGTAGTATTTATAGACCTGGAGAAGCATATGACAGAGTTGATAGAGATGCTCTGTGGAAGGTATTAAGAGTATATGGTGTGGGAGGCAAGTTGCTAGAAGCAGTGAAAAGTTTTTATCGAGGATGTAAGGCATGTGTACTGGTTTTCAGTGAATGTCGGTTTGCGGCAGGGGTGCGTGATGACTCCATGGTTGTTTGATTTGTTTATGGATGGGGTTGTTAGGGAGGTGAAAGCAAGAGTTTTGGAGAGAGGGGCAAGTATGCAGTCTGTTGTGGATGAGAGGGCTTGGGAAGAGAGTCAGTTGTTGTTCGATGATGATACAGAGCTGGTGGCTGATACGGGTGAGAAACTGCAGAAGCAAGGTTATTAGGTACAGTAGGGTTGAGGGATAAGTCAATTGGGAGGTAAGTTTGAATGGAGAAAAACTGGAGGAAGTGAAGCGTTTTAGGTATCTGGGAGTGGACTTGGCAGCGGATGGAACCATGGAAACGGAAGTGAGTCACAGAGTGGGGGAGGGGGCGAAAGATCTGGGAGCGCTGAAAAATATGTGGAAGGCGAGATCATTATCTCGGAAAGCAAAAACGGGTATGTTTGAAGAAATAGTGGTTCCAACAATGTTATATGGTTGCGAGGCGTGGGCTATAGATAGAGTTGTGCGGAGGAGGGTGGATGTATTGGAAATGAGATGTATGAGGACAATATGTAGTGTGAGGTGGTTTGATCGATTAAGTAATGAACGGGTAAGAGAGATGTGTGGTAATAAAAAGAGTGTCGTTGAGAAAGTAGAAGAGGTTGTACTGAAATGGTTTGGTCACATGGAGAGAATGAGTGAGGAAAGGTTGACAAAGAGCATATATGTGTCAGAGGTGGAGGGAACAAGGAGAAGTGGGAGACCATATTGGAGGTGGAAGGATGGAGTGAAAAAGATTTTGAGCGATTGGGGCCTGAACATGCAGAAGGGTGAAAGGCGTGCTAGGAATGGAGTGAATTGGAACGATGTGATATACCGGGGTCGACGTGCTGTCAATGGATTGAACCAGGGCATGTGAAGCGTCTGGGGTAAACCATGAAAAGTCTTGTGGGGCCTGGATGTGGAAAGGGAGATGTGGTTTCGGTGCATTATACATGACAGCTAGCGACTGAGTGTGAACGAATGTGGCCATTGTTGCCTTTCCTAGCGCTACCTCGCGCGCGTGAGGGGGGAGGGGGTTTTCATTTCATGTGTGTCGGAGTGGCGATGAGAATGAATAAAGGCAGCATGTATGAAATATGTACATGTGGTGTATAAGTATATGTGTATATATATATATATATATATATATATATATATATATATATATGTGTGTGTGTGTGTGTGTGCGAAATGTATAGGAATGTATGTGTGCATGTGTGGACGTGTATGTATATACATGTGTATGTGGGTAGGTTGGGCCATTCTTTCGTCTCTTTCCTTGCGCTACCTCGCAAACGCGGGAGACAGCGACAAAGTAGAAATATATATATATATATATATATATATATATATATATATATATATATATATATATATATATATACATCCCTGGGGATAGGGGATGAAGAATACTTCCCATGTATTCCCTGCGTGTCGTAGAAGGCGACTAAAAGGGGAGGGAGCGGGAGGCTGGAAATCCTCCCCTCTCTTTTTTTTTTTTTCAAAAAGAAGGAACAGAGGGGGGCCAGGTGAGGATATTCCACAAAGGCCCAGTCCTCTGTTCTTAACGCTACCTCGCTAATGCGGGAAATGGCGGATAGTTTAAAAGAAAAGAAAGAATATATATATATATATATATATATATATATATATATATATATATATATATATATATATATATATATATATATATATTATCCCTGGGGATAGGGGATTAAGAATACTTCCCACGTATTCCCTGCGTGTCGTAGAAGGCGACTAAAAGGGGAGGGAGCGGGGGGCTGGAAATCCTCCCCTCGTTTTTTTTTTTTTTCTTTTAATTTTCCAAAAGAAGGAACAGAGGGGGCCAGGTGAGGATATTCCAAAAAAGGCCCAGTCCTCTGTTCTTAACGCTACCTCGCTAACGCGGGAAATGGCAAATAGTTTAAAAGAAAAGAAAAAGATATATATATATATATATATATATATATATATATATATATATATATATATATATATATATATATATATATATATTATATGTAAAGATATTGCATTCAATGGCACCTTCACACTACTTCCCAACTTGTATAAAATGAGAGGTCAGGAAACTCTTTAGAAACAGCAGCTTTCCAAGACAGACTCAGAAAAGACGCACCAAACTTTAAAATTCCTGCTAAACACAGCGAGTTTTGCGATGTTATAAACATTCAAGAGAGAAAGAAAATCTCGCTTATTTTCACATGACACCGTCACCTTCCAAGGGCGTGTCATTAAGTCTTTACATTTCCTTCGGTTCCAGTATATGGTACATTATTAATAAAGATATATATATGACGTAAGTACCTGTGGTCTGCGAAAATGAAAAGTGGTCCATACGAACATAAACCAAATTAACAGGGGGTCCCATTAGGATGGATGTAGTTCACTAAATGGTAGGTAGTTCATAAAACTAACCACTGAATGGTAAGTAGTTCATAAAACGAACCACATATGGCTCCACTGGAAATCTTAGTAGCTCGAATGAGTATGAAACTAAGTGCCTTAGATTCTACTGCATCTAAGATGATTAAGACGGTGAACTGAACATCCTTCCCCATTGTCATGAGTCTCTTAAGACTAGCGGACGGTGAAGCTGTGGACACAAGGCCACACGAGACAAAGATTGTAAATACGCAAGATCTCTCACGCCGCTTATCCTACATCACCTACGCCCGTTGTCAACTTCATAACCCGTCGAGATTGTGGACGCGCGAGTCGTTGTGAAGCCCTGCCTTGTCTGATCTACAACGAAGATGGAATGATAGGAAAAGAGAATTTTTTTTTTGACCTGGCCGACCAGGATGTGTGAACCAGGTCTGGCAAAGAGATCTCATCGGTTCTGGAAGTGATCTGGTTGCCATGAACACGATTATGAAACGAAACGAAGGTTGTGGTTCAGTGTCACTGGCACCCGTGTGTAAGTGTCTGGCTTAATCAAACATCACCACGTTCGGGTTTTAAGTATTTCTAGTGATTTTAGAACCTAAATATCACTACGATACGGGTGTTAAGTGTTTGAAGTACCTGGACATCATCATGGTTCGGGTGTTAAGTCTTTCCACCATGATTAACAGCTCAAAAGCTTAGAAATCATCATGGCTTCGATTCGAACTGCATAAGCTCTAAATATCGTCATGGACAAGGTACCTGAAATTCTAAGTTTGTAAAACTTACCACATGAAACTATGTAATGTATGTACCGAAATACGAAATGTAGCATCTTATGTAATATCAACCCACTGGGGTCTGAGTAAGACTCGTTGTGATCCCTGTAATCCTTTTGCGCTACCGCTCACAGCAGGAGCACAGGGTGCACGGTAAATTAGCCGGGGGTTACCGGCACAGATCAATAAAATCGAACCCACTGAGATATCATCATGGCTCGGTGTTGAAGTGTTTGGTCCTTCCGTATCGCTTGTCATCTACCATTACAGCGTAGGAACGATAAACATCATCGGATGCTCTGGTGTCCGACACCTGCGTCGCCTCTGAATATCCCAGTGACTCGGGTGTGTGTGTGTGTGTGTGTGTGTGTGTGTGTGTGTGTGTGTGTGTGTGTGTGTGTGAGCTCCACACACCACCACAGCTCGAGGTGAGGCTCTGGGTTCTCAGATCCTCGTCAGGAGTCGTCGTTAACAGGCTAACGGCTCTGCTGGGGCAGCAGGGGTTAGATCCTGACACGCCAGAGTGATGTGTATTGGTGGAGAGGGAAATCAGGGACACGATAGCTCCCTGATCAGGCGTCAGGGGATTGGTAAATGGGGGTTCCTAAATACACCAGTCCCTGTCATCTACCCAACAACCCTTAACGACCTATAACAACATAGGATTCCACATCATTCCCTGAAAACATAGACCTCCCCCATGTATCTAGGGCCATGACATCCCCCGTCGTAGCGACACGCGACGACATTTGAGACGCATAATTCAAACGACGTAACAACACGGTTCCAAAACTGCGATGAGCAACCCCATTTGATTGGTTCAGTTACAAAGTAACGCTCGTATGAATAGGTCAGACTTCGCTGCGTGTTGCCCCAGCCCGTGTGCGACAGGGGCGACCAGCCTTGTCTGCACTTGCAACTTTATGATAAACAACAGGAGATCTAGTGACAGGTGATGGCGGCTGAGGTGATGGCGATAAGCGGGGTTTGTTGGTCGACTTCCACGGCTCACGATCGACAGCAGGCTATTACGACAGTCATGCTGGCTATTATGACAATCATACTGGCTATTATGACAACCATACAGGCTATTATGCCAATCATACAGGCTATTATGACAGTCATACAGGCTATTATGACAACCATACTGGCTATTATGCCAATCATACAGGCTATTATGATGGTCATACTGACACGCGCAGGGTAAGCTACCCTATTGACCACTTTAGCACGCGAGTGCAACTCTTGAGCACGACAGTGCGACCATTAAGCACGACACCAAAACCCTTGAGCACGACAGTGCCACCATTAAGCACGACATCACAACCCTTGAGCACGACAGTACGACCATTAAGCACGACATCACAACCCTTGAGCACGACAGTACGACCATTAAGCACGACACCACAACCCTTGAGCACGACAGTGCCACCATTAAGCACGACATCACAACCCTTGAGCACGACAGTGCGACCATTAAGCACGACACCACAACTCTTGAGCACGACAGTGCGACCATTAAGCACGACACCACAACCCTTGAACACGACAGTACGACCATTAAGCACGACACCACAACCCTTGAACACGACAGTACGACCATTAAGCACGACACCACAACCCTTGAGCACGACAGTACGACCATTAAGCACGACACCACAACCCTTGAGCACGACAGTACGACCATTAAGCACGACACCACAACCCTTGAGCACGACAGTGCGACCATTAAGCACGACACCACAACCCTTGAACACGACAGTACGACCATTAAGCACGACACCACAACCCTTGAACACGACAGTACGACCATTAAGCACGACACCACAACCCTTGAGCACGACAGTGCCACCATTAAGCACGACACCACAACCCTTGAGCACGACAGTACGACCATTAAGCACGACACCACAACCCTTGAGCACGACAGTGCGACCATTAAGCACGACACCACAACCCTTGAACACGACAGTGCGACCATTAAGTACGACACCACAACCCTTGAGCACGACAGTGCCATCATTAAGCACGACACCACAACCCTTGAGCACGACAGTGCGACCATTAAGCACGACACCACAACCCTTGAGCACGACAGTGCCACTATTACGCACGAAACCACAACCCTTGAGCACGACAGTACGACCATTAAGCACGACACCACAACCCTTGAGCACGACAGTGCAACCATTAAGCACGAAACCACAACCCTTGAGCACGACAGTGCCACTATTACGCACGAAACCACAACCCTTGAGCACGACAGTACGACCATTAAGCACGACACCACAACCCTTGAGCACGACAGTGCCACCATTAAGCACGACACCACAACCCTTGAGCACGACAGTGCCACCATTAAGCACGACACCACAACCCTTGAGCACGACAGTACGACCATTAAGCACGACACCACAACTCTTGAGCACGACAGTGCCACCATCAAGCACAACACCACAACCCTTGAGCACGACAGTGCCACCATTAAGCACGACACCACAACCCTTGAGCACGACAGTGCGACCATTAAGCACGACACCACAACCCTTGAGCACGACAGTACGACCATTAAGCACAACACCACAACTCTTGAACACGACAGTACGACCATTAAGCACGACACCACAACCCTTGAACACGACAGTACGACCATTAAGCACGACATCACAACCCTTGAGCACGACAGTGCCACCATTAAGCACAACACCACAACCCTTGAGCACGACAGTGCCACCATTAAGCACAACACCACAACCCTTGAGCACGACAGTGCCACCATTAAGCACAACACCACAACTCTTGAGCACGACAGTGCCACCATTAAGCACAACACCACAACCCTTGAGCACGACAGTGCCACCATTAAGCACGACACCACAACCATTGAGCACGACAGTGCCACCATTAAGCACAACACCACAACCCTTGAGCACGACAGTGCCACCATTAAGCACGACACCACAACCCTTGAGCACGACAGTACGACCATTAAGCACGACACCACAACTCTTGAGCACGACAGTACAACCATTAAGCACGAAACCACAACCCTTGAGCACGACAGTACGACCATTAAGTACGACACCAGAACCCTTGAGCACAACGGTACGGCCTATGACCATAATGAAGTACCACCTACAGTACCATGGCCTAGCCTTTCATCTGACACCTCAAAGTTAAGGTCAAAGGTCAGGGGCCATCATACCCACGGGTCAAACCATCCTGCTCAAGTGGTTAGCGATCAAGTCTCCAGCAGCAGAAGCCACTGATCCTCCACTGTATTTCGTCTCTGGGCTCCACAACCGCCAATTTTTTCCCCTGAAATCAAGGAATTTTATCTCACCTGGTTCGCTCGTTCGGACCTTCGTCATGTTGTCCGAGACTCGCCAGAGTCACTGAAGAGACCAGTTGAGTCACTGGAGAGACCATAAGAGTCACCATACAGACCACCACTCACTGTACAGACCACCGGTCACCGAACAGACCAAGAAAACCACCAGAGACACCGTACAGACCACCAGTCACCGTGTAGACCACCAGTCACCGCAAAGACCACCGGAGTCACCGTAAAGACCAACGCAGTCACAGTACAGACCACAGAGTCACTGCACAGACCACAAGAATCACCTTAAAGACCACCAAATTTTTCTCCAAAGAACACTCGAGTCGTATAATGATATCCCAATGCCCAAAATTACCTCAGAATATTCTCCACTAACACGACAACTGACGTCAGTGAATATTCCCTACGAACACGACTTATGACGTTACTGAATATTCTCTACTAACACGTCTTCTCACGTAACAATATTCCCCACTAACACAGCTTCTGACGCCACTGAACATTCTCTATAAACACGACAACATACGTCACTGAATATTCCCTACTAACACGACTTCTGACGTCACTGAATATTCTCTACAAACACGACAACATACGTCACTGAATATTCCCTACTAATACGACTTCTGACGTCACTGAATATTCTCCACTAACATGCCTTTACGAGTCTTCTCATCTGCGTAACTAGACATTCAGTTTCTCCAAGATCATGTCGTCCGGCACTGACTGTTCCAGCCCTCACCAGCTCTTCGTGGAGGCACATACCACTGCCAGGGGAGGACACTGGCGGCAGTTTTTACCAGTGGTCATTCTTGAGGGAGGCGCGCCAGTGGATTTCGAAATGCACTGGTGCCATTTTTCAAGGTGAGATGTGACGGCATAACAACTCACCCAAGTCCAAAAATCTTACGTTTCGTCCAATGGAGCCCGTATCAGCGACGTATGTCTGACATGGTATCCTGGTATTGCAACCCCACCCTCACCCCCACACCATACACATACGCCTCAAATGCTTCCGATAGTATCGTACAATTTGATTACCTTTAGCAAGTCAGCATCTGTATGCTTTGTCGCTGTCTCCCGCGTTTGCGAGGTAGCGCAAGGAACCAGACGAAAGAAATGGCCCAACCCACCCCCATACACATGTATATACATACGTCCACACACGCAAATATACATACCTACACAGCTTTCCATGGTTTACCCCAGACGCTTCACATGCCTTGATTCAATCCACTGACAGCACGTCAACCCCGGTATACCACATCGCTCCAATTCACTCTATTCCTTGCCCTCCTTTCACCCTCCTGCATGTTCAGGCCCCGATCACACAAAATCTTTTTCACTCCATCTTTCCACCTCCAATTTGGTCTCCCTCTTCTCCTCGTTCCCTCCACCTCCGACACGTATATCCTCTTGGTCAATCTTTCCTCACTCATTCTCTCCATGTGACCAAACCATTTCAAAACACCCTCTTCTGCTCTCTCAACCACTCTCTTTTTATTTCCACACATCTCTCTTACCCTTACGTTACTTACTCGATCAAACCACCTGTTTGAGGACAATGTGTGGTGTGAGGTGGTTTGATCGAGTAAGTAACGTAAGGGTAAGAGAGATATGTGGAGATAAAAAGAGCGTGGTTGAGAGAGCAGAAGAGGGTGTTTTGAAATGGTTTGGGCACATGGAGAGAATGAGTGAGGAAAGATTGACCAAGAGGATATATGTGTCGGAGGTGGAGGGAACGAGGAGAAATGGGAGATCTAATTGGAGGTGGAACGATGGAGTGAAAAAGATTTTGTGTGATCGGGGCCTGAACATGCAGGAGGGTGAAAGGAGGGCAAGGAATAGAGTGAATTGGATCGATGTGGTATACCGGGGTTGACGTGCTGTCAGTGGATTGAATCAGGGCATGTGAAGCGTCTGGGGTAAACCATGGAAAGCTGTGTAGGTATGTATATTTGTGTGTGTGGACGTATGTATATACATGTGTATGGGGGTGGGTTGGGCCATTTCTTTCGTCTGTTTCCTTGCGCTACCTCGCAAACGCGGGAGACAGCGACAAAGTATAATAAAAAATAATATATATATATATATATATATATATATATATATATATATATATATATATATATATATATATATATAGATAGATAGATAGATAGATAGATAG
Organism: Panulirus ornatus; assembly: GCF_036320965.1. Lineage (NCBI taxonomy): Eukaryota > Metazoa > Arthropoda > Malacostraca > Decapoda > Palinuridae > Panulirus > Panulirus ornatus. The sequence continues at coordinate 55,815,892 of NC_092224.1, read as the reverse complement.
ATAGATATCCCTGGGGACAGGGGAGAAAGAATACTTCCCACGCATTCCTCACGTGTCGTAGAAGGCAACTAAAGGGGACGGGAGCGGGGAGCTAGAAGCACTCCCCTCCTTGTATTTTAACTTTCTAAACGGGGAAACAGAAGAAGGAGTAACGCGGGGAGTGCTCATCCTCCTCAAAGACCTAGATTGGGGTGTCTAAATGTGTGTGGATGTAACCAAGATGAGAAAAAAGGAGAGATAGGTAGTATGTTTGAGGAAAGGAACCTTTCTTTCACAAATAAATCTTACTTCTTCATCCCACCACTCACTTCCCTTTCTAATCTGCCCACCTCCCACGCTTCTCATGCCACAAGCATCTTTTGCGCAAGCCACTCCCCCACTCCCTTACCTCCTTTGTTCTCACCTTTTTCCATTCTGTACTCAGTCCCTTCTGTTATTTCCTCACACAAGTCTCCTTCCCAAGCTCACTTACTCTTACCACTCTCTTCACCCCAACATTCTCTCTTCTTTTCTGAAAACCTCTACAAATCTTCACCTTCGCCTCCACAAGATGATGATCAGGCATCCCTCCAGTTGCACCTCTCAGCACATTAACATCCAAAAGTCTCTTTCACGAGGCCTATCAATTAACACGTAATCCAATAACGCTTTCTGGCCATCTCTCCTACTTAAATACGTATACTTATGTATTTCTCTCTTTTTAAACCAGGTATTCCCAATCACCAGTCCTTTTTCAGCACATAAATCTACAAGCTCTTCACCATTTCCATTTACAACACTGAACACCCAATGTACACCAATTATTCCCTCAACTGCCACATTACTCACCTTTGCATTCAAATCACCCATCACTATAACCCGGTCTCGTGCATCAAAGGTGCTCCCAAAACACTTGACTCTCATGATCTTTCTTCTCATGCCCAGGTGCATATGCACCATATTCCCCTCTCTCTCCATTCACTTTCAGTTTTACCCATATGAATCTAGAGTTTACTTTCTTACACTCTATCACATACTCCCACAACTCCTGTTTCAGGAGTAGTGCTACTCCTTCCTTTGCTCTTGTCCTCTCACCAACCCCTGACTTTACTCCCAAAACATTTCCAAACCACTCTTCCCTTTTACCCTTGAGCTTCGTTTCACTCAGAGCCAAACATACTACCTATTTCTCCTTTTTTCTCATCTTGGTTACATCCACACACATTTAGACACCCCAATCTGAGCCTTCGAGGAGGATGAGCACTCCCCGCGTGACTCCTTCTTCCGTTTCCCCTTTTAGAAAGTTAAAATACAAGGAGGGGAATGTTTCTAGCCCCCACTCCCGTCCCCTTTAGTCGCTTTTCACGACACGCAGGGAATGCGTGGGAAGTATTCTTTCTCCCCTATCCCAAGGGATATATATATATATATATATATATATATATATATATATATATATATATATATATATATATATATATATACACAACATTGTTGGAACCACTATTCCTTCAAACATACCCATTTTTGCTTTCCGAGATAATGTTCTCGACTTCCACACATTCTTCAAGGCCCCCAGAATTTTCGCCCCCTCCCCCACCCTATGATCCACTTCCGCTTCCATGGTTCCATCCGCTGCCAGATCCACTCCCAGATATCTAAAACACTTCACTTCCTCCAGTTTTTCTCCATTCAAACTCACCTCCCAATTGACTTGACCCTCAACCCTACTGTACCTAATAACCTTGCTCTTATTCACATTTACTCTTAACTTTCTTCTTCCACACACTTTACCAAACTCAGTCACCAGCTTCTGCAGTTTCTCACATGAATCAGCCACCAGCGCTGTATCATCAGCGAACAACAACTGACTCACTTCCCAAGCTCTCTCATCCCCAACAGACTTCATACTAGTGGTTCCAACAATGTTGTATGGTTGCGAGGCGTGGGCTATGGATAGAGTTGTGCGCAGGAGGATGGATGTGCTGGAAATGAGATGTTTGAGGACAATGTGTGGTGTGAGGTGGTTTGATCGAGTGAGTAACGTAAGGGTAAGAGAGATGTGTGGAAATAAAAAGAGCGTGGTTGAGAGGGCAGAAGAGGGTGTTTTGAAGTGGTTTGGGCACATGGAGAGAATGAGTGAGGAAAGATTGACCAAGAGGATATATGTGTCGGAGGTGGAGGGAACGAGGAGAAGAGGGAGGCCAAATTGGAGGTGGAAAGATGGAGTGAAAAAGATTTTGTGTGATCGGGGCCTGAACATGCAGGAGGGTGAAAGGAGGGCAAGGAATAGAGTGAATTGGAGCGATGTGGTATACCGGGGTTGACGTGCTGTCAGTGGATTGAATCAAGGCATGTGAAGCGTCTGGGGTAAACCATGGAAAGCTGTGTAGGTATGTATATTTGCGTGTGTGGACGTATGTATATACATGTGTATGGGGGGGGTTGGGCCATTTCTTTCGTCTGTTTCCTTGCGCTACCTCGCAAACGTGGGAGACAGCGACAAAGTATAATAAAAAAAAAAATATATATATATATATATATATATATATGGGAGGTAAGTTTGAATGGAGAAAAACTGGAGGAAGTAAAGTGTTTTAGATATCTGGGAGTGGATCTGGCAGCGGATGGAACCATGGAAGCGGAAGTGGATCATAGGGTGGGGGAGGGGGCGAAAATCCTAGGAGCCTTGAAGAATGTGTGGAAGTCGAGAACATTATCTCGGAAAGCAAAAATGGGTATGTTTGAAGGAATAGTGGTTCCAACAATGTTGTATGGTTGCGAGGCGTGGGCTATGGATAGAGTTGTGAGCAGGAGGATGGATGTGCTGGAAATGAGATGTTTGAGGACAATGTGTGGTGTGAGGTGGTTTGATCGAGTAAGTAACGTAAGGGTAAGAGAGATGTGTGGAAATAAAAAGAGCGTGGTTGAGAGAGCAGAAGAGGGTGTTTTGAAATGGTTTGGGCACATGGAGAGAATGAGTGAGGAAAGATTGACCAAGAGGATATATGTGTCGGAGGTGGAGGGAACGAAGAGAAGAGGGAGACCAAATTGGAGGTGGAAAGATGGAGTGAAAAAGATTTTGTGTGATCGGGGCCTGAACATGCAGGAGGGTGAAAGGAGGGCAAGGAATAGAGTGAATTGGATCGATGAGGTATACCGGGGTTGACGTGCTGTCAGTAGAATCAGGGCATGTGAAGCGTCTGGGGTAAACCATGGAAAGCTGTGTAGGTATGTATATTTGCGTGTGTGGACGTATGTATATACATGTATATGGGGGTAGGTTGGGCCATTTCTTTCGTCTGTTTCCTTGCGCTACCTGGCAAACGCGGGAGACAGCGACAAAGTAAAAAAAAAAACAGAGAAAAAAAAAAAAAAAAAATATATATATATATATATATATATATATATATATATATATATATATATATATATATATATATATATATATATATATATATATGAATATGAAATAAGTTCTGTTACCCCAATGAGATCTGTTTTGAAATGTTAATCCTCCCCACTCTCTCTCTCTCTCTCTCTCTCTCTCTCTCTCATAAGGAAATCGATTTTTGTGTCCAATATGATGATTTTTATTCCAAATGAAGCTTCGAATGTTTGGCTTCGTCCCAATAAATCTGTTCGTTTCAATAAATCTTCGAATGTTTGATGTATACACCAGTGAATATTCATGCCTTGCATTAAGATGTGGGACCACGAATGCTACACTAACATGTACGCGTAGGAAGCCACACGCTCTAGACTCAACAGAAATCGTTATGTTGAAGCCACACTCTCTAGACTTAATAGAAATCGGTATGTTGTGTTAGGCATAAGCCCCTGACGCCGTGCAGCACAGACAACGCGCGCCTCTCACGTATGCCTGACGCAGCCTATCCAGAAAAAATGCCTGTGAGTCACGTATGACAGGCTTGACAGTCAATGTCAAATTGTCTAAAGATATCAAAACGACCACGTTTAGGTGACAAAACATTCGCTATCAACACGACTTTATGTCTCCTCTTATCTACTCTAAGCTCTTCAGCTCACAGTTTATTGAAGCTCATGAATCCTACACCAGTATTCTTATCTTTTATCAGTCTCTGATAAGATAAACAGGCAGTGATCATACAAACTTCTTTCTTCTAATATAACCTGATATACAATACTGTTTTTGCTGTGCTCTGGACACTGATGGGGTGATCCATCGTCCACACACTACAACCTGACCCTCAAGATTAATTAGCCAGAAGGTATCGCCCTCACATCCTACACCAACATCCTCCAGCTCCCAGCGCCTCCAACCCTTGCTGCCTGCCAGCATCATGAATCTTGTCGATGAGTTCCCAGTAACACATAATATATCTCCAGGAAGAGATAAATACCCTTCTCCCGGTCCTTGCTCTAGCTGGCCATGACCGACACCCACAGAACTCTCCTCCCTTGTAGGTATTTTGGAGATGGTCCTGAAGTTCGTCTCTCCCCCGAACCCTCCCCGACTTTGGTCCCACCTCTGCAATAAAAAAATTGCAGAGGTGGCCTTTGTAGCTCGTGCAAGCGGAATGGCAACATGTCCTGGGCAGGAATCAGAGGGAGGGCAGGGGCCAGAGGGACGGGAGGCACCAGAGGAATGGGAGGCACCAGAGGGAGGGAGGCACCAGAGGGAGGGAGGCACCAGAGGGAAGGAGGCACCAGAGGGAGGGAGGCACCAGAGGGAAAGAGGCACCAGAGGCAAGGGGAGGCACCGAAGGGAAAAGGAAGCACAAGAGGAAGAGGAGGAACCAGAGGGAGAGAGGAATCAGAGGAAAGGGAAGGCACCGGAGGGAAAGGAGGCACAGGAGGGAGAGGAAGAACCACAGGGAGAAGAAGCACCAGAGGCAAAGAAGGTACCGGAAGGAAGGGAGGCACAAAGAGGGAGGGGAGGAATCAGAGGAAAAGAAGGCACCGGAGGGAGTCGGAGAGGAAGGGAAGGCAGCAGGTAAAGAGAAGGAGGAAGGTGACGAAGAAATAAAGGGAAGGGAGGAAGGGAATGCCCCTGAGGGAGGAGGGTGTGCGGGAACGACACTGGATGGGTGTAAACATGAGACGGTGAGGGGGTTATGGTTGGGTTAGGCAGAACGTATGGCTGCAGGGAGGTGGAGCTGCTGTCTACTGTGTGTTGTTCAGGACACTTTAAGGCCGGTTTGGGTAATAGGTAGATCAGGCCATGTTCCTGTACGACAGATTATTTAACATGTTAACTGAGTTTATGGTTATTTCTTCCTCCTTCTCTTACTGTATGTTCTCATTCCATCGCTGTCTTGTGTGTGTGTGTGTGTGTGTGTGTGTGTGTGTGTGTGTGTGTGTGTGTGTGTGTGTGTGTGTATACACACACACACACATATAAATAAATACATAATATATATATATATATATATATATATATATATATATATATATATATATATATATATATATATATATATATTATAGTTTGTCGCTGTCTCCCACGTCAGCGGGGTAGCGCAAGGAAACAGACGAGTGGCCCAACTCACCCACATACACATGTATATATATATATACGTCCACACACGCACATACACATACTTATACATTTCAACGTATACATATATATATACATATACAGACATATACATATATACACATGTACATAATTCATACTTGCTGCCTTTATTCATTCCCGTCGCCAACACGCCACACATGAAATGACACCCGCTTCCCCCCGCACGCGCACGAGGTAGCGCTAGGAAAGACAACAAAGGCCACATTCGTTCACACTCAGTCTCCTAGCTGTCATCTATAATGCACAGAAACCACAGCTCCCTTTCCACATCCAGGCCCCACAAAACTTTCCATGGTTTTATCCCAGACGCTTCACATGCCCTGGTATTGACAGAACGTCCACCCCGGTATATCACATCGTTCCAATTCACTCTATTCCTTGCACGCCTTTCACCCTCCTGTATGTTCAGGCCCCGATCGCTCAAAATCTTTTTCACAGCATCCTTCCATCTCCAATTTGGTTTCCCACTTCTCCTCGTTCCCTCCACCTCTGACATATATCTTCTTTGTCAATCTTTCCTCACTCATTCTCTCCATGTGACCAACCCATTTCAACACACCCTCTTCTGCTCTCTCAACCACACTCGTTTTATTACCACACATTCTCTTACCCTTCCATAACTTACTCGATCAAACCACCTCACACCACATATCATCATCAAAGATCTCATTTCCAATACATCCACCCTCCTCCGAATAACCCTATCTATAGCCCACTCCTCGCAACCATATAACATTGTTGGAACAACTATTCCTTCAAACATACCCATTTTTGCCTCCCGAGATAACGTTCTCGCCTTCCACACATTCTTCAACGCTCCCAGAACTTTCGCCCCTCGCCCACCCTATGACTTACTTCCGCTTCCATGGTTCCATCCGCTGCCAAATCCACTCCCAGATATCTAAAACACTTCACTTCCTCCAGCTTTTCTCCATTCAAACGTACCTCCCAGTTGACTTATTCCTCAACCCTACTGAACCTAATAACCTTGCTCTTATTCACATTTACTCTCAGCTTTCTTCTTTCACACACTTTACCAAACTCAGTCACCAGCTTCTGCAGTTACATAAACGCCCACACACGCACATATCCATACAGGCTGTCTTCATATATATATAAATATATATTTTTTTTTTCTTTTCTTTCATACTATTCGCCATTTCCCGCGTTAGCGAGGTAGCGTTAAGAACAGAGGACTGGGCCTTTGAGGGAATATCCTCACCTGGCCCCCTTCTCTGTTCCTTCTTTTGGAAAATCTAAAAAAAAAACGAGAGGGGAGGATTTCCAGCCACCCGCTCCCATATATATATATATATATATATATATATATATATATATATATATATATATATATATATATACATTATTTTTATTTCTATTTTGCTTTGTCGCTGTCTTCTGCGTTAGCGAGGTAGCGCAAGGAAACAGACGAAAGAATGGCCCAACCCACCCACATACACACACGAAAATATACATACCTATACATCTCAATGTATACATATATATACACGCACAGACATATACATATATACACATGTACATAATTCATACTGTCTGCCTTTATTTATTCCCATCGCCACCTCGCCACACATGTAATAACAACCCCGTCCCCCGTCATGTGTGCGAGGTAGCGGTAGGAAAACACAACAAAGGCCCCATTCGTTCACACTCAGTCTCTAGCTGTCACGTAGTAATGCACCGAAACCACAGGTCCCTTTCCACATCCAGGCCCCACACAACTTTCCATGGTTTATCCCAGACGCTTCACATGCCCTGGTTCAATACCACTGACAGCACGTCCACCTCGGTATACCACATCGTTCCAATTCACTCTATTCCTTGCACTACTTTCACCCTCCTGCATGTTCAGGCCCCGATCACTCAAAATCTTTTTCACTCCATCTTTCCACCTCCAATTTGATCTCCCACTTCTCCTCGTTCCCTCTACCTTTGACACATATATCCTCTTGGTCAATCTTTCCTCACTCATTCTCTCCATGCGACCAAACCATTTCAAAACACCCTCTTCTGCTCTCTCAACCACACTCTTTTTATATCCACACATCTCTCTTACCCTTACATTACTTACTCGATCAAACCACCTCACACCACATATTGTCCTCAAACATCTCATTTCCAGCACATCTACCCCCCTCCGCACAACTCTATCCATAGCCCACGCCTCGCAACTATACAACATTGTTGGAACCACTATTCCTTCAAACATACCCGTTTTTGCTTTCCGAGATAATCCTCTCGACTTCCAAACATTCTTCAAGGCTCCCAGTATTTTCGGCCCCTCCCCCACCCTATGATTCACTTCCGCTTCCATGGTTCCATCCGCTGACAGATCCACTCCCAGATATCTAAAACACTTTACTTCCTCCAGTTTTTCTCCATTCAAACCTAACTCCCAATTGACTTGACCCTCAACCCTACTGTACCTAATAACCTTGCTCTTATTCACATTTACTCTCAGCTTTCTTCTTTCACACACTTTACCAAACTCAGTCACCAGCTTCTGCAGTTTCTCACATGAATCAGCCACCAGCGCTGTATCATCAGCGAACAACAACTGACTCACTTCCCAAGCTCTCTCATCCCCAACAGACTGCATACTTGCCCCTTTCCAAAACTCTTGCGTTCACCTCCCTAACAACCCCATCCATAAACAAATTAAACAACCATGGAGACATCACACACCCCTGCCGCAAACCTACATTCACTGAGAACCAATCACTTTCCTCTCTTCCTACACGTACACATGCCTTACATCCTCGATAAAAACCTTTCACTGCTTCTAACAACTTGCCTCCCACACCATATATTCTTAATACCTTCCACAGAGCATCTCTATCAACTTTATCATATACCTTCTCCAGATCCATAAATGCTACATTCAAATCCATTTGCTTTTCTAAGTATTTCCACATACATTCTTCAAAGCAAACACCTGATCCACACATCCTCTACTACTTCTGAAACCACAATGCTCTTCCCCAATCTGATGCTCTGTACATGCCTTCACCCTCTCAGTCAATACCCTCCCATACAATTTACCAGGAATACTCAACAAACTTATACCTCTGTAATTTGAGCACTCACTCTTATCCCTTTTGCCTTTGTACAATGGCACTATGCAAGCATTCCGCCAATCCTCAGGCACCTCACCATGAGTCATACATAGATTAAATAACCTTACCAACCAGTCAACAATACAGTCACCCCCTTTTTTTAATAAATTCCACTGCAATACCATCCAAACCCGCTGCCTTGCCGGCTTTCATCTTCCGCTAAGCTTTTACTACCTCTTCTCTGTTTACCAAATCATTTTCCTTAACCCTCTCACTTTGCACACCACCTCGACCAAAACACCCTATATCTGCCACTCGATCATCATACACATTCAACAAACCTTCAAAATACCCACTCCATCTCCTTCTCATATCACCACTACTTGTTATCACCTCCCCATTAGCCCCCTTCACTGAAGTTCCCATTTGCTCCCTTGTCTTACGCACTTTATTTACCTCCTTCCAAAACATCTTTTCATTCTCCCTAAAATTTAATTATACTCTCTCAGCCCAACTCTCATTTGCCCTCTTTTTCACCTCTTGACCTCCTGCCTCTTTCTTTTATACATCTCCCACTAATTCGCATTTATTCCCCGCAAAAACCGTCCAAATGCCTCTCTCTTCTATTTTACTAATAATCTTACTTCTTCATCCCACCACCCACTACCCTTTCTAATCAACCCACCTCCCACGCTACTCATGCCACAAGCATCTTTTGCGCAAGCCATCACTGCTTCCCTAAATACATCCCATTCCTCCCCCACTCCCCTTACCTCCTTTGTTCTCACCTTATATATATATATATATATATATATATATATATATATATATATATATATATATATATATATATATATATATATTTGAATACTTTGCCTGTAAGCGTTTAGCATTCTCTCCTTACAGGTCCTCGTCATGAGGACAAGAGGAACTCCAACACAATAGCCGGGTACACATGATCAACGAGACTAAGCAACACACTCGCCATGTCTTGCAAACGTCCCCAGAGGCAACACAGTACGCCGGCGAGGCCAGTTGGCCAGACTGGCTGAGACGTGTGTGTCCTGGAAGCCTTGTGGACGGTACTGCTCTTTCCTGGTGGCTTATGAATATTGCCCACTCTTGGTGAACCTTGCCGGAAAATATTCCTCGCCACACTTGAATATTTCAGGATATTACTCTCCGGTGGAGCAAGTTGAAACAGCCCACCTTGTGAGGTATGTAGGATACTGTCCTCTCGTGAAGGATGTATAACAGTGCTGCCCTGTGGAATATGCCAGGTACTGCCCCCTCATGACGGTGCTTATACCCTTCCTGTAGGATGTAGGATACCACCCCGTCCTCAGGGATGTAGGGCACTTCCTTTCTTGAAGAATGTGTGATGCTCTTCCTGAAGGATGGGGTAGGATGCCATCCCCTCCTGAAGGATGTATAGTTCTCCCCGTCTTGAAAGGATGCACGGAAAGATACTCCCGGTCCTGAAGGATGTGTGGTGTTCTATCCCTCCTGAAGGATGCAGGGAGCTACCTCTCCTATAGGATGTAGTGTACTCTTCTTTCTGAGGGATTCAGGGCACTACCCACTCCTGAAGGAGGTAAGGTCCTCCCTCTCCTGAAGGACGTAGGGTACTCCATCTCTAGGCGAAAGGACGTCATCCGCTGATCCTCTACAATATCCAGAGGCGTCTTGATCATGGGAAGCTGCATGATGAGTGTAGGGGAAGGGTGCGTCTTTTCGTGAGTGGGACGGACGGAAGAGTAGCGAGCCGGGTAAGCTGGTCATCCTACTGGATACAAGGTATCTTGAACCCACTTGTCTAGACTGGGTTGTAGGGGGGTAGAAGACCTCCCAAACCATCGTAAGGTATATAGAGGGTAAGATAAGGTCCTAGACCGAGCTGTGGGAGTGTTGACGACCTCCGAATCAAGACTAAGAATGTAGGTAGGTAGGAAGACAAGGACCAAACCCTTGTGAATCTGCAGCCAATTACTAACAGCTGTTATTGCGTGATGCAAGTGGTTGTGTCGAGCTTGATGGTTAGCACGACTGATACAGAGATAAACAGTCATTACCTGTTTCCAGAGGCAGCCATTAGTTTTCTCTGTGACCAAGAGCAACATTGCAATATTGCATCCCGGACCGTAGTTTTCGTTTGATCCTCTGCCGCTCTACTGCTCTGCTCACAACCAATGCCAGACTCTATGGGCCAATAGTTGCCAGAGGCTTTACTCACGTGTCTGGAACAGTGGTAGGCCAGGATGACCAATGTACACGTTTCACTTACCGTGATGAGGTACCCAGGGAAGCACGTGATATGCATGATGTGTCATATATACGTCACACTGCGTACATGTAACAGCAACAGAGCGTTTGACCCTGAAGTCCTGAGTCAATGTGCTGAGTGGTAACATCATCTTTGCTCCTCCGTCATTAGAATTCTCCGTAACTCCAACATTCTTAACCAATCATGCATTTCATTCCCTTCTTTCACGCCACACATATGGCTTCATTCCCTTCTTTCAAGCCACACATATGGCTTCATTCCCTTCTTTCACATCACATATAAGGCTCATGCGGTGCAAGTTCCACAAGTGATCTTCTCTCCAGTGGGGCTCGGATACCGTCCTCCCTGAGGCACTCGTAAATGAAAGACACGGTTACAAGTTCACAAAGTATTTACTGCATCGTTACGACAGAGGAACAGCGCAGCGTGCGTGTGCGACATGCTAGGGCAAGGTATCGAACGACCTAGTGTCACAGCGTGGAGTGATACATTTACGGCTCTCTCCTTCTCCCTCGCCACTCCGAGACGCCTTGTGAGGTACGAGGCGTCTTTCGAAGCGCGTTCGCTCGCTCCTTCTGAGCGCTGATGGTGACAGGCTCAAAAGAATGTGGTTACCCTACCTCAGCACTGTGCCTGTGGTGTCGCCGTGACCCGCTACTGTGGAGTGTAGGCGCGTGCGGGCGCAATGGTGATGGTCTGGCAGCGAGGCGGTGGGGTCGTAGGTGCGCTTTATGAACGAGGCGTTGGGTAGTCTGAAGTAGTGGTGGTTGGTGCGACATGCGACCCCAGGAATCGGCGGTTGCGCCAACAAACGCGTCCGCTGGGAGCTATATTTTTGTAGCTTCTGTTGTGATCCGTGCCTGCCACCGGTCCCACCTTGTCCCATTGGCTAGTGGCGGGAATCATGGATGAGGACGTCAGCGCCTGAGTGACGGCAGGCTACGTGGGGCGCAGAAGGAGCACCGGTCCGCCTTCTGCTTGGCTGTGAACTGTTTGGCGTCACCTTCGGCAGCTCGTTGTTACCCTTCTGATGTGAATGACGTGCGGCGTGCGGGCACGGCCGTGCGTAAAGGCTGACCAAGAAGTATCTAGGTCGGGGATCTGCCATCTGGATACGGCATGCATCGCAGCGCCGTAAGTCCGTGATCGCCATCCTCGTCGTGTCGGTCTCCACCTTTGTCCTCTCCAGGATGAGACATTTCTCTTGTCTGACGTCTGACTGTTGGCTTGTAGGGGTAGCATGGTGAAGACACGTCATGATGACTGATGCCCCATCGCTTGCTTGGTGAACCTCCTGAAGTCGATCTCGTGAACTAAGACCCTCCGTCGGTGCGAAGTCGGACAGGAACACCCACCGGACGGTGCTCGTTGGTGTGTCGTGTTCCTGCCATATTCACCAACATGCGGCCATCACGGGACACGGTCGGCACAAGGCAGGTCGTCTCTCCCTCCCGGCCAAGTAAAACAGGTCACCATAGACGTCCTCGAACGGACGGAATGACGGTGGGTCGTGTATCGTCAGCTCCCTCGCCAGCGACGGCGGCAGAAGCTCGCAAGCACGCCAGGCCTGATTGGTGCTGGTTATGTTTCTCGTAATGCCGGGCCACCACACTGTGTGACACGCCCGGCACTTCATCGCTTCCATGCCTGGTGTGGAGTCGTCAAGTCTGGGTAGGAGGCGGTGGCTGGCTGCGGCCTGGATGACGAAGCCAGCTCTGTCGAGAACCAGACCGTCGTTGATGACCAGACTGCCCCGTAATTTCCAGCAGTCGTGCAGGGCAGCAGCAGGCACGTGCAACTCTAGCGATAACGTTGTCGTGTGGCTGACGATATGTGTTATCCTGGGCGGCGGCATCACAGGGTGGCGCAGAGGCTGAGGATAAGAGGTATCGCTCTACACTCACCTCGACGCCGCTAAGGACGTCAAGGGTCCTGCCTGCGTCCATCTCTCTAATAAATCACCAAACGCGACCATTCAACGTTACAAAAGCAAGAACTAGTTAGGCATTATCATGTCCTCTACTCCATCCTGGAGGCATCACGTAATGAAAGTTAAACTACCTAAAAATCCCAAAAGCTTACGATGTTGTACAGGTAAAGAAACGATTGTTCTCGTAAGTGGTTATTCCATAGTTCTAAAGCTGGAGCGTAGTCATAACCCTCGCGTCTTATCAACTCTCCTGCTAATAACTTTTTTTTTCCATGTTAGGTGAGACGGCACAGGCGGGTTGAGGCCCTAATCAAGGCCATCCCACTAACGCTATATATGCTGTCCTTTCCTAGCGCTACCTCGCGCACGTGCAGGGGGGGAGGGGGAAAGGGAGGTTGTCATTTCATGTGTGGCGAGGTGGCGACGAGAATGAATAAAGGCAGTATGAATAATGTACATGTGTATATATGTATATGTTTGTGTATGTATATATATATATTTGTATGTAGCATTTATGGATCTGGAGAAGGAAAGGTATTAAGAATATATGGTGTGGGAGGCAAGTTGTTAGAAGCAGTGAAAAGTTTTTATCGAGGATGTAAGACAAGTGTAAGTGTAGGAAGAGAGGAAAGTGATTGGTTCTCAGTGAATGTAGGTTTGCGGCTGGGGTGTGTGATGTCTCCATGGTTGTTTAATTTGTTTACGGATGGGGTTGTTAGGGAGGTGAATGCAAGAGTTTTGGAAAGAGGGGCAAGTATGAAGTCTGTTGGGGATGAGAGAGCTTGGGAAGTGAGTCAGTTGTTGTTCGCTGATGATACAGCGCTGGTGGCTGATTCATGTGAGAAACTGCAGAAGCTGGTGACTGAGTTTCGTAAAGTGTGTGAAAGAAGAAAGTTAAGAGTAAATGTGAATAAGAGCAAGGTAATTAGGTACAGTAGGGTTGAGGGTCAAGTCAATTGGGAGGTAAGTTTAAATGGAGAAAAACTGGAGGAAGTAAAGTGTTTTAGATATCTGAGAGTGGATCTGGCAGCGGATGGAACCATGGAAGCGGAAGTGAATCATAGGGTGGGGGAGGGGGCGAAAATCCTGGGAGCCTTGAAGAATGTGTGGAAGTCGAGAACATTATCTCGGAAAGCAAAAATGGGTATGTTGGAAGGAATAGTGGTTCCAACAATGTTGTATGGTTGCGAGGCGTGGGCTATGGATAGAGTTGTGCGCAGGAGGATGGATGTGCTGGAAATGAGATGTTTGAGGACAATGTGTGGTGTGAGGTGGTTTGATCGAGTAAGTAACGTAAGGGTAAGAGAGATGTGTGGAAATAAAAAGAGCGTGGTTGAGAGAGCAGAAGAGGGTGTTTTGAAATGGTTTGGGCACATGGAGAGAATGAGTGAGGAAAGATTGACCAAGAGGATATATGTGTCGGAGGTGGAGGGAACGAGGAGAAGAGGGAGACCAAATTGGAGGTGGAAAGATGGAGTGAAAAGGATTTTGTGTGATCGGGGCCTGAACATGCAGGAGGGTGAAAGGAGGGCAAGAAATAGAGTGAATTGGAGCGATGTGGTATACAGGGGTTGACGTGCTGTCAGTGGATTGAATCAAGGCATGTGAAGCGTCTGGGGTAAACCATGGAAAGCTGTGTAGGTATGTATATTTGCGTGTGTGGACGTGTGTATGTACATGTGTATGGGGGGGGGGTTGGGCCATTTCTTTCGTCTGTTTCCTTGCGCTACCTCGCAAACGCGGGAGACAGCGACAAAGTATAAAAAAAAAAAAAAAAAATATATATATATATATATATATATATATATATATATATATATATATATATATATATATATATATATTCTTTTTTTTTCTTTTTTTGTCAAACTATTCGCCATTTCCCGCGTTAGCGAGGTAGCGTTAAGAACAGAGGACTGGGCCTTTAAGGGAATATCTTCACCTGGCCCCCTTCTCTGTTCCTTCTTTTGGAAAAAAAAAAAAAAGAGAGGGGAGGATTTCCAGCCCAAAAGAGGGAACAGAGAAGGGGCCCAGGTGAGGATATTCCCTGAAGGGCCCAGTCCTCTGTTCTCAACGCTACCTCGCTAATGCGGGAAATGGCGAATAGTATGAAAAAAAAAAAAAAAAAAAAAAATATATTATCCCTGGGGATAGGGGAGAAAGAATACTTCCCACGTATTCCCTGCGTGTCGTAGAAGGCGACTAAAAGGGGAGGGAGCGGGGAGCTGGAAATCCTCCCCTCTCGTTTTTTTTTTTTAATTTTCCAAAAGAAGGAACAGAGAATTGGGCCAGGTGAGGGTATTCCCTCAAAGGCCCAGTCCTCTGTTCTTAACGCTACCTCGCTAATGCGGGAAATGGCGAATAGTTTGAAAGAAAGAAAAGATATATATATATATATATATATATAATCCCTATGGATAGGGGAGAAAGAATACTTCCCACGTATTCCTTGCGTGTCGTAGAAGGCGACTAAAAGGGGAGGGAGCGGGTGGCTGGAAATCCTCCACTCTCGTTTTTTTTTTTTAATTTTCCAAAAAAAGAAGGAACAGAGAAGGGGGCCAGGTGACGATATTCCCTCAAAGGCCCAGTCCTCTGTTCTTATATACATATATATATATATATATATATATATATATATATATATATATATATATATATATATATATATATATATATTATTTTGCTTTGTCGCTGTCTCCGGCGTTACTCGTAGCGCAAGGAAATTGACGAAAGAATGGCCTAACCCACCCACATACACATGTATAAATACACGTCCACACACGCAAATATACATACCTATACATCTCAACGTATACATATATATACACACACAGACATATACATATATATACACACAGAGACATATACATATATGCACATGTACATAATTCATACTGTCTGCCCTTATTAATTCCCATCGCCACCCCGCCACACATGAAATAACAACCCCCTCCCCCGCATGTGCGCGAGGTAGCGCTAGGAAAAGACAACAAAGGCCGCATTCGTTCACACTCAGTCTCTAGCTGTCATGTATAATGCACTGAAACCACAGCTCCCTTTCCACATCCAGGCCCCACAGAACTTTCCATGGTTTACCTCAGGCGCTTCACACGCCCTGTTTCGATCCATTGCCAGCACGTCGACCCCGGTATACCACATCGTTCCAATTCACTCTATTCCTTGCACGCCTTTCACCCTCCTGCATGTTCAGGCCCTGATCACTCAAAATTTTTTTCACTTCATCTTTCCACCTCCAATTTGATCTTCCACTTCTCGTTCCCTCCACCTCTGACACATATAACCTCTTGGTCAATCTTTTCCTCACTCATTCTCTCCATGTGACCAAACCATTTCAAAACACCCTCTTCTGCTCTCTCAACCACACTCTTTTTATTACCACACATCTCTCTTACCCTATTATTACTTACTCGATCAAACCACATCACACCACATATTGTCCTCACACATCTCATTTCCAGCACATTCACCCTCCTCCGCACAACTCTATCTATAGCCCACGCCTCGCAACCACATAACATTGTTGGAACCACTATCCCTTCAAACATACCCATTTTTGCTTTCCGAGATAATGTTCTCGACTTCCACACATTCTTCAACGCTCCCAGAACTTTCGCCCCTTCCCCCACCCTATGATTCACTTCCGCTTCCATGGTTCCATCCGCTGCCAAATCCACTCCCAGATATCTAAAACACTTCACTTCCTCGAACCCTAACATTTTTGTATTTCATCAACCCTCCTTACTCTATATATAGCCCGCAAACGTTTCATTTCCAGCACATCCTACCTCTCTCGCACTTTTTGCTTCTATATTTCTTTTTCTGTTTTTAGTCGAGACGAAGATGCACCGGACAAGTTGGTGATGATTGGGTGAATGCAACGTGTCCGAATATCATCGTTGTATGTCACATAATTACCTGATAATGTGAATTGAAACTTATTTACTAACTCAAATTTCTTCCTTAGATATGTCATATGTCAATTAATAATGCTAAAGCGAGAAATCTGAGGACACTAGCGTTCATGCCTCACCTCCATACAACACCGTCGGGACTACTATTCCATCAAACATACCCATCTTCGCCCTCAAAGACAGTGTGATCTTTCTTCCCGCACACTATTCAATGTGCCCCTACCTACCATATGACCCACTTCAATTCTCATTGTTCCATTCGCTGACCTGTCCACTTGCAGGAATCTAAAACACTCCATTTTTTCCAAGTTCTCTCCACTGCGACCAACTCTCTCTCTCTCTCTCTCTCTCTCTCTCTCTCTCTCTCTCTCTCTCTCTCTCTCTCTCTCTCTCTCTCTCTCTCTCTCTCTCTCTCTCTCTCTCTCGTTTCTAAACCTCGTACCCTTACATTAACGTAAGTTCTTAAAAGGGTTATGTTTATAATCTCTCTCTCCCTCTCTCCCTGGCAGGTAAATACGAAGTGGTGGTACACGCCGGCCGAGCTAGGTTCAACCTCACCACAGAGAGGTACGGTACCTGGCATGTGGTGTAACTTGTGGTGAGATGTAGACGTCAAGTGGATGACAAAGTGGATGACAAAGTGACCTCGCCTCTTTAAACAAATGACCTCTGGTGGATGATTTGTGAAGTGTGGCGGATGACGGCTGGCCAACCGTGGATGACCTGTGACCTATACTCGGCGACCCTGGGTGGATGACTGCTGCAATGGATGACCCAGGGTGGATGACCCGACACTGGAATGGCCAAACTGGGGTGTATGACCTGTGGACTGTGATGGATCACCTCATCTGTGTGACACAAGACCTGAGATGAATAACCTCTCGTAAGTGACCTAGGATAAATGACGTCACGTCGCTGACCTCTGACATTGGATGACTGTACTCTCCGGGGATGAGTGACCCCTGAGGAGCGAACAGACACCCAGGATGAATGGCTTTTACAGGATGAATGTTAACCTTTGCTGTAACAATGGTAACCTTAGATGACTGACCTCTGGTATGCCTTAGTCATATATAATGACTGACCTCTGGTATGCGATATATTACTCCGGTGAAATGGCATCTTAAGGAGTGGCTCATGAGCCTATAATCAGTTATCTATGGCTTAGATAACCAGATAACCTCTTATGAATAACTAATGATATCTAACCTCCAGTGAGTAACGAGTGATATCTAACCTCCAGTGAGTAACGAGTGACTCGCGTTCCCCACGTTGCAGTATTGGTTTATCTGTCCGGTCCCGGTTCCCAGCTGGGGGGCTGGCCGCTCGTGTGCCTCTGCCGTTCAAGCCTTGGTCAAGCAGCACCCAGCGAGCCAACGCCCCGAATAATTACGCACAATCAAGAATTCAAGTGTTTCGTCTCGACTCTGTGGGGAGGAGTTCCTGGCTGAGAGTGACGTGTGGGGGGGAAAATAGCTTGGGCTGACCTACATCCGAGTTACGACATGGGAAAGAGGGAGGGCAGGGCAGGGGGAGCAGAGACCCCACGGAAGCCTTCCATGATCATTATCATCATCAGGATCATCAGAGACCTTCCATCATCATCAAGATCATCAGAGACCTTCCATCATCATCAAGATCATCAGAGACCCTCCATCATCATCAAGATCATCAGAGACCCTCCATCATCATCAAGATCATCAGAGACCCTCCATCATCATCAAGATCATCAGAGACCCTCCATCATCATCAAGATCATCAGAGACCCTCCATCATCATCAGGATCATCAGGATCATCAGAGGCCTTCCATCATCATCATCATCATTATCAGGATCATCAGAGACCTTCCATCATCATCAGGATCATCAGAGACGATTAACGAGGAATGTCTGCCACACGAGAGCAACGAGTCTGGTGCACCCGATCGTTAACCGCTTGAGCATGACGATGCGATCCTTGAGCACGACGGGACGACCCTTGGGTATGATGGCAAGGGTCGTTCCTGTCGCCCTCAAGGGTCGTACCGACCTGGTCAAGGGGATAAAACCACTTGACAAACAGCAGCCAAAGCAAATCCAACATCATATTGTACCAATGCCTCTAATATGAGGTAGCTCACACTCCCTTCACAACGCGTTACCCACAACACTAAACAAGATTTTGAAACTGGATTCCAATCAGTCAGCATCCGCGAAGTCTTCGCTGTATCGCGTTGCCTCGCGGTCTTAATTAACACGTTCCTAATGGAGCCTGGTTCCCACACACACACACACACACACACACACACACTCAATATTCCCCCAAGGTAAAGGCCCTACCTGACCTCCCCCGGGGTAATTTGAGTTGAAAACTATGTACAGAGGAGACGGGAAGCCCCAGAGGACGAGGCGATGTCTGAGCTGTGCGGTGTCGGCAGGCTTTCCCCAAGTTAACACTGGTGGCTTCGTTACCCAGTGCGTCAGGGAGAGAGAGAGAGAGAGAGAGAGAGAGAGAGAGAGAGAGGCAGATGTGTGGCAGCAGCGGCGAGTTCCCCCCGAGATCTGTGTTAATATTATTGGCTTCATTACCGACGCATCACCCGGGCTGTGAGACTGTCTGTGGCCACCTCCAAGGCTGTCTGTCTGTCTGTCTGTGTAACGGCTTCGTACCTCGGGCTTAACCTGGGCTGTGCGGCACTGGTCTTGCTCTGAAGGTTTACATCTCACATTTGGCTTCATGACTGAGCCTCTTCAACAAGGGTCTGAAGCAGTTGTGATTCCATAGGTTCGCTTTCTACTGGCTTCATCTGAGGTGGGGGACGGCTCTCTCTCTCTCTCTCTCTCTCTCTCTCTCTCTCTCTCTCTCTCTCTCTCTCTCTCTCTCTCTCTCTCTATCTATCTATCTATCTGTCTATCTTAGTTTCACTGTTCACTGCTGAACCATCTAGATAAATAATGTTAAAGGAAGGATATGAGGAGCTGCCTTCATCCTCTCCTTCTCTTCCTCACAGTTCTCTTTGGTTACTTTCTCTTTCTTCAACGTTTCTTTCCACCGCTGAGGCACAAACTCCTCTCGTCATTCCCTCTTTCCCCGAGACGAAATGTCTTTTCCCCCCCTCCATTCCGCCTGCCCGTCAGACTCACTCCTGCACCGAGTGTGCCTAAGAGAGTGCCTGCCTGATGAGGGTCCCCAAGTGCCAGTGCCGGTGCTTCTGGCCCCAGTGTGTGCAGGTGAGTGAGTGCTTACCCAGGCCCTCCACACTGCCCGTGTTGGTGCTTCAGGGACCAAGTGTGTGTGTGTGTGTGTGTGTGAGGGGAGTGCCTGGCGCGAGGTCCTTACTGGCAGTGTTCCTCCTGCGTGATCAAGGCTGGCTTTCCCCCGACGTGAGTGTGAATGAGATGATCTGAACTAGCCCCTGCCCGCTCGAGAGAGAGAGAGAGAGAGAGAGAGAGAGAGAGAGAGAGAGAGAGAGAGAGAGAGAGAGAGAGAGATCGCTGTGGCTCCTGCAGCAACATATGAGACTCGTGTCTCTCGGAGCCTCTGTTACTCCCCCTCACTGGTCTCTACCATCTCCCTCCCTCACGACCTCTCTTTCCCTTACTCACTTTACTCGTTCCTATCCCATCCATCCCTTTGAAAATTGCCGATCTCCCGGCCTTTCCTCTTCTTCCCACTCCGTTCCATTATCCTTTCCTCTTCCATCACGCCTTCTCCATTATTCCTATGATGGTCGTCCACTTCAGACCCGCTCGTATTCGAACTGTCCCTCTCCAACTCTCTCTGTTTCAACCGCCTCCTCTCTCTCCTTTCCCACTTGTCCCTCCCACTTCGCTTTCACCCGTCCCTCTCTCTCAGTCGTCCCACTTCCAATCCCTTCAACAAATAACCATTTTTAACCCCTCGTTTTCCCTCCCTTGGATAAAATCTTCCTAACGACCATTCCCCTCTTTGTCCCATTATACACCATAGCCCTTAATACCCCTTCTGTTGACCCTTTTTACCTTCAGCAGTTGCCCTACTACCCATCTGACCTCGGGAAACTGCTCTCTTGTCCCTCTGACCCCAGACAACCGTCCTTGACCAATGGCAATTGCTCTGTTGCCCCCAAGATCTCTAACACCTGTTCTGTTGCTTCCACAACACCCGTTCTTCTGTTCCTTTATCCGCTGACACCTGCCCTGTTCTCCTCTTACTCTTGCGCACCTTGTATGTTGTCTCTTTATCTCCGGACACCTATTCTGTTGTCTCCTTAACACATCTCCCCATTTTCCTCTGGTCCTCTAGTTTGGCCCTCCCGCCTGAAAACCCTGATATTGTTAGCTTATACAGTGCTGCTTGTGGCTTCAGTCATTCATAACCTGTTGTGTTGTACCAGCTTAAGTTATTCACAACCTGTTGTGTTGTACCAGCTTAAGTTATTCATACCCTGTTGTGTTGTACCAGCTTAAGTTATTCACTGTCTGTTCTGTTGCACCAGCTTAAGTTATTCACTATCTGTTGTGTTGTACCAGCTTAAGTTATTCACAACCTGTTAAGTTGTACCAGCTTACGATATTCACAACCTGTTGTGTTGCACCATCTTAAGTTATTCACAACCTGTTGTACCAGCTTGAGTTATTCACTGCCTGTTGTGTTGTACCAGCTTAAGTTATTCTCAACCTGTTGTGTTGTACCAGCTTAATATATTCACAACCTGTCGTGTTGTAACAATACCCACTAACAACCTCGTTATCTGCCCGACACTTGTATCATTACTTGCCTGCACGTCTGGCACCTGTTCTGTTACCTTCTTCCTCACTGACGTATTTGTGTTAACAATCTAACCATAAGACCTGTTACCTGGTCTCGCCCGTCCATTCCCCTGGTCGTCAGACTCCTTACCATTACCGTCCATTCCCCTGGTCATCAGTCCTCTTACCATTACCGTCC
Organism: Panulirus ornatus; assembly: GCF_036320965.1. Classification (NCBI taxonomy): domain Eukaryota; kingdom Metazoa; phylum Arthropoda; class Malacostraca; order Decapoda; family Palinuridae; genus Panulirus; species Panulirus ornatus. Next base: position 55,794,221 of record NC_092224.1, on the reverse strand, counting down.
ATTACCCTGTTTATCAGCCCTCTTACCATTACCGTCCATTTCCCTGGTCATCAGATCCCTTACCACTACCGTCCTTTTATCTCACCTTCCGGCGTCTCTGTTGGCGGGTCTGCCTCCACCACTCGGTATGGGACCAAGTCTTTCCTTTTCTCCTCTGATTAGTCGGGATGTGTGAGGCAGTGGCAGCCCATGGCCACACCGTGTTCCCTCCACAACCAGCGTGGTCAGGTATACACTCATATGTGGGCTACGGTGACGCATTCACGGGCCGTCACGGGCCCAGAGTATAGATTCGAATCCTGGTTACGGCAGTCGGTCCATACTCAACCCAACTGTTCATCAACCCTTAGAGGTTGGTCGATAAAATGGGTACCTAGCTCAGTTTACGATATATATATATATATATATATATATATATATATATATATATATATATATATATATATATATATATATATATGTTTGAGGACAATGTGTGGTGTGAAGTGGTTTGATCGAGTGAGTAACGTAAGGGTAAGAGAGATGTGTGGAAATAAAAAGAGCGTGGTTGAGAGAGCAGAAGAGGGTGTTTTGAAGTGGTTTGGGCACATGGAGAGGATGAGTGAGGAAAGATTGACCAAGAGGATATATGTGTCGGAGGTGGAGGGAACGAGGAGAAGAGGGAGACCAAATTGGAGGTGGAAAGATGGAGTGAAAAAGATTTTGTGTGATCGGGGCCTAAACATGCAGGAGGGTGAAAGGAGGGCAAGGAATAGAGTGAATTGGAGCGATGTGGTATACCGGGGTTGACGTGCTGTCAGTGGATTGAATCAAGGCATGTGAAGCGTCTGGGGTAAACCATGGAAAGCTGTGTAGGTATGTATATTTGCGTGTGTGGACGTATGTATATACATGTGTATGGGGGGGGTTGGGCCATTTCTTTCGTCTGTTTCCTTGCGCTACCTCGCAAACGCGGGAGACAGCGACAAAGTATAATATAATATATATATATATATATATATATATATATATATATATATATATATATATATATATATATATGTATATATAGGGAGGTGAATGCAAGAGTTTTGGAAAGAGGGGCAAGTATGAAGCCTGTTGGGGATGAGAGAGCTTGGGAAGTGAGTCAGTTGTTGTTCGCTGATGATACAGCGCTGGTGGCTGATTCATGTGAGAAACTGCAGAAGCTGGTGACTGAGTTTGGTAAAGTGTGTGAAAGAAGAAAGTTAAGAGTAAATGTGAATAAGAGCAAGGTTATTAGGTACAGTAGGGTTGAGGGTCAAGTCAATTGGGAGGTGAGTTTAAATGGAGAAAAACTGGAGGAAGTGAAGTGTTTTAGATATCTGGGAGTGGATCTGGCAGCGGATGGAACCATGGAAGCGGAAGTGGATCATAGGGTGGGGGAGGGGGCGAAAATTCTGGAAGCCTTGAAGAATGTGTGAAAGTCGAGAACATTATCTCGGAAAGCAAAAATGGGTATGTTTGAAGGAATAGTGATTCCAACAATGTTGTATGGTTGCGAGGCGTGGACTATGGATAGAGTTGTGCGCAGGAGGATGGATGTGCTGGAAATGAAATGTTTGAGGACAATGTGTGGTGTGAGGTGGTTTGATCGAGTAAGTAACGTAAGGGTAAGAGAGATGTGTGGAAATAAAAAGAGCGTGGTTGAAAGAGCAGAAGAGGGTGTTTTGAAATGGTTTGGTCACATGGAGAGAATGAGTGAGGAAAGATTGACCAAGAGGATATACGTGTCGGAGGTGGAGGGAACGAGGAGAAGAGGGAGACCAAATTGGAGGTGGAAAGATGGAGTGAAAAAGATTTTGTGTGATCGGGGCCTGAACATGCAGGAGGGTGAAAGGAGGGCAAGGAATAGAGTGAATTGGAGCGATGTGGTATACCGGGGTTGACGTGCTGTCAGTGGATTGAATCAAGGCATGTGAAGCGTCTGGGGTAAACCATGGAAAGCTATGTAGGTATGTATATTTGCGTGTGTGGACGTATGTATATACATGTGTATGGGGGTGGGTTGGGCCATTTCTTTCGTCTGTTTCCTTGCGCTACCTCGCAAACGCGGGAGACAGCGACAAAAAAAAAAAAAAAAATATATATATATATATATATATATATATATATATATATATATATATATATATATATATATATATATATTCTTTCGTCTGTTTCCTTGCGCTGCCTCGCTAATGCGGGAGACAGCGACAAAGCAAAATAAATAAATAAATGATAATATATATATATATATATATATATATATATATATATATACATTATCCCTGGGGATATGGGATTAAGAATACTTCCCACGTATTCCCTGCGTGTCGTAGAAGGCGACTAAAAGGGGAGGGAGCGGGGGGCTGGAAATCCTCCCCTCTCGTTTTTTTTTTTAATTTTCCAAAAGAAGGAACAGAAGGGACCAGGTGAGGATATTCCAAAAAAGGCCCAGTCCTCTGTTCTTAACGCTACCTCGCTAGCGCGGGAAATGGCGAATAGTTTAAAAGAAAAAGAAAAGATATATATATATATATATATATATATATATATATATATATATATATATATATATATATATATATATATATACATATCTTTATATATATATATATATATATATATATATATATATATATATATATATATATATATATATATATATATATATGTATATATATATATATCTTTATATATATATATATATATATATATATATATATATATATATATATATATATATATATATATATATATATACATATATATATATATATATCTTTATATATATATATATATCTTTATATATATATATATATATATATATATATATATATATATATATATATATATATATATATATATATATATATATATCTTTATATATATATATATATATATATATATATATATATATATATATATATATATATATATATATATATATATATGTAATATTTTTTTTTTTTTCTTTGTCGCTGTCTCCCGCGTTTGCGAGGTAGCGCAGGGAAACAGATGAAAGAAATGGCCCAACCCACCCCCATACACATGTATATACATACGTCCACACACGCAAATATACATACCTACACAGCTTTCCATGGTTTACCCCAGACGCTTCACATGCCCTGATTCAATCCACTGACAGCACGTCAACCCCGGTAAACCACATCGCTCCAATTCACTCTATTCCTTGCCCTCCTTTCACCCTCCTGCATGTTCAGGCCCCGATCACACAAAATCTTTTTCACTCCATCTTTCCACCTCCAATTTGGTCTCCCTCTTCTCCTCGTTCCCTCCACCTCCGACACATATATCCTCTTAGTCAATCTTTCCTCACTCATTCTCTCCATGTGACCAAACCATTTCAAAACACCCTCTTCTGCTCTCTCAACCACGCTCTTTTTATTTCCACACATCTCTCTTACCCTTACGTTACTTACTCGATCAAACCACCTCACACCACACATTGTCCTCAAACATCTCATTTCCAGCACATCCATCCTCCTGCGCACAACTTTATCCATAGCCCACGCCTCGCAACCATACAACACTGTTGGAACCACTATTCCTTCAAACATACCCATTTTTGCTTTCCGAGATAATGTTCTCGACTTCCACACATTCTTCAAGGCCCCCAGAATTTTCGCCCCCTCCCCCACCCTATGATCCAATTCCGCTTCCATGTTTCCATCCGCTGCCAGATCCACTCCCAGATATCTAAAACACTTTACTTCCTCCAGTTTTTCTCCATTCAAACTCACCTCCCAATTGACTTGACCCTCAACCCTACTGTACCTAATAACCTTGCTCTTACTCACATTTACTCTTAACTTTCTTCTTTCACACACTTTACCAAACTCAGTCACCAGCTTCTGCAGTTTCTCATATGAATCAGCCACCAGCGCTGTATCATCAGCGAACAACAACTGACTCACTTCCCAAGCTCTCTCATCCCCAACAGACTTCATCCTTGCCCCTCTTTCCAAAACTCTTGCATTCACCTCCCTAACAACCCCATCCATAAACAAATTAAACAACCATGGAGACATCACACACCCCTGCCGCAAACCTACATTCACTGAGAACCAATCACTTTCCTCTCTTCCTACACGTACACATGCCTTACATCCTCGATAAAAACTTTTCACTGCTTCTAACAACTTGCCTCCCACACCATATATTCTTAATACCTTCCACAGAGCATCTCTATCAACTCTATCATATGCCTTTTCCAGATCCATAAATGCTACATACAAATCCATTTGCTTTTCTAAGTATTTCTCACATACATTCTTCAAAGCAAACGCCTGATCCACACATCCTCTACCACTTCTGAAACCACACTGCTCTTCCCCAATCTGATGCTCTGTACATGCCTTCACCCTCTCAATCAATACCCTCCCATACAATTTGCCAGGAATACTCAACAAACTTATACCTCTGTAATTTGAGCACTCACTCTTATCCCCTTTGCCTTTGTACAATGGCACTATGCACGCATTCCGCCAATCCTCAGGCACCTCACCATGAGTCATACATACATTAAATAACCTTACCAACCAGTCAACAATACAGTCACCCCCTTTTTTAATGAATTCCACTGCAATACCATATATATATATATATATATATATATATATATATATATATATATATATATATATATATATACACATTCACCTTTATTTATTATACTTTGTCGTTGTTTCCCGCGTCAGCGAGGTAGCACAAGGAAACAGACGAACGAATGGCCAAACCCACCCACATACACATGTATAAACATACACATCCACACACGCACATTTACATACCTATACATCTCAACGTATACATATATATACACACACAGACATATACATATATATACACATGTACATAATTCATACTGTCTGCCCTTATTCATTCCCGTCGCCACCCCGCCACACATGAAATGACAACACCCCCCCCCCCCCCCCCCCCGCATGTGCGCAAGGTAGCACTAGGAAACGACAACAAAGGCCACATTCGTTCACACTCAGTCTCTAGCTGTCATATATAACGCACCGAAACCACAGCTTCTTTTCCACATCCAGGCCCCACAAAACTTTCTATGGTTTACCCCAGACGCTTCACATGCCCTGGTTCAATCCATTGACAGCACGTCAACCCCAGTAAACCACATTGTTCCAATTCACTCTATTCCTTGAACGCCTTTCACCTCCCTGTATGTTCAGGCCCTCTGACACACATATATCCTATTTGTCAATCTTTCCTCACTCATTCTCCCCATGTCACCAAACCATTTCAATACACCTTCTTCGGCTCTTTCAACCTCTCTTTTTATTACCACATATCTCTCTTATCCTTTCATTACTTACTCGATAAAACCGGTTACCTTCCATCACATATTGTCCTCACACATCTCATTTCCAACACATCCACCCTCCTCCGCACAACCTTACCTATAGCTCATGCCTCACAACCATATAACATTGTTGGAATCACTATTCCTTCAAACATGCCCCTTTTTGCTCTCCGAGATAAAGTTCTCGCCTTCCACACATTCTTCAAAGCTCCCAGAACTTTCGCCCCCTCCCCCACCTTGTGACTCACTTCCGCTTCCATGGTTCCATCCGCTGCCGAATCCACTCCCAGATATCTAAAACACTTCACTTCCTTCAGTTTTTTTCCATTCAAACTTACCTCCCAATTAACTTGTCCTTCAACCCTAATGAACCTAATAACCTTGCTCTTATTCACATTTACTCTCAGCTTTCTTCTTTCACACACCTTACCAAACTCAGACACCAGATTCTGCAGTTTCTCATCCGAGTCAGCCACCAGCGATGTATCATCAGCGAACAACAACTGACTCACTTCCCAAGCTCTCTAATCCACAACAGACTACATACTCGCCCCTCTTTCCAAGACTCTTGCATTCACCTCCCTAACAACCCCATCCATAAACATATTAAACAAGTATGGAGAAATCACGCACCCCTGCCGCAAACCTACATTCACTGGGAACCAATCGCTTTCCTCTCTTTCTACTCGTACACATGGCTTACATCCTTGATAAAAAATTTTCACTGCTTCTAGCAACTTACCTCCCACACGGTACACTCTTAATAACTTCCACAGAGCATCTCTATCAGCTCGTATATGCATATGCCTTCTCCAGATCCATAAATGCTAAATACAAATCCATCTGTTTTTCCAAGTATTTCTCACATGCATTCTTCAAAGCAAACACTTGATCCACACATCCTCTACCACTTCTGAAACCACACTGCTCTTCCCCAGTCTGATGCTCTGTACATGCCTTTACCCTCTCAATCAATACCCTTCCATATAATTTACTAGGAATACTCAACAAACTTATACCTCTGTCATTTGAGCACTCACTCTTATCCCCTTTGCCTTTGTACAATGGCACTATGCAAGCATTGCGCCAATCCTCAGGCACTTCACCATTAACCATACATACACTGAACATCCTCACCAACTAGTGAACAGCACTGCAATACCATCTAAACCCGCCGCCTTGCCGGCTTTCATCTATATATAAATATATATATATATATATATATATATATATATATATATATATATATATATATATATATATATATATATATATATCCAGCGAACTTTTCGATGTTTTTGTTTGCCAAACGGTGCATACTGTTTCTATGACTTACAGATAGTGAGTTAAACATTGTCAAGTCTCGAATGCTTTAATCATCTTTTCCGTGTACATAACACCTGTGGATTGAATTGATAACGTTACAAAGACATTCACGTTCGTTGTGTCGATTAGGAATTATTTTTCATTTTTCAGATGAGGCAAATGTATCTAGGAACTTTTCGTGACGTATCTTCCGTCTGCGATCCTTTTGTGAGCAGTTCTAGTCGTGCTCATTGGCTATGGTTGTTGGCCTGTGAGTGCGGCCTGTGAGAGAGATCTTTGCTGCCACATTTTCCAACTTCATACTTTCGCCCGTGTGAGAATGTAAAGCTAGAGCAGAACAGTATTGTAGTCTGATGACGGCGAGGTCAAAGAGCGCGTCTTGCAGCGTGAGTGCATATCACATTAGCATTTTCTTCCTTCTGAAATCTTTCTACAAGTAACCGTCGCATTCGAACAAATGGGAGAGGCCAAAGCTCCCCGCCCTGCAGTCGTGTCTCTCGGGGTTTTTTTTCAGGACAATCTGGTTTGGTTGAAGTCAATTCATTTACACCACAGCACTCCAGTCACCGGGACCTTCTGCATCCCTCTGCCACAGGCTCGTGTCTGAGGCATGTCTGGAGCGCTTCCGTCGTCAACTTACGGCCACTGTGTGGGATCTGCCAGTCAAGAATGCTCCTCACTGTACCGCAGATCTTTTACTGACGTTCATCAACGGCAGACGAAAGTCACTTTCGAAATATTTCTACTCATACGATCCTTTGTGAAACCGACAAATGTAGTGTTTTGGTCATTTGGAATCCAAACCTGCCTCTACTTCAGTTAAACTGATCTTACCTGAACTGAATGTGCCTTTACATGATGACACATACATAAAGTCCACATTATCTGTACAAACCAGAGAGAACAACATACTGCTCTCTCTCTCTCTCTCTCTCTCTCTCTCTCTCTCTCTCTCTCTCTCTCTGGTTCTGTTATATGCTGACTAAAAGTCAACTTGTGCATACTCGGGAGTTCCCATTTTTGTGCAGTACTTGAGGAAAACATTCGTCGTTACGATGTTGTTATCTTTGTATCTCCATCTAGAGCACAGTGGCATGAAATCTCCCGTGTGGATTTTCTTCACAAGTAAGTTTTCCCAAGTTGTCCAGCCAAGAGTCAACATTCTTTCTGAGACTTTCTGGTGTTTCGCGGTGTGATGTCTTATCTTCTGATGCAGCCACTGCGTCAGAGTCTTCAGTCTTGATAACCTATCCTCCACCATCATGTGTATCAACAGATCCAAACTTGCTCTGCCTGCTATGAGCGGGTCGTCACCATATCAAGCACAGTTTCCCTCAATGTCATTCCTATTCTGTCACACCTGCAGAGTTATAATTCGCTAACCATCCCACTGACAATGTAATATTCTAGTAAAATTTATAGAAAGGCTGTAAGTATTTTTTCAGTCCTTGGACCATATACATATATTTATCTTTTATTTTGCTTTGTCGCTGTCTCCCGCGTTTGCGAGGTAGCGCAAGGAAACACACGAAAGAAATGGCCCAACCCACCCCCATACACATGTATATACATACACGTCCACACACGCAAATATACATACCCATACATCTCAATGTACACATATATATACACACAGACATATCAATATATACACATGTACATAATACATACTGTCTGTCTTTATTCATTCCTATCGCTACCCCCCCCCCCTCATGTGTGCGAGGTAGCGCTAGGAAAAGACAACAAAGGCCCCATTCGTTCACACTCAGTCTCTATCTGTCATGCAATAATGCCCGAAACCACAGCTCCCTTCCACATCCAGGCCCCACACAGCTTTCCATGGTTTACCCCAGACGCTTCACATGCCCTGATTCAATCCATTGACAGCACGTCGACCCCGGTATACCACATCGATCCAATTCACTCTATTCCTTGCCCGCCTTTCACCTTCCTGCATGTTCAGGCCCCGATCACTCAAAATCTTTTTCACTCCATCTTTCCACCTCCAATTTGGTCTCCCACTTCTCCTCGTTCCCTCCACCTCCGACACATATATCCTCTTGGTCAATCTTTCCTCACTCATTCTCTCCATGTGCCCAAACCATTTCAAAACAACCTCTTCTGCTCTCTCAACCACGCTCTTTTCATTTCCACACATCTCTCTTACCCTTACATTACTTACTCGATCAAACCACCTCACACCATATATTGTCCTCAAACATCTCATTTCCAGCACATCCACCCTCCTCTGCAAAACTCTATCCATAGCCCACGCCTCGCAACCATACAACATTGTTGGGACAACTATTCCTTCAAACATACCCATTTTTGCTTTCAGAGATAATGTTCTCGACTTCCACACATTCTTCAAGGCTCCCAGGATTTTCGCCCCCTCCCCCTCCCTTTGATTCACTTCCGCTTCCATGGTTCCATCCGCTGCCAGATCCAAGATATCTAAAACACTTTACTTCCTCCAATTTTTCTCCATTCAAACTTACCTCCCAATTGACTTGACCCTCAACCCTACTGTACCTAATAACCTTGCTCTTATTCACATTTGCTCTTAACTTTCTTCTTTCACACACTTTACCAAACTCAGTCACCAGCTTCTGCAGTTTCTCACATGAATCAGCCACCAGCGCTGTATCATCAGCGAACAACAACTGACTCACTTCCCAAGCTCTCTCATCCCCAACAGACTGCCTACTTGCCCCTCTTTCCAAAACTCTTGCATTCACCTCCCTAACAACCCCATCCATAAACAAATTAAACAACCATGGAGACGTCACACACCCCTGCCGCAAACCTACATTCACTGAGAACCAATCACTTTCCTCTCTTCCTACATATATATATATGTATATATATATATATATATATATATATATATATATATATATATATATATATATATATATATATACAGAATGGAAAAAGGTGAGAACAATGGAAGTAAGGGGAGTGGGGGAGGAATGGGATGTATTTAGGGAATCAGTGATGGATTGCGCAAAAGATGCTTGTGGCATGAGAAGAGTGGGAGGTGGGCTGTTTAGAAAGGGTAGTGAGTGGTGGGATGAAGAAGTAAGAGTATTAGTGAAAGAGAAGAGAGAGGCATTTGGACGATTTTTGCAGGGAAAAAATGCAATTGAGTGGGAGAAGTATAAAAGAAAGAGACAGGAGGTCAAGAGAAAGGTGCAAGAGGTGAAAAAAAGGGCAAATGAGAGTTGGGGTGAGAGACTATCAGTAAATTTTAGGGAGAATAAAAAGATGTTCTGGAAGGAGGTAAATAGGGTGCATAAGACAAGGGAGCAAATGGGAACTTCAGTGAAGGGCGTAAATGGGGAGGTGATAACAAGTAGTGGTGATGTGAGAAGGAGATGGAATGAGTATTTTGAAGGTTTGTTGAATGTGTCTGATGACAGAGTGGCAGATATAGGGTGTTTGGGTCGAGGTGGTGTGCAAAGTGAGAGGGTTAGGGAAAATGATTTGGTAAACAGAGAAGAGGTAGTAAAAGCTTTGCGGAAGATGAAAGCCGGCAAGGCAGCAGGTTTGGATGGTATTGCAGTGGAATTTATTAAAAAAGGGGGTGACTGTATTGTTGACTGGTTGGTTAGGTTATTTAATGTATGTATGACTCATGGTGAGGTGCCTGAGGATTGGCGGAATGCTTGCATAGTGCCATTGTACAAAGGCAAAGGGGATAAGAGTGAGTGCTCAAATCACAGAGGTATAAGTTTGTTGAGTATTCCTGGTAAATTATATGGGAGGGTATTGATTGAGAGGGTGAAGGCATGTACAGAGCATCAGATTGGGGAAGAGCAGTGTGGTTTCAGAAGTGGTAGAGGATGTGTGGATCAGGTGTTTGCTTTGAAGAATGTATGTGAGAAATACTTAGAAAAGCAAATGGATTTGTATGTAGCATTTATGGATCTGGAGAAGGCATATGATAGAGTTGATAGAGATGCTCTGTGGAAGGTATTAAGAATATATGGTGTGGGAGGAAAGTTGTTAGAAGCAGTGAAAAGTTTTTATCGAGGATGTAAGGCATGTGTACGTGTAGGAAGAGAGGAAAGTGATTGGTTCTCAGTGAATGTAGGTTTGCGGCAGGGGTGTGTGATGTCTCCATGGTTGTTTAATTTGTTTATGGATGGGGTTGTTAGGGAGGTAAATGCAAGAGTTTTGGAAAGAGGGGCAAGTATGAAGTCTGTTGGGGATGAGAGAGCTTGGGAAGTGAGTCAGTTGTTGTTCGCTGATGATACAGCGCTGGTGGCGGATTCATGTGAGAAACTGCAGAAGCTGGTGACGGAGTTTGGTAAAGTGTGTGGAAGAAGAAAGTTAAGAGTAAATGTCAATAAGAGCAAGGTTATTAGGTACAGTAGGGTTGAGGGTCAAGTCAATTGGGAGGTGAGTTTGAATGGTGAGAGGCTGGAGGAAGTGAAGTGTTTTAGATATCTGGGAGTGGATCTGTCAGCGGATGGAACCATGGAAGCGGAAGTGGATCATAGGGTGGGGGAGGGGGCGAAAATTTTGGGAGCCTTGAAAAATGTGTGGAAGTCGAGAACATTATCCCGGAAAGCAAAAATGGGTATGTTTGAAGGAATAGTAGTTCCAACAATGTTGTATGGTTGCGAGGCGTGGGCTATGGATAGAGTTGTGCGTAGGAGGATGGATGTGCTGGAAATGAGATGTTTGAGGACAATGTGTGGTGTGAGGTGGTTTGATCGAGTAAGTAACGTAAGGGTAAGAGAGATGTGTGGAAATAAAAAGAGCGTGGTTGAGAGAGCAGAAGAGGGTGTTTTGAAATGGTTTGGGCACATGGAGAGAATGAGTGAGGAAAGATTGACCAAGAGGATATATGTGTCGGAGGTGGAGGGAACGAGGAGAAGAGGGAGACCAAATTGGAGGTGGAAAGATGGAGTGAAAAGGATTTTGTGTGATCGGGGCCTGAACATGCAGGAGGGTGAAAGGAGGGCAAGGAATAGAGTGAATTGGAGCGATGTGGTATACAGGGGTTGACGTGCTGTCAGTGGATTGAATCAAGGCATGTGAAGCGTCTGGGGTAAACCATGGAAAGCTGTGTAGGTATGTATATTTGCGTGTGTGGACGTGTGTATGTACATGTGTATGGGGGGGGGGTTGGGCCATTTCTTTCGTCTGTTTCCTTGCGCTACCTCGCAAACGCGGGAGACAGCGACAAAGTATAAAAAAAAAAAAAAAAAAAAAAAAAAAAAAAAAAAAATATATATATATATATATATATATATATATATATATATATATATATATATATATATACATATATATATATATATATATATATATATATATATATATATATATATATATATATATTCTTTTTTTTATTTTACTTTGTCGCTGTCATCTACGTGAGCTAGGTAGCGCAAGGACACAGACGAAAGAATGGCCCAACCCACCCACATACACATGTATATACATACACGTCCACACACGCAAATATACATACCTATATATCTGAACGTATACATATATATATACACACAAAAAAATATACATATATTCACATGTACATAATTCATACTGTCTGCCCTTATACCAAATGGCGTCCTAGCTTCGTCTCTTCGATGTATATCAAGTGACTTATATTTCTCTCTTGTGCCTCCCCTGATGATGTGATTATTACACGAAAGTGCACTTGGGAACTTATCGTGTTTCATTTTCCCCGTGAACTCAGAGCAATATCTTGATCACGCGCAAAATTGTGATCCTTTCCAATATCCTTTCATGCTATTCGCCATTTCCCGCATTAGCGAGGTAGCGTTAAGAACAAAGGACTGGGCCTTTGAGGAAATATCCTCACCAGGCCCCCTTCTCTGTTCCTTCTTTTGGAGAAAAAAAAAAAAAAAGAGAGGGGAGGATTTCGAGCCACCCGCTCCCTCCCCTTTTAGTCGCCTTCTACGACCCGCAGGGAATACGTGGGAAGTATTCTTTCTCCCCTATCCCCAGGGATATAAAGGTGAATAAGAGGGCAAATGAGAGTTGGGGTGAGAGTATCATTAAATTCTAGGGAGAATAAAAAGATGCTTTGGAAGGAGGCAAATAAAGTGCGTAAGACAAGAGAACAAATGGGAACATCGGTGAAGGGGGCTAAAGGGGAGTAATAACAAGTAGTGGTGATGTGAAAAGGAGATGGAGTGAGTATTTTGAAGGTTTGTTGAATGTGTTAGATAATAGAGTGGCAGATATAAGGTGCTTTGGTCGAGGTGGTGTGCGAAGTGAGAGGGTCAGGGAGAATGGTTTGATAAACAGAGAGAGGTAGTGAAAGCTTTGCGGAAGATGAAAGCCGGCAAGGCGGCGGGTTTGGATGGTATTGCAGTGGAATCTATTTAATAAATGGGGTGGCTGTATTGTTGACTGGTTGGTGAGGATATTCAATGTATGTATGGCTCATGGTGAAGTGCCTGAGGATTGCCGGAATGCATGCATAGTGCCAATGTACAAAGCCAGAGGGGATAAAGGTGTGTGTTCAAATTACAGAGGTATAAGTTGTTGAGTATTCCTGGGAAATTATATGGGAGGGTAGTGATTGAGAGCGTGAAAGCATGTGCAGAGCATCAGATTGGGGAAGAGCAGTGTGGTTTCAGAAGTGGTAGAGGATGTGTGGTGCAAGTGTTTGCTTTGAAGAATGTATGTGAGAAATACTTAGAAAAACAAATGGATTTGTATGTAGCATTTATGGATCTGGAGAAGGCATATGATAGAGTTGATAGAGATGCTCTGTGGAAAGTATTAAGAGTATATGGTAAGGGAGGCAAGTTGCTAGAAGCAGTGAAAAGTTTTTATCGAGGATGTTAGGCATGTGTACGAGTAGGAAGAGAGGAAGGTGATTGGTTCCCAGTAAATGTCGGTTTGCGGCAGCGGTGCGTGATGTCTCAATGGTTGTTTAATTTATTCATGGATGGGGTTGTTAGGGAGGTAAATGCAAGAGTTTTGGAGAGAGGGGCAAGTATGCAGTCTGTTGGGGATGAGAGGGCTTGGAAAGTGAGTCAGTTGTTGTTCGCTGATGATACAGTGCAGGTGGCTGATTCGGGTGAGAAACCGCAGAATCTGGTGACTGAGTTTGGTAAAGTGTGTGAAGGAAGAAAGCTGAGAGTAAATGTGAATAAGTGCAAGGTTATTAGGTACAATAGGGTTGAGGGACGAGTCAATTGGGAGGTAAGTTCGAATGGAGAAAATTGGAGAAAGTGAAGTGTTTTAGATATCTGGGATTGGATTTAACAGCGGATGGAACCATGGAAGCGGAAGTGAGTCACAAGGTGGGGGAGGGGGCGAAGGTTCTGGGAGTGTTGAAGAATGTGTGGAAGGCGAGAACATTATCTCGGAAAGCAAAAATGGGTATGTTTGAAGAATAGTGTTTCCAACAATGTCATATGGTTACGAGGCGTCGGCTATAGATAGGGTTGTGTGGAGGAGGGTGGATGTGTTGGAAATGAGATGTTTGAAGACAATATGTGGTGTGAGGTGGTTTGACCGAGTAAGTAATGAAAAGGTAAGAGAGATGTGTGGTAATAAAAAGAGTGTGGTTGAGAGAGCAAAAGAGGGTGCACTGAAATGGTTTAGTCGCATGGAAAGAATGAGTGATGAAAGACTGACAAAGAGGATATATGGTGAAGGGAGCGAAGAGAAGTGGGAGACCAAATTGGAAGTGGAAGGATGGAGTCAAAAAGATCTTTAGCGGTCGGGGTCTGAACATGCAGGAGGGTGAAAGGCAAGCAAGGAATAGAGTGAACTGGAACGTGTGGTATACCAGGGTCGACATTCTGTCTATAGATTGAACCAGGAAATGTGAAGTGTCTGGGGTAAACCATGGAAAGTTTTGTGGGGCCTGGATGTGGAAAGGGAGCTGTGGTTTCGGTGCATTATGACATGACAGCTAGAGATTGTGAAAGAATGTGGCCTTTGTTGTCTTTTCCTACCGCTACCTCGCGAGCGTGCGGGGGGAGGGGGCTGCCATTTCATGTGTGGCGGGTTGGCGACGGGAATGGCTGAGGGCAAGTAGGCATGACCCACACGATCGCCAAAAGAAATGTGACCAAATGGGGAATAGACGAAGTAATTGTCAAGCAGAGAGAGAGAGAGAGAGAGAGAGAGAGAGAGAGAGAGAGAGAGAGAGAGAGAGAGAGAGAGAGAAATGTCGCTCATTTCACTGTGAAAGAAAATGTCCCTCATTATTCAGAAATGTTCCTCATTATCCTGTTCGAGAAATAAATGTCCCTCATTATCCTGTTCGTGGACATAGGGGAACCAGAACCTCACTTGGTGATGCCACAGGGACTGAACCATCTCATCAAGCTGAACAAAACAGAATGGCAGGAATCTGTATTTCAAACCTCTTCTATCAACGAGAGAGCAAGGTTTTAGCACCCTTTATTACTGCCAACATACTGGAGAATAGAGATGCAAGACTAAAAAGAAAAGAATATATATATATATATATATATATATATATATATATATATATATATATATATATATATATATATATATATATATATCCCTGGGGATATATATATATATATATATATATATATATATCCCTGGGGATATATATATATATATCCGCTGTGTGGGTCATGCAGTGGCTCTTGAGGTCACCGACTTTCCTGCATGATGACCTGCACGATGATGCCAAACCAATATCTCCCTCGTAATTCTGACTTGCTCATTTCCGGGCAGTTAAACATGCATCTTATCATCTTCTTGTCTCTTATCTTACACTGCACATCTGCTGCCTCTGAGTTCTTGCTATTACTCTCTCTCTCTCTCTCTCTCTCTCTCTCTCTCTCTCTCTCTCTCTCTCTCTCTCTCTCTCTCTCTCTTCCCTCCCAAGTTCACTTTAACTTGTGAAAACACATATTTGCCTTCGTCAGGCAAGTCCTGTAATGATGCCACAAGACTAAGCCTGGCATGGGCTTTCGTCTATGACAACCATGGTCGGCCCGTGTGTGATTAAGAGTGTACTCAGCTCTTTTAAGCGGACGTGCGTGCGTTGCTGCGAGATGTTATGCCTTCGTGGTTGTTGAAATCTGCTCAGTTGCCCAGGAAGAAACTGCACCTGACCCACGAACACATCGTCTCCCCAACACACGCGACCTGCACACACTGACTTGGTGGGGTGTAAACCTCTGTATAGTCTCCTCCCTCATCCCACCTCCCTTCATTGCTGCATCCCTCTCTAATATCTCCCTAATTCCCGCTTTGTTAGTTCACTATCTCCCTAACTCCCTACTTCGTTCGTCCATTACCTCCTCTTTTAGCTTATTTACGTAGTATAGGTTTTCACTCGCAGTTGCTCCTTGCATTCTCTACCTTCTTCAATCATCCGCACTTACGTTGCTGTCCCTTTGGGTACCAGTCTCCCCACACGTTACTGATCACCGAACTGCCACGGCATCTAATCCTTATTTCCATTTGATCTTTTTTTTCTAAGAGAGAGAGAGAGAGAGAGAGAGAGAGAGAGAGAGAGAGAGAGAGAGAGAGAGAGAGAGAGAGAGAGAGAGAGAGGAAAATGAGTAAAATTCGCCCCTGTTCCTGACAGACTGAAGAAGTGCTGGGACGACGTGTGTTGGGCTCGTCCCCAGGTCCTGACCTAACGTGGTTACAGCCTGCCCTCCCGTCTGTGGAGGAACACCCCGACGAAGCTGGAGGCAATCGCTTTAGATACACACCAGACGTGTGTGATGCCGGGGGAAGTCCCTCATTAATGAAAGCCTACGGCGCCACTGCCAGTCCAGTCATTCCATCAGGGCTCAGTCAATCATCTCTCAATTTTACTCATTGACTTACTTCATAATCACACTCTTTACCAACAGCTTTATTTCATTCATACATTTATTTATGTCTTTTTCTTCTCTGTTCTTTGTCATCCGTGATGATTGGTGTGTGGTTATCACACCAACACTGGTGCTACAGGCACAATAGCGGGTGTGTGTGTGTGTGTGTGTGTGTGGGGGGGGGGGGGGGGGGGAGGGCTGGGTGTTCAACACACCTCAGCCTTTAACTCTCTCACACAAAACGCTCTCTCTCTCTCTCTCTCTCTCTCTCTCTCTCTCTCTCTCTCTCTCTCTCTCTCTCTCTCTCTCTCTCTCTCTCTCTCTCTCACGTCGTGATCAAGGATATCATTATCATGTTCAAGGTTCCTATTGTCGTGGTCAAGGGCCGTACCGTCGTGGTCAAGGGCCGTACCGTCGTGGTCAAGGGCCGTACCGTCGTGGTCAAGGGTCGTACCGCCGTAGTCAAGGGTCGTACCGTCGTGGTCAAGGGGCGCACCATCATGTTCAAGGGCCGTACCGTCGTAGTCAAATGCCGTACCGTCGTAGTCAAGGGCCGTAACGTCGTGGTCAAGGGTCGTACCGTCGTGGTCAAGGGTCGTACCATCGTGGTTAAGGGCCGCACCGTCGTGGTCAAGGGTCGCACCGTCGTGGTCAAGGGTCGTACCGTCGTGGTCAAGGACCGCACCGTCGTGGTCAAGGGCCGTACCGTCGTGAAAGGCCGTACTGTCGTGAAGGGCCGCACCGTCGTGGTTAATGGCCGTACCGTCGTGGTCAAGGGTCGTACCGTCGTGGTCAAGGGCCGTACTGTCGTGGTCAAGGGTCGTACCGTCGTAGTCATGGGCCGTACCGTCGTGGTCAAGGGTCGTACCGTCGTAGTCAAAGGTCGTACCGTGGTGGTCAAGGGTCGTACCGTCGTGGTCAAGGGTCGTACCGTCGTGGTCAAGGGCCGTACCGTCGTGGTCAAGGGCCGTACCGTCGTGGTCAAGGGCCGTACCATCGTGAACAAGAGTCGTATTGTCGTGGTCAAGGCTCGCACCGTCGTGGTCAAGGGTCGTGCCGTCGTAGTCAAAGGCCGTACCGTCGTGGTCAAGGGTCTTACCGTCGTGCTCAAGGGCCGTAACGTCGTGGTCAAGGGTCGTACCATCGTGGTCAAGGCTCGCACCGTCTTGGTCAAGGGTCGTATCGTCGTAGTCAAAGGCCGTACCATCGTGGTCAAGGGCGGTACCGTCGTGGTCAAGGATCGTACCGTCGTGGTCAAGGGTGGTACCGTCGTAGCCAAGGGTCGCACCATCATCTTCAAGGGCCGTACCGTCGTAGTAAAGGGCCGTACCGTCGTGGTCAAGGGTCGCACCATCATGTTCAAGGGTTGTACTGTAGTAGTCAAGGGTCTCACCGTCGTAGTCAAAGGCCGTACCGTCGTGGTCAAAGACCGTACCGTCGTGATCAAGGGTCGTACCGTCGTGGTCAATGATCGTACCGTCGTGGTCAAGGGCCGTACCGTCGAGGTCAAGGGCCGTACCGTCGAGGTCAAGGGCCGTACCGTAGTGGTCAAGGGCCGCACAGTCGTGATCAAGGGCCGTACCGTCGTGGTCAAGGGTCGTACCGTCGTGGTCAAGGGTCGTACCGTCGTGGTCAAGGGCCGTACCGTCGTGGTCAAGGGCCGCACAGTCGTGATCAAGGGCCGTACCGTCGTGGTCAAAGCTCGCACCGTCTGGTCAAGTGTGACGTCACAGATGTGGCAAGGTGGCCCCGGGCCAAACCCACCGCCTCATGGTCGTCACTCACATCATGACACATGAGGTATCCTCATGTGTCATCACAACACCATGACACATGAGGTGTCCTCATGTGTCATCACAACACCATGACACATGAGGTGTCCTCATGTGTCCTCACAACACCATGACACATGAGGTGTCCTGATGTATCCTCACAACACCATGACACATGAGGTGTCCTCATGTGTCATCACAACACCATGACACATGAGGTGTCCTGATGTGTCCTCACAACACCATGATACATGAGGTGTCCTCATGTGTCCTCACAACACCATGACACATGAGGTGCCCTGATGTGTCCTCACAACACCATGACACATGAGGTGTCCTGATGTGTCCTCACAACACCATGATACATGAGGTGTCCTCATGTGTCCTCACAACACCATGACACATGAGGTGTCCTCATGTGTCCTCACAACACCATGACACATGAGGTGTCCTGATGTGTCCTCACAACACCATGATACATGAGGTGTCCTCATGTGTCATCACAACACCATGACACATGAGGTGTCCTGATGTGTCCTCACAACACCATGACACATGAGGTGTCCTGACGTGTCCTCACAACACCATGATACATGAGGTGTCCTGATGTGTCCTCACAACACCATGATACATGAGGTGTCCTCATGTGTCCTCACAACACCATGACACATGAGGTGTCCTGATGTGTCCTCACAACACCATGACACATGAGGTGTCCTGATGTGTCCTCACAACACCATGACACATGAGGTGCCCTGATGTATCCTCACAACATCATGACACATGAGGTGTCCTGATGTGTCCTCACAACACCATGACACATGAGGTGTCCTCATGTGTCCTCACAACACCATGACACATGAGGTGTCCTGATGTGTCCTCACAATACCATGACACATGAGGTGTCCTGATGTGTCCTCACAACACCATGATACATGAGGTGTCCTCATGTGTCCTCACAACACCATGACACATGAGGTGTCCTGATGTGTCCTCACAACACCATGAAACATGAGGTGTCCTGATGTGCCCTCACAACACCATGATACATGAGGTGTCCTGATGTGTCCTCACAACACCATGACACATGAGGTGTCCTCATGTGTCATCACAACACCATGACACATGAGGTGCCCTGATGTGTCCTCACAACACCATGACACATGAGGTGTCCTGATGTGTCCTCACAACACCATGACACATGAGGTGTCCTGATGTGTCCTCACACCATGACACATGAGGTGTCCTGATGTGTCCTCACAACACCATGATACATGAGGTGTCCTCATGTGTCCTCACAACACCATGACACATGAGGTGCCCTGAAGTGTCCTCACAACACCATGACACATGAGGTGTCCTCATGTGTCCTCACAACACCATGACACATGAGGTGTCCTGATGTGTCCTCACAACACCATGACACATGAGGTGTCCTGATGTGTCCTTACAACACCATGACACATGAGGTGTCCTGATGTGTCCTCACAACACCATGACACATGAGGTGTCCTGATGTGTCCTCACAACACCATGACACATGAGGTGTCCTGATGTGTCCTCACAACACCATGATACATGAGGTGTCCTCATGTGTCCTCATAACATCATGACACATGAGGTGTCCTGATGTGTCCTCACAACACCATGACACATGAGGTGTCCTGATGTGTCCTCACAACACCATGACACATGAGGTGTCCTGATGTGTCCTCACAACACCATGACACATGAGGTGCCCTGATGTATCCTCACAACACCATGACACATGAGGTGTCCTGATGTGTCCTCACAACACCATGACACATGAGGTGTCCTTATGTATCCTCACAACACCATGACACATGAGGTGTCCTGATGTGTCCTCACAACACCATGACACACGAGGTGTCCTGATGTGTCCTCACAACACCATGACACATGAGGTGTCCTGATGTGTCCTCACAACACCATGACACATGAGGTATCCTGATGTGTCCTCACAACACCATGACACATGAGGTGTCCTGATGTGTCATCACAACACCATGACACATGAGGTGTCCTGATGTGTCCTCACAACACCATGACACATGAGGTGTCCTGATGTGTCCTCACAACACCATGACACATGAGGTGTCCTGATGTGTCATCACAACACCATGACACATGACGTGTCCTGATGTGTCCTCACAACACATGGCAACACGTACAAGGCCAGTTCTCATCGCAATGATCCATGGGAACATATCCGTTATAGGTCCAAATTATCGAATGATATCCGGACGTTCATTCTTTCCTCCAACATTGGCATCCGGATCCGAATCTTTTTCTTAAATCTAAATCGAAATACAATATCTCGACGGACGTATTCCGAGGCGTTCGGATAACTCTTCTTCCGTTGTCGAGGAAATACCTAAGAACACTGAATAATCCGAATTTGTTCAAATATCTTCCCAAGATTTCGGATAAAACGAAGAAACGGTTACGATTCCCTCACCAACCTCGATAATTCGCCCGTGTGTAATCTCCCCTTCAATTTCCACCGACGAAAAACACTAGATTCTCCACTATCAGCACTCCTCGATAAACCGAATATACCTAACCCACTATCGCTTGGCGTACGGATTACACAGGTTAACCGGATAAGCCATTCTGAAGTCATCTAACTGCATATGTCCTTCTTGCACTGGCAGTCGAACAGGTAGCGGGTACCAGAGACGCGATGGTCAGAGGGGCGTAACCCGCCACTCTCGATACACATCCAAATTTTTCACCACCTGGCCTTCTTCATATCCAACCGTCGGTCATATACGCCCACGATCCCCACTACACCTTCCAACCACTCATGCCTAATCATCCAATTGATCGTTCAGCCGAGATATAAAGATGGAGATACGACTAAATCCAGTTAAGTGATGCCGGCTCAATACGCCCTTTCAGCCCTGGATCAACACACTGTGGGGCTTGAACGGCATCGCGCGGGTAAGAAGGGCGCGCGCGGACACCTCCGCCCGCTGAACCGGTGCTTTCGTCGGCTTGTGTCGGTGGCGGGAGAGAGAGAGAGAGAGAGAGAGAGAGAGAGAGAGAGAGAGAGTGAGAGAGTGAGTGAGTGAGTGAGTGAGTGAGTGAGTGTGTGTGTGTGTGTGTGTGTGTGTGTGTGTGTGTGTGTGTGTGTGTGTGTGTGTGTGTGTTGTATGCGTTCACAGCAATGGTCCTAAACACACACACACACACACACACACACACACACACACACACACATACACGCGTGGCCAGCTGGCTGGGGGTCGCTGACCTTGTGAGGTCACATGTTGTTGACATTGTACGGGGAAGGTCAGACAGGTAACCACTGGAATGAAAATACAGAACTGGGGAAATTATATCAAATTGTCGGGTGGGGGGGGTGTAGGGAGGTCGTGCTAGTAACTAGTTAATTAGTCACAAAAGAACCTAAGAACAAGTTGGGGAAGGATGCTCCTACGCTTCAAGTGAAGTGTACCTTAGTGAAGTGAAGTGTATCTTAGTGAAGTGAAGTGTATTTTAGTGAAGTGAAGTGTACCTTAGGGAAGTGGATCTTAATAAAGTGTACCTTAGAGAAGTGTATCTTAGTGAAGTGAAGTGTACCATAGTGAAGTGGATCTTAATGAAGTGCACCTTAGTGAAATGCATGTTAGTGAAGTGAAGCGCACCTTAGTGAAGTGTACCTTAGTGAAGTGTATCGACGTCCCACAGGAAGTTTTACAGACTGTTCGGTTTATACACCATACATCGAGTGGGGATTAAGTGAACACCACGTGACGTAAACTTACGTGCTGGTTGAACAGCTGTGGTGCTGTGTTCACGTACATACGTGCACACATCGTGGTGGCACGGGCTCAGAAACAATGTTGAACATGTGGGGGGTTGGACGATGCTCGGTACTGGAACAATTTTCAATATGCGTTCTATGAATTCATTTCTCTGCATCAGTCAAGATAGCGAAGGATATGAGAGGAAAAGAGAAAGAAAAAAGAGAAAGAGAGGGAGGAAAGGAAGAGAGAGAGAGTGTGTGTTCAAAAGAATAACTAAGATCACAAATAGATAAATATAATGAAGATATGAATCATACAAAATAAGACGAAGAAATTAAATGATAAACAGATAATCAATGACGTAATGACACGCCACTCAACACTGATAAATTATACGAGACAACACTTTTTAAGATCATGACACAGCCCCTTTCATCATGACTTCCGATCATATTGACCCCTCTGAGAGGTGTAACCCCGTCATGACCCGGGTAGTTCAGGTCTACGACACTGACACAGGGGCTACGTTCCTGTAGCAAGGTCACTGATGACCCTTGTTTACCTGACAGGCCTAACTAGACGTGATTTTGAGCCAGAGGTGCTCTGGCGAAGGGCTGGGGGCAACGTTGATTGATCGCGTTAACACGCACGTGGGAGATGGGGTCGCCCTTCAAAGGCACAGAATATCCTTTATCCTTCCTCCCCCGACCCCAGCCCCTCACACACACACACACACACACACACACACACACTCCATCCTGAGCACAACCCTAAGCCAAGAACACACACCACTCGTCGTCTGGCTAAACAAAACTATATACGAAAAGCCAAATTGCTCGACTATATTTTTTTTCCTTAAATGTGGTGTGTTATGTTGTGGTGTGGTGGCAAGTGCTTCTCTGCCTGCGTGAGAAAAAATATATATATTGCTGGTAGTGGCGGGGTTCGATCCCTTGCACACGGCCAATACCCCATTCACGATGCATAAGCAGAACACCAAACACCCAAGCGCCTTCATAATATTGGCTCCAGTCATCTATACTTCAAAGAAGATGATCGTTATGGTCACATGATGTGCCATGAGGAAATGGAAGTAATGCATGACTGCGGTGTGTGGCTGTAGCTGGGGTGTGTGGCAGTAGCTGGGGAGGCAAGCTGTAGCTGGGGTGTGTGGCAACAGCTGGAGAGAGAGGGTAGGACGAATGTACACTGGGATGTACACTCTCCCAAAAAAGTATCTGCCCATTTGGCCTCAAGTTTCGAATGATCTACAACTGGCCGACCGAGATCAGAATCGGACCTCGCAAACGCCCTGATACAGTTTACAACTGCATCAACCACAACACATTTTACAACGACACACTCTTACCAATCACACATTCCATCCAATCACACCCTTCCGACGCCCTCTCCACTCGATCACGACACACTCCACTGGTCTCACACGCACTTTAAGAGCTTCCTGACGCACTCTGGTTCCCAAAGGAAGCTTGAAGAAAAAAAAACATTTTCCCAAAAATTTCAACTCTGTTGAGGTTAGATTTTAAGAATCTCCCTTCCCTCCCTCTCTCTCTCTCTCTCTCTCTCTCTCTCTCTCTCTCTCTCTCTCTCTCTCTCTCTCTCTCGTCTCTCTCTCTCTCAGTAAGGATATTCTTAAACTGGAGGCAGTGCAGCGAAGAGCAACTAAGTTGATTCCCTCCTTGCGTAAGAAACCATATGAGCAGAGACTGGGAGAACTGAACTTAATTTTCGTTAAGCAAGAGGCGCCTCCGAGGCAAATCAATAGAATGTTTGAAAATACCTGAAGGATTCAACAACGTCGATATTGAACACTTTGTTTACAGTAGCGCCAGCATTATCGACGGGGAAAACAAATGGACTAAAACTTAAGAGGTCACCGAATTAATGTGGACTGTACGAAATATTTCTTTATCACCGACTTTACGGATGCGTGGGATGAGCTCCATGAAAATGTTGTGCATAGCAAAAAACCCTTAATGTTTTCAAAATCAAGTTTGTTCATCACTTGTCACTCTCAGGTATTGAAAAATTCTCTTAATCAGTCATCATAACGCAATGGTCTATCATGCTACCTTCTCAACCACTGATCTCTTCCTGGCCAGGCTGCGGTATTATGCTAACACTGACTAACCCACGTCACTTACCTTGAGAGAGTAAGAATCATTGTATCATTCTTCAACAACAGGAATAATACAAACATTGTAAATCGAGAGGCTGGAGTTCTAGTCTATCCTTACTATTGTCTTTCCTAAAAAAAAAGAAAAAAAAGAATACCTTAGGTATATTAATCCTGCAAGGTATTTTTTCTACCTGTTTTCATGCTGGTGTGTTGCCGGAGGGAGTGGAAGGTGGGGAGAGAGGCTTCGCTCTCCGGTCGTTTTCTTCCACTGCTTTTATGGGGGACTATCTTTTTTTCAAAGTCGTGTTAAGGCCAGACCACCTCGCTTGGATCTTGGACCTATGTGGTCTGTGTATCTATATGGTTCTCTCTCTCTCTCTCTCTCTCTCTCTCTCTCTCTCTCTCTCTCTCTCTCTCTCTCTCTCTCTCTCACACACACACACACACACACACACACACACTACTTTTTAAGTAGTTATAATTAAACAATCTACGAACTTTTTCCTCATCTTTTTTAAAGTAATGATTACACAATCTACGAACTTTTTCCTCATATTTCTTTAGTAGTTATGATTAAACAATCTACGAACTTTTTTCTGTTTCAATATACCATGTTACCTTTGGATTACCTTCAGGTATGACTTCTCAAACATTTCAATATGTTGTTCTCGTGATGTTAGAACGGCGCTGGTTGCCGGGTGGTGGGTGGATCATCAGTGGTGGGTGGTTGGAAGGTAGTAGCCGGGCGGTGGGCGGGGAGGGCGGGTGGGTGGGTCATAGCTCCAGCAAACATCGTGTAACTTCCCAAACTAATTTCCACTTTTCCTCACTCGTGTTTCCGGGTCAACCAGACTGTTGCTGCAGCAGTCTTCGCCGCTTCGTCTGCTGTGTACACTTTACTGGCAATGATCCGGCTCGCCCAGCGTGGCCAGCAGAGGGCGCTCAGTGCTCAGAACTAAACTCCTTCATCATGAGGACACGACTCTTGAGCACGACGACGCGGCCCTTGAGCACGACGGTGCGGCCCTTGAGCACGACGGTGCGGCCCTTGAGCACGACGGCGCAGCCCTTGAGCACGACGGTGCGGCCCTTGAGCACGACGACGCGGCCCTTGAGCACGACGGCGCGGCCCTTGAGCACGACGGCGCGGCCCTTGAGCACGACGGCGCGGCCCTTGAGCACGACGACGCGGCCCTTGAGCACAAAGGCGCGGCCTTTGAGCACGACGACGCGGCCCTTGTGCACGACGGTGCGGCCCTTGAGCACGACGACGCGGCCCTTGAGCACGACGACGCGGCCCTTGTGCACGACGGTGCGGCCCTTGAGCACGACGACGCGGCCCTTGAGCACGATGGTGCGGCCCTTGACAACGACGGCACGTCCCTTGAGCAGTATACAACTGAGCTGTATCGCTGGTTAGTGTCCTCCGTTCCTGTGTTACGACAAGACGTGCTCGTCGACCACTCCCGTGGCACCAGCTGTATCAACCAACCAGCCAGCCAACCAGCCTCTCTCCCCTCCGTCTTGACACTGAAACCCATTACTAAAGTCCCTTAGATTTATTTCCACGTCTTTAACAGGTGCCCGAGCCCGATGGTTCACACACACACACACACACACACACACACACACAGCCTGTTGTGTATCTCACTCGGCCTCAGTCGTGCATTCTCCTTGCCCAAGTTCTGTGTCCTACTTGCCCATGTTCCTCCCAACCCTTGCCTCCTGTTCTGTCTTCCCCTCCTCCTTGTCCTCTACTCTGTGTTTGCATTATCCCCTATTCCACACCCCTATCTCCTATTCCACATTTTCTATCCCCTTTAAAATTCCTCGTAATCCTTTTTCCACCCCCTATTCTCTGTCCCACATCACCTATCTATTATTCCTCACTCACTATCCCCCGCTGTTCCATACCCTCTATCCCCTATTCCACACCCTTCCTCCCACTACCCCCCACTTGCTCTGAGCTAACCTCACCAAAGCTCACCCTCACCACTAACCAACCTCCCCCCCCTCTACAACCTCCTCTACGCCCACCTCCACCCCCCTCCCCTACAACCTCCTCTACGCCCCTTCCCTCCCCCTCTCCCTTTTGTCTGTTATCAGTTCCACTTCCCTTTCCCCCTTTCCCCTTTGCCCCCCTGTCCCTCATCTCCCCTCTGCGCCTCCTCCTGACCCCTAAACCTGCTTTTCCCATCTGGCCGCCTTCCCCCGGGGCTTCCTGTTTGCCGTCTCCCCCCCCCCCCCACCCTTTGCCTTCTGTTTGTGCCTACCCTGTTACCCGTTGGCCCGCATCTCCTCGCCCCTCACCCCACGTCTCTCAATCCCTCTTGCTCATTTTCCCGTCTCTCTTGCCCCTTCCTCTGCCCCCTTTTCCGCCCCCCTCCCCCCATTCCCTTTGCCTTCTGTTCTACTTCCCTCTTGCTCCCTGTCCTCGCGACTCGCTTGTCCTCCTCCGTCCTCGCGTTTCGCCTGTCCTCCTCCGTCCTCGCGTTTTGCCTGTCCAGGATCCTCCGTCCTCGTGATACCAGTGGGTGACGCGAGACCTTGGGGGGCTCCGGGCGGCTCCCGACCTGGGATGACTTACAGACGCGAGAACTCGTCTGCATTTTTCCTCCCTCCTTCCACGTCTCGTGTCCTCAGGTCTCCGATAAGTCACGTCCTTCGATGTCGATCTTGACGGCTTCCATTTCTCTCTCTCTCTCTCTCTCTCTCTCTCTCTCTCTCTCTCTCTCTCTCTCTCTCTCTCTCTTAATTCCTCATCTCCTGCAACTCTATGTCTCTCCTGGCGATATATTTCCCCCCCCCCTCTCTCTCTCTCTCTCTCTCTCTCTCTCTCTCTCTCTCTCTCTCTCTCTCCCACTTGTAAATCTCCCTCCCAAAACGCCATTACGGGGACTGCCCAGGCTAGGTGGCCATTCGTCTCCTGAGCACGACGACGCCTGAGCACGACGACGCCTGAGCACGACGACGCCTGAGCACGACGACGCCTGAGCACGACGACGTCTGAACACGACGACGCATGAGCACGATGACGCTTGAACACGACGACGCCTGAGCACGACGACGCCTGAACACGACGACGCATGAGCACGACGACGCCTGAACGTGATGACGCCTGAGCACGACGACGCCTGACCACGACGACGCCTGAACACAACGACGCATGAGCACGACGACGCCTGAACACAACGACGCCTGAACACGACGACGCCTGAGTACGACGACGCCTGAACACGACGACGCATGAGAACGACGACGCCTGAGCACGACGACGCATGAGCACGATGACGCATGAGCACGACGACGCCTGAGCACGACGACGCCTGAGCACGACGACACCTGAGCACGACGACGATGCCAGCCAAGGGTATGACGGTGTGACCTTTGACATCTGACACCTTAAAGGCCAGGTGTCAAAGGTTAGCACCTTCGAGCAGCACCATTATAGCCAAAGGGTCGTACCGTCCGGTTCAAACCGTCGTAACATCGGTGTTCAAAGGGTCGCGCCGTAGGAGTTCAAAGGGTCGTACCGTCGGTGTTCAGAGGGTCGCACCTTCGGTGTTCAAAGGGTCGCACCGTCGGCGTTCAAAGGGTCGCACCTTCGGTGTTGAAAGTGTCGTACCTTCGGTGTTCACAGGGTCGCACCGTCGGGTTTAAAGGGTGGCACCGTCGCGTTCCAAGGGTCGTATTCCCGCGCTTGAGAGATTAAAGGCGTGTTGGTGCTCATCTGGCGTACGTTACGATCTTGTAGTTACAGAAAATCTCCTGAGAAGAAATTGCTGCATGAAAGCCGGGGAAATACGTTCATGTCAGACTCTGGGACGATGAGAGAGAGAGAGAGAGAGAGAGAGAGAGAGAGAGAGAGAGAGAGAGAGAGAGAGAGAGAGAGAGAGAGAGACGCGGGGTTGGGTGGAGGTCCTCATATCAAATTGGACCTTTCGCCTCTCCCGAGGTTATCTACCCCCAGTACTAATGTCAGGTTAGAAAGTAGAAAGGAATGGATGGCGATGTATCACTAGAGTACGGATTGTAACATATCGAGAATTACAAATATCATATTTCATCTTATATATATATATATATATATATATATATATATATATATATATATATATATATATATATATATGATTAGAAAGTGTAGTGAGTGGTGGGATGAAGAAGTAAGATTATTAGTGAAAGAGAAGAGAGAGGCATTTGGACGATTTTTGCAGGGAAAAAATGCAATTGAGTGGGAGATGTATAAAAGAAAGAGACAGAAGGTCAAGAGAAAGGTGCAAGAGGTGAAAAACAGGGCAAATGAGAGTTGGGGTGAGAGAGTATCATTAAATTTTAGGGAGAATAAAAAGATGTTCTGGAAGGAGGTAAATAAAGTGCGTAAGACAAGGGAGCAAATGGGAACTTCAGTGAAAGGCGCTAATGGGGAGGTGATAACAAGTAGTGGTGATGTGAGAAGGAGATGGAGTGAGTATTTTGAAGGTTTGTTGAATGTGTTTGATGACAGAGTGGCAGATATAGGGTGTCTTGGTCGAGGTGGTGTGCAAAGTGAGAGGGTTGGGGAAAATGATTTGGTAAACAGAGAAGAGGTAGTAAATGCTTTGCGGAAGATGAAAGCCGGCAAGGAAGCAGGTTTGGATGGTATTGCAGTGGAATTTATTAAAAAAGGGGGTGACTGTATTGTTGACTGGTTGGTAAGGTTATTTAATGTATGTATGACTCATGGTGAGGTGCCTGAGGATTGGCGGAATGCGTGCATAGTGCCATTGTACAAAGGCAAAGGGGATAAGAGTGAGTGCTCAAATTAAAGAGGTATAAGTTTGTTGAGTATTCCTGGTAAATTATATGGGAGGGTATTGATTGAGAGGGTGAAGGCATGTACAGAGCATCAGATTGGGGAAGAGCAGTGTGGTTTCAGAAGTGGCAGAGGATGTGTGGATCAGGTGTTTACTTTGAAGAATGTATATGAGAAATACTTAGAAAAGCAAATGGATTTGTATGTAGCATTTATGGATCTGGAGAAGGCATATGATAGAGTTGATAGAGATGCTCTGTGGAAGGTATTAAGAATATATGGTGTGGGTGGCAAGTTGTTGGAAGCAGTGAAAAGTTTTTATCGAGGATGTAAGGCATGTGTACGTGTAGGAAGAGAGGAAAGTGATTGGTTCTCAGTGAATGTAGGTTTGCGGCAGGGGTGTGTGATGTCTCTATGGTTGTTTAATTTGTTTATGGATGGGGTTGTTAAGGAGGTGAATGCAAGAGTTTTGGAAAGAGGGGCAAGAATGAAGTCTGTTGTGGATGAGAGAGCTTGGGAAGTGAGTCAGTTGTTGTTCGCTGATGATACAGCGCTGGTGGCTGATTCATGTGAGAAACTGCAGAAGCTGGTGACTCAGTTTGGTAAAGTGTGTGAAAGAAGAAAGTTAAGAGTAAATGTAAATAAGAGCAAGGTTATTAGGTACAGTAGGGTTGAGGGTCAAGTCAACTGGGAGGTAAGTTTGAATGGAGAAAAACTGGAGGAAGTAAAGTGTTTTAGATATCTGGGAGTGGATCTGGCAGCGGATGGAACCATGGAAGCGGAAGTGAATCATAGGGAGGGGGAGGGGGCGAAAATCCTGGGAGCCTTGAAGAATGTGTAGAAGTCGAGAACATTATCTCGGAAAGCAAAAATGGGTATGTTTAAGGAATAGTGGTTCCAACAATGTTGTATGGTTGCGAGGCGTGGGCTATGGATAGAGTTGTGCGCAGGAGGGTGGATGTGCTGGAAATGAGATGTTTGAGGACAATGTGTGGTGTGAGGTGGTTTGATCGAGTAAGTAATGTAAGGGTAAGAGAGATGTGTGGAAATAAAAAGAGCGTGGTTGAGAGAGCAGAAGAGGGTGTTTTGAAATGGTTTGGGCACATGGAGAGAATGAGCGAGGAAAGATTGACCAAGAGGATATATGTGTCGGAGGTGGAGGGAACAAGGAGAAGTGGGAGACCAAATTGGAGGTGAGAGATGGAGTGAAAAAGATTTTGAGTGATCGGGGCCTGAACATGCAGGAGGGTGAAAGGAGGGCAAGGAATAGAGTGAACTGGATCGATGTGGTATACCGGGGTTGACGTGCTCTCAGTGGATTAAATCAGGGCATGTGAAGCGTCTGGGGTAAACCATGGAAAGCTGTGTAGGTATGTATATTTGCGTGTGTGGACGTGTATGTATATACATGTGTATGCGGGTGGGTTAGGCCATTTCTTTCGTCTGTTTCCTTGCGCTACCTCGCAAACGCGGGAGACAGCGACAAAGCAAAAAAAAAAAAAAAAATATATATATATATATATATATATATATATATATATATATATATATATATATATATATATATTTTTTTTTTTTTTTTATTCGCCATTTCCCGCATCAGCAAGGTAGCGTTAAGAACAGAGGACTGGGACTCTGAGGGAACATCCTCACCTGGCCCCCTTCTCTGTTCCTTCTTTTGGAAAATTAAAAAAAAAAAAAAAAGGGGAGGATTTCCAGCCCCCCGCTCCCTCCCCTTTTAGTCGCCTTCTACGACACGCAGGGAATACGTGGGAAGTATTCTTTCTCCCCTATCCCCAGGGATAATATATATATATATATATATATATATATATATATATATATATATATATATATATATATATATATATTGCTTTGTCGCTGTCTCCCGCGTTAGCGAGGTAGCGCAAGGAAACAGACGAAAGAATGCCCCCCCCCCACATACACATGTATATACATACACGTCCACACACGCAAATATACATACCTATACATCTCAACGTATACATATATATACACACAGACATATACATATATACATATGTACATAATTCATACTTGCTGCCTTTATTCATTCTCGTCGCCACCCCGCCACACAAGACATGACAACCCCTTCCCCCGCACGTGCGCGAGGTAGCGCTAGGAAAAGACAACAAAGGCCACATTCGTTCACACTCAGTCTCTAGCTGTCATGTATAATGCACCGAAACCACAGCTCCCTTTTCACATCCAGGCCCCACAAAACTTTCTATGGTTTACCCCAGACGCTTCAAATGCCCTGGTCCAATCCACTGACAACACGTCGACCCCGGTATACCACATCTTTCCAATTCACTCTATTCCTTGTACGCCTTTCACCCTCTTGCATGTTCACGCTTCGATCGCTCAAAATCTTTTTCACTCAATCCTTTCACCTCCAATTTGGTCTCCCACTTCTCGTTCCCTCCACCTCTGACACATATCCTCTTTGTCAATCTTTCCTCGCTCATTCTCTCCATGTGACCAAACCATTTCAACCCACCCTTTTCTGCTCTCAACCACACTCCTTTTATTACCACACATCTCTCTTACCTTTTCACTACATACTGGATCACACCATCTCACACCACATATTGTCATCAAACATCTCATTTCCAACACATCCACTCTCCTTCGCACAACCCTATCCCTATCTATAGCCCACGCCTCGCAACCATATAACATTGTTAGAACTACTATTAGTTTAAACATACCCATTTTTGCTTTCCGAGATAATGTTCTCGACTTTTATATATATATATGTATATATATATATATATATATATATATATATATATATATATATATATATATATATATATATATATATATTAGATTGGGGGTGCCTAAATGTGTGTGGATGTAACCAAGATGTGAAAAAAGGAGAGATAGGTAGTATGTTTGAGGAAAGGAACCTGGATGTTTTGGCTCTGAGTGAAACGAAGCTCAAGGGTAAAGGAGAAGAGTGGTTTGGGAATGTCTTGGGAGTAAAGTCAGGGGTTAGTGAGAGGACACGAGCAAGGGAAGGAGTAGCAGTACTCCTGAAACAGGAGTTGTGGAAGTATGTGATAGAATGTAAGAAAGTAAATTCTCGATTAATATGGGTAAAACTGAAAGTTGATGGAGAGAGATGGGTGATTATTGGTGCATATGCACCTGGGCATGAGAAGAAAGATCATGAGAGGCAAGTGTTTTGGGAGCAGCTGAATGAGTGTGTTAGTGGTTTTGATGCACGAGACCGGGTTATAGTGTTGGGTGATTTGAATGCAAAGGTGAAAATGTGGCAGCTGAGGGAATAATTGGTATACATGGGGGGTTCAGTGTTGTAAATGGAAATGGTGAAGAGCTTGTAGATTTATGTGCTGAAAAAGGACTGATGATTGGGAATACCTGGTTTAAAAAGCGAGATATACATAAGTATACTTATGTAAGTAGGAGAGATGGCCAGAGAGCGTTATTGGATTACGTGTTAATTGACAGGCGCGCGAAAGAGAGACTTTTGGATGTTAATGTGCTGAGAGGTGCAACTGGAGAGATGTCTGATCATTATCTTGTGGAGGCTAAGGTGAAGATTTGTATGGGTTTTCAGAAAAGAAGAGTGAATGTTGGGGTGAAGAGGGTGGTGAGAGCAAGTGAGCTTGGGAAGGAGACTTGTGTGAGGAA
Organism: Panulirus ornatus; assembly: GCF_036320965.1. NCBI lineage: Eukaryota > Metazoa > Arthropoda > Malacostraca > Decapoda > Palinuridae > Panulirus > Panulirus ornatus. Next base: position 55,761,569 of record NC_092224.1, on the reverse strand, counting down.
GTACCAGGAGAGACTGAGTACAGAATGGATAAAGGTGAGAACAATGGAAGTAAGGGGAGTGGGGGAGGAATGGGATGTATTTAGGGAATCAGTGATGGATTGCGCAAAAGATGCTTGTGGCATGAGAAGAGTGGGAGGTGGGTTGATTAGAAAGGGTAGTGAGTGGTGGGATGAAGAAGTAAGAGTATTAGTGAAAGAGAAGAGAGAGGCATTTGGACGATTTTTGCAGGGAAAAAATGAAATTGAGTGGGAGACGTATAAAAGAAAGAGACAAGAGGTCAAGAGAAAGGTGCAAGAGGTGAAAAAAAAGGGCAAATGAGAGTTGGGGTGAGAGAGTATCATTAAATTTTAGGGAGAATAAAAAGATGTTCTGGAAGGAGGTAAATAAAGTGCGTAAGACAAAGGAGCAAATGGGAACTTCAGTGAAGGGCGCAAATGGGGAGGTGATAACAAGTAGTGGTGATGTGAGAAGGAGATGGAGTGAGTATTTTGAAGGTTTGTTGAATGTGTTTGATGATAGAGTGGCAGATATAGGGTGTTTTGGTCGAAGTGGTGTGCAAAGTGCGAGGGTTAGGGAAAATGATTTGGTAAACAGAGAAAAGGTAGTAAAAGCTTTGCGGAAGATGAAAGCCGGCAAGGCAGCAGGTTTGGATGGTATTGCAGTGGAATTTATTAAAAAAGGGGGTGACTGTATTGTTGACTGGTTGGTAAGGTTATTTAATGTATGTATGACTCATGGTGAGGTGCCTGAGGATTGGCGGAATGCGTGCATAGTGCCATTGTACAAAGGCAAAGGGGATAAGAGTGAGTGCTCAAATTACAGAGGTAAAAGTTTGTTGAGTATTCCTGGCAAATTGTATGGGAGGGTATTGATTGAGAGGGTGAAGGCATGTACAGAGCATCAGATTGGGGAAGAGCAGTGTGGTTTCAGAAGTGGTAGAGTATGTGTGGATCAGGTGTTTGCTTTGAAGAATGTATGTGAGAAATACTTAGAAAAGCAAATGGATTTGTATGTAGCATTTATGGATCTGGAGAAGGCATATGATAGAGTTGATAGAGATGCTCTGTGGAAGGTATTAAGAATATATGGTGTGGGAGGCAAGTTGTTAGAAGCAGTGAAAAGTTTTTATCGAGGATGTAAGGCATGTGTACGTGTAGGAAGAGAGGAAAGTGATTGGTTCTCAGTGAATGTAGGTTTGCGGCAGGGGTGTGTGATGTCTCCATGGTTGTTTAATTTGTTTATGGATGGGGTTGTTAGGGAGGTGAATGCAAGAGTTTTGGAAAGAGGGGCAAGGATGAAGTCTGTTGGGGATGAGAGAGCTTGGGAAGTGAGTCAGTTGTTGTTCGCTGATGATACAGCGCTGGTGGCTGATTCATGTGAGAAACTGCAGAAGCTGGTGACTGAGTTTGGTAAAGTGTGTGAAAGAAGAAAGTTAAGAGTAAATGTGAATAAGAGCAAGGTTATTAGGTACAGTAGGGTTGAGGGTCAAGTCAATTGGGAGGTGAGTTTGAATGGAGAAAAACTGGAGGAAGTGAAGTGTTTTAGATATCTGGGAGTGGATCTGGCAGCGGATGGAAACATGGAAGCGGAAGTGGATCATAGGGTGGGGGAGGGGGCGAAAATTCTGGGAGCCTTGAAGAATGTGTGGAAGTCGAGAACATTATCTCGGAAAGCAAAAATGGGTATGTTTGAAGGAATACTGGTTCCAACAATGTTGTATGGTTGCGAGGCGTGGACTATGGATAGAGTTGTGCGCAGGAGGATGGATGTGCTGGAAATGAGATGTTTGAGGACAATGTGTGGTGTGAGGTGGTTTGATCGAGTAAGTAACGTAAGGGTAAGAAAGATGTGTGGAAATAAAAAGAGCGTGGTTGAGAGAGCAGAAGAGGGTGTTTTGAAATGGTTTGGTCACATGGAGAGAATGAGTGAGGAAAGATTGACCAAGAGGATATATGTGTCGGAGGTGGAGGGAACGAGGAGAAGAGGGAGACCAAATTGGAGGTGGAAAGATGGAGTGAAAAAGATTTTGTGTGATCGGGGCCTAAACATGCAGGAGGGTGAAAGGAGGGCAAGGAATAGAGTGAATTGGAGCGATGTGGTATACCGGGGTTGACGTGCTGTCAGTGGATTGAATCAAGGCATGTGAAGCGTCTGGGGTAAACCATGGAAAGCTGTGTAGGTATGTATATTTGCGTGTGTGGACGTGTGTATATACATGTGTATGGGGGTGGGTTAGGCCATTTCTTTCGTCTGTTTCCTTGCGCTACCTCGCAAACGCGGGAGACAGCGACAAAGAAAGAAAAAAAAAAAAAAAAATATATATATATATATATATATATATATATATATATATATATATATATATATATATATATATATATACAGAAGTATCATACATATACTAAAGACGGTTATACGAACTGAGGTGTTTTTCTGTTTCTAGGTTCAAATATATTATCCACATCATACCCTTAACCTAATGTGTTTGTCGGGTCCAATACCGATTGTTTCTGATGTGGGACAGCCGGCATCTGGCTGGGTAAATGGTTCCGTTTATCAGTCGTGTTGTTGGCAAAGACATTTTTAAGGATGTCATTCTCTCTCCTGGAGTAACCTCTCATTCCCTCTAGTGGTAATTCCTCTGGTTTATGTGGTGATCAGCGAATACATAATCAAGTCCCTTAATCAACGTGAAACACACTTTTAAATATTCCCTTAAAAATGGCCAGAGTCGTCAGGCTCTTCTGTCAAGTTTCTTCTGGCACTCGAGCCTTGTGAGGAAGTCGATCTGTTGTGTAGCTGCGCGGTGTATAGAGTCTAGCTTTTCTACGTCTCTGACTAACTTCAGCGACTAAAACTGGACAGTGAATATTCCTAGCGAAATTCTGCTAAACTTACACACCATAATTTTGTTACTTTTAAGCATGAACTTTCCTCCAGTGAACTTTAGTGCTGTATCTCCCTTGTTCTTTGCTTCTCGACTCGATAACGGAGGTCTGACGTCATTACGATATCTTTGCCTTCCAACCCACCACACTAACTGGTCCCCTTTATTTCGTACCTAACACTTCTTGGTCTGTGTGTTTAGTTGTGTTACATGCTATCTTCCTACGCTGCAGAGCGATTCCACTGATATGACCACTTCAGCTGTTTTCATCTAATTCGTATAATACACTACAACTTAGTCCTTCCCCAGACACTACCACACCTTCTATTTGTGGCATCTGTAGATTCTCTCATACTATACGTAAGTTCAACACCTGAATCATCAATATATATTATGGAGCGTACTGGACGCAGTACTGAACCTTGGGGAACGCCAAGATAAATGACGACCATTCAAAGATGCATCTCCGATCGTGACAATATCTTGTTGTCTGTCCTTCAGCCAGTCTTTGTTGGCTGTCCTTCAGCCAGTCTTTGTTGACTGTCCTTCAGCCAGTCTTTGTTGGCTGTCCTTCAGCCAGTCTTTGTTGGCTGTTCTTCAGCCAGTCTTTGTTGGCTGTTCTTCAGCCAGTCTTTGTTGGCTGTTCTTCAGCCAGTCTTTGTTGGCTGTCCTTCAGCCAGTCTTTGTTGTCTGTCCTTCAGCCAGTCTTTGTTGGCTGTCCTTCAGTAAGTCTTTGTTGGCTGTCCTTCAGCCAGTCTTTGTTGGCTGTCTTTCAGCCAGTCTTTGTTGGCTATCATTCAGCCAGTCTTTGTTGGCTGTCCTTCAGCCAGTCTTTGTTGGCTGTCTTTCAGCCAGTCTTTGTTGGCTATCATTCAGCCAGTCTTTGTTGGCTGTCCTTCAGCCAGTCTTTGTTGGCTGTCCTTCAGCCAGTCTTTGTTGGCTGTTCTTCAGCCAGTTCTCTCAGCATTTGCAGATATTGCCAACAATTCCCACAGACGAATACAGACAGTTGTTTTCCGTCAGGCAGTTAGTCGAAGGCGTCTTCAGATTCAAGAAATAACTATGTGAACACTTTACCAGTATGATCATGAAAGAGGAGTAAATAATACTTAGGTTCCAAGATATTATTTAAGCAACATTAATTACCCCTAAAACCATGCTGTATATGAGCTATAAGACCTGTATTTTCTCCGAGATATTCCACAATCCTTTCTATTTCATTCTTCGCTCAAGAACTCTTCCCGGTGAAAGAATCAAGCTACTTTCTGCCACTTATTACTCAACCATAAAGGTTCTGATACCAAGCTAACATCCACTCTGCACAATGCCTTAAAGCAAAGGTTAATCAAACATTAGAAAATTCAAATCAGGTTTTTCTCATAAAACGCCATTCACGTGTCCACTGATATCAAAGTTCCTATGAAAAAAACATTATTTGTTTTCTTCTTTACCCCCTGCTTAGCGACATCCATTGAACTGCCTCTCGTCCTGGTGATCTGCTATGGTTGAGGACGGGATTATCAATATCATCTTTCTTTATACACAATATTACTGTTTCTTGGGCCCGCATTTGTTTCCTGGGTACAACAGGATGGTCAATACTTTTTCTGAAATGCTGACTCACGCATGTGTATCAACGCATTTTGAGATGCTAAGACATTTTTTATAGTAATTTCAATGAACATCTTACGTTCAATTCCCAAGATTATCTTTTCAACATGCACTTCACCGTGGAAACAATATGAGAGAGAGAGAGAGAGAGAGAGAGAGAGAGAGAGAGAGAGAGAGAGAGAGAGAGAGAGAGAGAGAAGACAGCTGCAAATTAGAAAGAAAATTTAGGAGAAAAATCAGAAACGAAATACATTAAGCAGAGGGAAGGTAAGGACTCAGGCAGGGAGCCCAGTCGTCTTGATGAAGGAAGGAAATAACATGGAAGGGTCGTAGATGCTGCTGGAAAATGCCCACATCTGGCGATAGATCTGGTCTCGTTCGCCCTCGTCCCGCGATAGCTATGATCTCGTCCACCCTCGTCCCACGATAGCTACGTTCTCGTCCACCCTCGTCCCACGATAGCTACGTTCTCGTCCACCCTCGTCCCACGATAGCTATGATCTCGTCCACCCTCGTCCCACGGTAGCTATGATCTCGTTGGTTCTCTCCTGGGGACAGTTATTACCTCGTCCGGGCCTTACCAGACAATATAACTATCACATCTCGCCCACCTTCACCATGATTTCATCAGCTCACTCACACCAGAGGAAGATTACGTCTTGTAGCGAGGCCAACGCGTCAGACACATGATTCTCTCTCTCTCTCTCTCTCTCTCTCTCTCTCTCTCTCTCTCTCTCTCTCTCTCTCTCTCTCTCTCTCTCTCTGTACTGCCGCCTGGGTACCGGCTGGGTTAGAGACTGCAGGCGCGACAAGGAACCCAGCATTACACTGGCTCTCCAGTTCCCCTCCCTTGCCTTCCATAGACGACACGACCCTGGGACGAAACAGACGACTGAGGCCAAGGAAGACGACTTAACAACACTTGTACACCACAACGTCCCAGTCAACCAACAACCAACGAATATAATCAATCGCAAAACAAACAACACTTCAAGAATCTTATCCACAGATATGACACGACACAACACCTACATACAACCCACTCCTTCCACGACCACCTGCACCCTCATATACACTCCCCCGACCTCAGAACCCAACCACTATACTGAAGGCCTGCCTATGTGGAGCTTTCAAAGTCCACAACACTCGTACTCGAGATTCACCCACCCAGGGGGAGTTCCAAGTCAACTCTGTTCTTCAACATCCTTTGGCCTAGACAACCAGCCTACCAGGATCCCAAACCACCATCTCCAACAGCCAACCTCCGCCAGACTCTCCTATGAACACCTACCCACTCCGCTTACACTTCAGCAAACTCACACACACACACACACACACACACACACACACACACACACGCACACACTACATGAAGGCAGATGGCCCAGCATCCACAAAATATACAAGTTCTAAAACTTCACCTTAACTTCCCGTCCCTAGACTATGCCATCTCACATTTCAGCGATATAACCAAGTCAACAAAATGCACACACCTCATAGATGCAGATAGCAATGTAACCCACGCTCCTACCCCCATAAGTCGCAGACCTCATAAATACAGACTCAGAAAAAAAAACTCGTCTCAGCGACACAGACCACAAACGAATCGAGTCTGTGAGCAACACCACCACTCTAATAACAGACAAATCAACAACAGATCGGCAATCTTTTCTTGACGAACCACAACACCAACAGCAACCAACTCTGGTGATCAGTGAAGAACATTCACACCTCCCACACCACCACGACCTCCACACACATGAAGCACCTCAGCCCAAACCAACGACATAACTTCCCACAAAGAACACACACAGACACACACCCATGAAACACTGCTAAAAACTCAGCCACATACAGACCACAGTCCTCAACACGATAATCATGAAACACCAAAGGAAAACGAAGCCTGGCACAACTATTCACCCACCCTTCATTTCCACAACTCGATCAATACCCTAAAGAACATCCCTACAGCAGGCCCTGGGAGCATCTTAAACTTCTACGTAAAACAATTCGATCCAGCAACAACGGTGACACTTGCAGACATCTTCAACCACTCGGGAAGACAACAAAATCCCAAACATCTGGAGACTCTCATCACAGTACCCGTCCTGAAACCCTACAACGCCCCTTCTACCTCCCGCCCTGTATCCCTGCTCTTATCAGTATCTAGGCTCATTGGAAAATTGATCCATAACAGGGTCAACCAAGACATCCCACTGTCTCTCCCTCCCTCCTACCCAACACAGCTTTAGACCCAGTCGCTCCACAGCCACACTACACATCAACGTCACACAACACATTCTGGATGGCTCTGACCAGCCACAACCATCCTCCCGCACATGTCTAGCTGCGACAGACATCAACAACGCATTCAACATCGTCCCCCTACGTTACCTCACACTTAAGATACTTGACGTCACCTTCCACAAGACAAAAATGATGAGAAATAGTAAGCCATATTCGCAGCTGGCCACCAAGCCAGAATTTTTGTTCACATGGGTTTCACTTCCAAAATCCTCAGGCTACATAAGAGGATTTCCCAGAACGCAATACTTTATGTCTTCAATCTTTTATACGACCTCCCTTCACCCCCCTCATAGCCAAATTCCAGCATCCTGATGCTACTATAGCAACAACAGACACGCAACTCTACAGTCCACATTCAGAACACTGGCTCAATCAAAACAACGTCTGCATCACACAGAAATTCACGGTGACGCTTGGGTCCCAAGGCATGACAGATGTGAATCCAACCTGCACCCTCCCACAACCATCAATGATCAACCCCAACCATTATGATAAGAAGGACTCTAGCTATACAATATATCACATATGACACACACACACACACACACACACACACACACACACACACGCACACACGCGCAACACAACACACACACACACACACACACACACACACACACACACACACACACGCGCAACATTCGTCCTCAGAACACTTCCCAACATCAGCTTCGGAAAAGAAAACACAGAACCCCTTTGTATCGTCAACTATCACCACTGCATCCGCTCCACCCTCAACCATGCCTTTAGTCATCCATCCTTTTAAAAGCAAGCACAACATAATTGCAAACCACACAAAGCAGAGCACTCGCAACAATGACTGGATGCTGGGCAATCATAAACACCTGCACAACGACGCAAGAATGTTTCCACGACAATTCCGACTCAATGTGATCTGCAGCCAATTCTCTGCCACAACAGCAGCAGATCCTCTTATTGAAAACACTTCATACGCGACCACCATCTTCCATGCGAATATAAAAGCCTCACCTCTGCCTCATGCCTCAGCAACGAATACTGGTAAACCACCCCGTCTCCAGCAAACACAACAATGACAAACCATATTCACATTGTCATGCTTTGATGAACACTAGATAGCATCCACTCCCTCACCCCTATCCACTCATGAACTCTACTCCACCAGATATCCACCCATTTAAGAACTACACTCCCTAAACATGTACGAGTTACTCTTTCGTCTTCAGTAGGGACACCATCCGTCTCTTAAATATTATGAACATTGACTGAGTATACCACAAGACCCCCTCACACTAAATATGAGGAAACGGAACGTTTGATTCACACTCGTCCTTTACTGACTCCACAGAGACAAAAGCACAATATTACCACACCTTATGAAACGTGGGCCCGCTGCGGAAGCTTCATAGATGTGGTTTTGGGGCAGGAGGGTAAGGCATGTATGTATGTAGGTATGCATGTATGTATGTATGTACGTATGTACGTATGTATGTATGTATTTCTTGCACACATCACTAAATCTACATGCTTCATCTCTTTGGCCGTGGTCAATTTCACAACTCTATCACATATGTACTCTTACTTCCGGCTGGGATATAAACAATGTTGATGAAGGTAGATTTATATGATCCTCCGATGATTACTGACCAATGCAGTGTACGGTCCTATAGGTCAATACATATTTGCACTGTAAGGGGAGGGACTTCTACACTCATGGGGGCCCCGTCTCTTGAACTTTCTCTTGTATAACACATTTTCTTTTTTTTTTTTACTTCTGTGTTCTATCCTCATTCACAGTCTCATAATTCAGTGTGTTCCACCCTTCCATTACCCTTGAATTATAAAGATATTTTTCCTTACGTCAATCGTAACAAGTAGACTGGTTAATTTCATGTTATAGCTTCTGGTTGTTCTATCCTTGCATCTTCCCAGGAATTGTTCACTGTTCTCAAAATCAAACATTTATGAACGTGAAACTCACCACTTACTCTTCTTTCTTCCACGGTGGGTAAAGCTCATGCCTCTCTCATCTTTCCTCATAACTCAACTCTCTTGATTCTGATACCATCTTTGTTGCCCTCCTCTGTGCCTTCTATGTCACTGCCTTGGCCATCTTTCAGTGCTGTGGTCAAACTCGAGAAGCATAATCTGATTTTGTGGCCATAGAGAATATCTGAATAACTTGCTGAACATTCTTTTCATCCATATACTTGACTTTGTTCATCTAATTTGGATTCCTAGCCTCTCTGTGTGTGTGTGTGTGTGTGTGTGTGTGTGTGTGTGTGTGTGATGGTCCATCCTTCCTCCTATCTCCATCCCAGACGTCCTCACACTTGCTCCCTCCCTCATCCTGCTCCTTCTATCTTCCCCCAGATATGCGCCATTCTCCTCCATCTATCTCCCCTCCTTTCCTCCATCTCTCTAACCCACAACTTTTCTTCCTCCCTTCCTCTACTACGCTGCCCAAGCCTCTCTCACATTTCCTTTCCTACCCTTTTCCTTAATCCAGGACCTCTTTCCCTTTACCCAAAATCCTCTCCCCTTAGCGCAAGACCCACCCTTGAACCAAAAGTCCCTCTCTCCTTAAACCATGACCTCCCCCTCCCCCCTCCTTAAACCAGTAGCCCTTTACCTTAAAGTAAGCCCCTCTTCCCTTAATTATAAAGTTCCTGTCCCCTTAACTAAGACCTACATTTTAAATGAGAAGACGCCCTCTTCTTAATTCACAGGAAGAGCACCTCCCTACTCCCTGATCCAAGGTTCCCTCCCATTAACCCACAATCTCACCCTTTCATTCAAACTCTTCATCACCCCCTCCCACCCACCTTCTCTCTCTCTCTCTCTCTCTCTCTCTCTCTCTCTCTCTCTCTCTCTCTCTCTCTCTCTCTCTCTCTTTCCTTTCCTTAACTCATGACCGGTTCCTCTTTCCCCAAGGCGCCTCCATCTTCAGCAAAGATCGTTTTCTTTATCTCAACACCCCCACATCTCTGAAAGCAAAATACCCCCCCCCCCCACTCCGTTCCCCCGTCCCCACTGCGTCCCTTGTACCACGACCCGTCTCTCTCTCTCTCTCTCTCTCTCTCTCTCTCTCTCTCTCTCTCTCTCTCTCTCTCTCTCTCTCTCTCTCTCTCTCTCTCTTCTCATCATCATCATCATCTCTTACCCAACACAGAGCTGGAGCAAGAAGGCTAAGCTCGTCTGCTGGTACCATCTCTTCCAGATAGGGCGAGGGCGTGGGACCGGGGGGTGGGGCGGGGGGGGGGTGGGTGGGGGGGGGGGTCATTCCCAGGTGGGGGGTACAAGGTGGGGGGAGTGCAATCCTATGCGGGCGGGAGAAACATCGTTTCCAGGTGGTGGGGGGGTACCATGATCTGGTAGAGGGGTACCTTTATCTCCTGGTGGGGGTACCATTATCTCCAGACAGGGGTACCTTTACCTCCTGGTGGGGGTACCATCATGTCCCGTGGGGTGTACCGTCACTGGTGGAGGGGTACCATCATCTCCTGGAAGGGGTACCATCATCTGGTAGGGGTACCATCATCTCCTGGAAGGGGTACCATCTTCTGGTAGGGGTACCATCATCTCCTGGAAGGGGTACCATCATCTGGTAGGGGTACCATCATCTCCTGGAAGGGGTACCATCATCTCCTGGTAGGGGTACCATCATCTGGTAGGGGTACCATCATCTCCTGGAAGGGGTACCATCTTCTGGTAGGGGTACCATCATCTCCTGGAAGGGGTACCATCATCTGGTAGGGGTACCATCATCTCCTGGAAGGGGTACCATCATCTGGTAGGGGTACCATCATCTCCTGGTAGGGGTACCATCATCTCCTGGTAGGGGTACCATCATCTTCTGGTAGGGGTACCATCATCTTCTGGTAGGGGTACCATCATCTCCTGGAAGGGGTACCATCATCTCCTGGTAGGGGTACCATCATCTCCTGGTAGGGGTACCATCATCTCCTGGTAGGGGTACCATCATCTTCTGGTAGGGGTACCATCATCTCCTGGTAGGGGTACCATCATCTTCTGGTAGGGGTACCATCATCTCCTGGTAGGGGTACCATCATCTCCTGGTAGGGGTACGATCATCTCCTGGAAGGGGTACCATCATCATCTGGTAGGGGTACCATCATCTTCTGGTAGGGGTACCATCATCTCCTGGTAGGGGTACCATCATCTTCTGGTAGGGGTACCATCATCTTCTGGTAGGGGTACCATCATCTCCTGGTAGGGGTACCATCATCTGGTAGGGGTACCATCATCTGGTAGGGGTACCATCATCTCCTGGGAGGGGTACCATCATCTTCTGGTAGGGGTACCATCATCTCCTGGTAGGGGTACCATCATCTCCTGGTAGGGGTACGATCATCTCCTGGAAGGGGTACCATCATCATCTGGTAGGGGTACCATCATCTCCTGGTAGGGTACGATCATCTCCTGGAAGGGGTACCATCATCTCTGTAGGGTACCATCATCTTCTGGTAGGGGTACCATCATCTCCTGGTAGGGGTACCATCATCTCCTGGTAGGGGTACCATCATCTTCTGGTAGGGGTACCATCATCTCCTGGTAGGGGTACCATCATCTCCTGGTAGGGGTACCATCATCTCCTGGTAGGGGGTACCATCATCTCCTGGTAGGGGTACCAATATCCATCATCTCCTGGTAGGGGTACCATCATCTTCTGGTAGGGGTACCATCATCTTCTGGTAGGGGTACCATCATCTCCTGGTAGGGGTACCATCATCTCTGGTAGGGGTACCATCATCTCTGGTAGGGGTACCATCATCCCCACAATGGGGTGGTACCTTCACCTCCAGGTAGGAGGTAAGGGGAGGGGGGTAGCTCCTGCCCTCACTCCCCTCCTCCACTCGTACTATCAAATCCTTCCTTCCTCACATCTCACTCCCTCCCACCCAGTCAAGGAGGAGCGTCACACTCACCCGTCCGTCATCCCTCTCCCTCATACTCCCTCTCCCAGCCGGACAAGTGAGAGCGCCCCTCTCGTCCCTCAGACCACATTGTGTGCACTTAACCTGATGAGGACTCAGCCTGCTGGGAATTTACAAACAGCGGTTTGTATCCACAATACACACGCCTCTGTCCTTAACTGCCAGCCGTGACGCTCTGTGCCACACTAGGCGATCACCACAGCTCTCTGCCACACTAGCACACTAGCTCTGTGCCACACGGGTGATCACCACAGATTTGTGTCACACTAGGTCCTTACAACAGGTGATCACCACAGCTCTGTGCTACATTAGGTCCTTACAAAAGGTGATCACTACAGCTCTGTGCCACACTAGGTACTTACAACAGGTGATCACCACAGCTCTGTGCCACACTAGGTACTTACAACAGGTGATCACCACAGCTCTGTGCCACACTAGGTACTTATAACGGGTGATCATCACAGCTCTGTGCCACACTAGGTCCTTACAACAGGTGATCACCACAGCTCTGTGCCACACTAGGTACTTACAACAGGTGATCACCACAGCTCTGTGCCACACTAGGTACTTACAAAAGGTGATCACCACAGCTCTGTGCCACACTAGGTACTTACAAAAGGTGATCACCACAGCTCTGTGCCACACTAGCACACTAGCTCTGTGCCACACGGGTGATCACCACAGCTCTGTGCCACACTAGGTACTTACAACAGGTGATCACCACAGCTCTGTGCCACACTAGGTACTTACAACAGGTATACAGCTCTGTGCCACACTAGGTACTTATAACGGGTGATCACCACAGCTCTGCGCCACAATAGGTCTTTACAGCAGGTGATCACCACAGCTCTGTGCTACATTAGGTCCTTACAAAAGGTGATCAATATACAGCTCTGTGCCACACTAGGTACTTATAACGGGTGATCATCACAGCTCTGTGCCACAATAGGTCTTTACAACAGGTGATCACCACAGCTCTGTGCCACAATAGGTCTTTACAACAGGTGATCACCACAGCTCTGTGCCACAATAGGTCTTTACAACAGGTGATCACCACAGCTCTGTGCCACAATAGGTCTTTACAACAGGTGATCACCACGGCTCTATGTCACACTAGACTCAGAGTGCTAAAAGGCACAGCGATATGCAACTCTGTGCTATAGAGATGCGTGTGTGCTTTGCAACACTCGGAGTACTGGGGCAGGGAGGGGAATTCAACAGCGCTATGCAACAGTGTGTCAACAGTGATACGCATGTGCTATGCTGCACGGGAGCACTCGGAAAGGGGGCAAAGGCTTGGGATTGGAGTACTATGTAACATGGGAGTATGGGGGAGGCGATGGGGGAATTTAACAGCAATATGCAACAGTGTGCTCTCGCCATGCCGTGAACGCTGTGCAACATGAGGGTTCAGCAGGAAAATTACAGCGCTAAGCAATACAGTATTCAACCAGTACAGCAACAATGCTATGCAACAACAGACCGCCAATGGGACCACAACAGTTCAGTACTTACAATACAATACAGTCAGCCCCCTTACCCACAGCACCACACAGTCAGCCCCTTACCCACAGCACCACACAGTCAGCCCCACCCACCCACGACACAACACAACTAGCCCCCAAACCCACGGCACAACACAGCTCCTCCACCCAGCAAAAAAAGCCGGGCTTCTGCCCACAGCACATCAAAAGCAGCCTACCCATAACACAACACAGCAAGCCTTATGCCCACAGCACAACACAGCCAGCCTTCCACCGATATAAAACACAGCCACCTCCCCACCCACAGCATAACACAGCCACCTCCCCATCCACAGCATAACACAGCCACCTCCCCATCCACAGCATAACAAAGCCACCTCCTCAACCACAGAATAACACAACCACCTCCCCACTCACAGCATAACACAGCCACCTCCCCACTCACAGCATAACACAGCCACCTCCCCATCCACAGCATAACAAAGCCACCTCCCCAACCACAGAATAACACAACCACCTCCCCACTCACAGCATAACACAGCCACCTCCCTACCCACAGCATAACACAGCCACCTCCCCACCCACAGCATAACACAGCCACCTCCCCACCCACAGCATAACACAGCCACCTCCCAGCATCATAGCACGACAGAGCCAGCCTTCCATCCCACACCACAACCCAGCAACGCACCAACACGGCGGTTATAACTGGAACAAGCTTTTGGCATTCCCATTCCCAAATGAGTCTGCAAGCAAACAGCATCTCCAAGCATGGAAATAGACTACTTACCGCACTTACAAATTGCCTTCCACTTATTCTATTTACAAATTACCACACACAAAAAAGAGATAATGGTGAAAATAAAGCGCCAGGACTGTGGTAAAAGGTAATTAAGACCCTCTCCTCATTACTCGACCTGAAATTTCATTAAGAAAAGCCTTAATTCTCTTTCGTCAGAGCCTGGAATACGTTCCACTTCTACACAACCCTCAGACTAATTCCATTTTCGTCCTCCTTGCCCTGAGTGTCTTCCATGTTCTATTCTGAAGGACTCCATGTTCTATGTGAAGGATATCCCACGGGAGAAAATAAATTGCAAAAGTTAAGGTGGGGAACTAAAGTATTTAACTTCCTTTTTATATCGGCAAACAATGGACAACAGAGCCTCAGGACTATGCATTGATTCTCACCGTAAGTAAACTGTGCTTCAAAACTATTTGGCAGTGCCCAAGTAGAGTCATTACTGCCTCATAATTATACGACAGTGAAACGATTAGGTCAACAGTGCCTTAGAGATTACAGAACAATGCCACTGTAAGGTTAACAGTGCCTCAAGACCATGCAGTATTGTCACTCAAAGATCAACAGTCCATCGAGAACATACAGCAGTGCCACTTTAAGATAAACAGTGCTTCAAAACCATGCAGCAGTGTCACTGTAAGGTCCACAGTGCCTAGAGACCACTACAGCAGTGCCACTGTAAGGTGAACAGTGTCTCAAAACCATGCAGCAGTGACAATGTAAGGTCAACAGTGCCTCGAGAAAATGGAGCAATGCCTTTGTAAAGTCAACATTGGCCTGCGAACGTTCGCCTGTGTCACGCATACAAATCAGTCATGAATTTTGTCATGTGTCGCACATTCCAACTGTTTGCCTTCACGACGACGACTGGGGACGACCTGGCTGATGTCTCTGTCGTCCACGACCCACTCAAGCTTCTTGCGGACCACAAAAAAAGACGGAAAGATGGACTGAGAAAGAGTTTAAACACGCAGGCCGGTTACGACTCTTGTGCACGACGGTACGACCCTTGAGCTCGAGGATACGACGGTTGAGCATGAAGGTACGACCCCTGAGCTCGAGGATACGACGCTTGAGCACGGAGGTACGACCCCTGAGGTCGAGGTACGACGGTTGAGCAGGGAGGTACGACCCTTGGGGATGATGGGCTGTCCTTTGACCTGAGCGTCATAACGCCGTGTTTCGTACCGTCGTGCACAAGGGTCGTGCCGTTCAGGGCCTTGTTGTCATCTGATTCGTCTTTGATTCTTTTTCTGATTATGAATGCTGCAACCCAGCACATAGGAGGGCCGCTCTAATAAAAAACGAGAGGGTATGAGAGAGGTGAGGTAGTTAGAGAAGTATGGATGAGAGAAGAAGAGCGTGTGCTGAAATGGTATGGACATATGGTGAGGATGAGTGAGGGAGGTTGACTAACAAGGTGTACGCGTAAGAAGTGGACGGGGACAAGGAGAACTGGAAGACAGAATTTGGCAACAGAAGGATGGAGTGAGAGATACTTTTGAGAAATCGGGACCTGAACATGTAGGAGGGTGTGAGGCGTGCACGGGATAAAGCGAACTGGAATAATGTGGTATACAAGGGAGCACTTGCTGTTAATGGGCTAAAGCAAAGCACATGAAGCAGTAAGAGGAAACCACAGAATGGTCTGTGAGCCTTGGCTGTGGATGGAGGGGTTCTGGTTTCAGTACATTATACGTGACAGTGGATGTGAGCTACTGAGGCCCATACTTCGTTTGTTCCCGGCGCTACCTCGCTATGCGGAAAACTTCAAGCAAGTGATATATATATATATATATATATATATATATATATATATATATATATATATATATATATATATATATATATATAATTATATATATATATATATATATATATATATATATATATATATATATATATATATATATATATATATATATAATTATATATATATATATATATATATATATATATATATATATATATATATATACATATATATATATATAATGAGACAGAGAAACTTCTCTGTAATACTAAGATACAAAAGATAAGCCATCAACTCTTCTGTGAAACTTCTAATTCAGGTAACGATCGGGCAAGGTAAGCAACAGCTGGATATAGGCCATATCCTTGATGGCATCAGACATTTGGCAGTATAATGGCAGGTGTAATGGGCCCATTATGGACTGTTATGGCCACTAAATGGGTTTAGTGCCGGATGGGCAGACACTCCGCCGACACAGAACCAACCAACCCACGGCATCCGAAGCATCAGATGCACGTGTTGTGTGAGTGCATGCAACAAGAGCATTAAATAAGGGCTAATTTTTGGTCTCTTCGTACATGAGGGCCAGATGGGTCGTCTACATTCCCGGCAATACTATCATTATCTAAGACATCTTCATTCAGACATTAATGGGAGCTGGGGATGGTCGGACATTCGAATATTTCGGACACCCTGATGGGGAGTAATCACTGTAAACAACAGGTACACCTCTCTGGCGACCGAATCATGAACTATAAAATGACCCAGTGGCCGAAAATGAGCTGATCGTGACTCGCATCGGAAAACTCGAATAACCGAGCCAGTCCGTTGTCTGGGAGTCGGATAACAGGTTGCTCTTACCGAACACCTGTTTACAACCTCCAACTCATATAGTTGTATTTCAGTACAGTTAAATGACTGGAAGGTATTCACGCAACTAGCTAATAGCGAAGTCTTCAGGTGTTGCCACTGTAGAACATTTCACAGCGAAGAATAACGTTCATTTTGAGATTGAAGGTGGATTAAGAAAGGAATTACATAATTAACCTAATATATCCCATGGCTCGACTGTACGACCTTTCACCATGATCAGTGCGATCAATGGTCACATAGTTGTGTGCAAGGGTCGAACTGTCGTGTTCACACGTCACACCGTCGTCTTCAAGGGTCGAACTGTCGTGTTCACAGGTCGCACCGTCGTCTTCAAGGGTCGAACTGTCGTGTTCACACGTCGCACCGTCGTCTTCAAGGGTCGAACTGTCGTGTTCACACGTCGCACCGTCGTCTTCAAGGGTCGAACTGTCGTGTTCACACGTCGCACCGTCGTCTTCAAGGGTCGAACTGTCGTGTTCACACGTCGCACCGTCGTCTTCAAGGGTCGAACTGTCGTGTTCACAGGTCGCACCGTCGTCTTCAAGGGTCGAACTGTCGTGTTCACAGGTCGCACCGTCGTCTTCAAGGGTCGAACTGTCGTGTTCACACGTCGCACCGTCGTCTTCAAGGGTCGAACTGTCGTGTTCACAGGTCACACCGTCGTCTTCAAGGGTCGAATTGTCGTGTACACACGTCGCACCGTCGTCTTCAAGGGTCGAACTGTCGTGTTCACAGGTCGCACCGTCGCCTTCAAGGGTCGAACTGTCGTGTTCACAGGTCGCACCGTCGCCTTCAAGGGTCGAACTGTCGTGTTCACACGTCGCACCGTCGTCTTCAAGGGTCGAACTGTCGTGTTCACAGGTCGCACCGTCGCCTTCAAGGGTCGAACTGTCGTGTTCACACGTCGCACCGTCGTCTTCAACGGTCGAACTGTCGTGTTCACAGGTCGCACCGTCGTCTTCAAGGGTCGAACTGTCGTGTTCACAGGTCGCACCGTCGTCTTCAAGGGTCGAACTGTCGTGTTCACAGATCGCACCGTCGTCTTCAAGGGTCGAACTGTCGTGTTCACAGGTCGCACCGTCGTCTTCAAGGGTCGAACTGTCGTGTTCACAGGTCGCACCGTCGTCTTCAAGGGTCGAACTGTCGTGTTCACACGTCGCACCGTCGTCTTCAAGGGTCGAACTGTCGTGTTCACAGGTCGCACCGTCGTCTTCAAGGGTCGAACTGTCGTGTTCACAGGTCGCACCGTCGCCTTCAAGGGTCGAACTGTCGTGTTCACACGTCGCACCGTCGTCTTCAAGGGTCGAACTGTCGTGTTCACAGATCGCACCGTCGTCTTCAAGGGTCGAACTGTCGTGTTCACAGGTCGCACCGTCGTCTTCAAGGGTCGAACTGTCGTGTTCACAGATCGCACCGTCGTCTTCAAGGGTCGCGTTAAAGAAAGCTCCCCAACTCTTTCGGGGTAAAACCAACATGGAAAACATGGTTCCCTGGAGGCGGATTCCTCCCTGCGAACGATGGGCCTCCTGAGCCGTCTGGTTACCACGAACATCGGAAGGCAACGTCTCCACCAGACGAAGGATCAGACACCACCGGTTATTACTCCGTGGGATCAATACACACATTTCCGGAACCCTAGTACAATGTCCGGCACCGGCACTGCGACACACTAGGCTGTTCTACCCTGCCCTGGGTGATGAACAGGAACACCAGGCTGTTCTACCCTGCCCTGGGTGATGAACGGGAACACCAGGCTGTTCTACCCTGCCCTGGGTGATGAACGGGAACACCAGGCTGTTCTACCCTGCCCTGGGTGATGAACAGGAACACCAGGCTGTTCTATCCTGCCCTGGGTGATGAAGGAGAACACCAGGCTGTTCTATCCTCCCCTGGGTGATGAACAGGAACACCAGGCTGTTCTATCCTGCCCTGGCTGATGAACAGGAACACCAGGCTGTTCTATCCTGCCCTGGGTGATGAACGGGAACACCAGGCTGTTCTATCCTGCCCTGGGTGATGAGCAGGAACACCAGGCTGTTCTATCCTGCCCTGGGTGATGAACAGGAACACCAGGGTGTTCTACCCTGCCCTGGGTGATGAACAGGAACACCAGGCTGTTCTATCCTGCCCTGGCTGATGAACGGGAACACCAGGCTGTTCTATCCTGCCCTGGCTGATGAACAGGAACACCAGGCTGTTCTACCCTGCCCTGGGTGATGAAGGGGAACACCAGGCTGTTCTATCCTGCCCTGGGTGATGAACGGGAACACCAGGCTGTTCTACCCTGCCCTGGGTGATGAAGGGGAACACCAGGCTGTTCTATCCTGCCCTGGGTGATGAACAGGAACACCAGGGTGTTCTATCCTGCCCTGGGTGATGAACGGGAACACCAGGGTGTTCTACCCTGCCCTGGGTGATGAACAGGAACACCAGGCTGTTCTACCCTGCCCTGGGTGATGAACAGGAACACCAGGGTGTTCTACCCTGCCCTGGGTGATGAACGGGAACACCAGGCTGTTCTATCCTCCCCTGGGTGATGAACAGGAACACCAGGGTGTTCTATCCTGCCCTGGGTGATGAACAGGAACACCAGGGTGTTCTACCCTGCCCTGGGTGATGAACAGGAACACCAGGGTGTTCTACCCTGCCCTGGGTGATGAACAGGAACACCAGGGTGTTCTACCCTGCCCTGGGTGATGAACAGGAACACCAGGCTGTTCTATCCTGCCCTGGCTGATGAACGGGAACACCAGGCTGTTCTATCCTGCCCTGGCTGATGAACAGGAACACCAGGCTGTTCTACCCTGCCCTGGGTGATGAACGGGAACACCAGGCTGTTCTACCCTGCCCTGGGTGATGAACAGGAACACCAGGCTGTTCTATCCTGCCCTGGCTGATGAACGGGAACACCAGGCTGTTCTACCCTGCCCTGGGTGATGAAGGGGAACACCAGGCTGTTCTATCCTGCCCTGGGTGATGAACAGGAACACCAGGGTGTTCTATCCTGCCCTGGGTGATGAACGGGAACACCAGGGTGTTCTACCCTGCCCTGGGTGATGAACAGGAACACCAGGCTGTTCTACCCTGCCCTGGGTGATGAACAGGAACACCAGGGTGTTCTACCCTGCCCTGGGTGATGAACGGGAACACCAGGCTGTTCTATCCTCCCCTGGGTGATGAACAGGAACACCAGGGTGTTCTATCCTGCCCTGGGTGATGAACAGGAACACCAGGGTGTTCTACCCTGCCCTGGGTGATGAACAGGAACACCAGGGTGTTCTACCCTGCCCTGGGTGATGAACAGGAACACCAGGGTGTTCTACCCTGCCCTGGGTGATGAACAGGAACACCAGGCTGTTCTATCCTGCCCTGGCTGATGAACGGGAACACCAGGCTGTTCTATCCTGCCCTGGCTGATGAACAGGAACACCAGGCTGTTCTACCCTGCCCTGGGTGATGAACGGGAACACCAGGGTGTTCTACCCTGCCCTGGGTGATGAACGGGAACACCAGGGTGTTCTACCCTGCCCTGGGTGATGAACATGAGCTGAGAGAGAGAGAGAGAGATTTCATGACGACCACAAGGAATGTCTAGGATCAGTTACGGGTGTAAAGAACAATACTTAACACTAATGTTCTTTCTGAATTCAATATCTTCTTCAGAAAGATATACGATCCTCAAGTACAATCGTACCACCGTTTTCGCATGATAACCTGGTCTTTAACCGAACACTAAGGGGTCAGGTCAGAGGTCACTCCATCATCCCCCTAAGATTGTACTGTCGCGTCCTGGTCAATGTGTACGCACCGTAGTACGCAAGGTTTCTGTACACAACACAACACAGTTTCAGAAAATGTACCTCCTCACCTAAACCCAAGAAGGTGTGTTTCCTCTCAGTCTGTGTACCACTAACTGCAGGAGGAGGAAAGCAAGACCCTGAGGCAGGAACTATATGACAATACTTGGCTTAGTCTCCCTTATGACAAGAAAGTGCCACACATCACTACGGTTGAGGCAATACAGACGTATTACACACTAAAAACAGATGATACTGCATCCTTCCTACATAAGACCTTTTTAAAGTGGTTTTTCTTGACGAGACCCACGAAATCGTTTGAGTTTAAAGGAAAAGCTAAGAAAGAAAGCTGAGGAAAATGCGTGCCATCCAGTAAACAAACGTTCCCAGGGACAACTAATGAAGAAAATTCTAACTAGTTCCCTAACTACAGCTTGGAGAGTACGACCTAAGATACAGGACTAGAACGAATGCTAACAAGTTCTTAGGAGAAAATGTGCTCTCAAACAACAGCTAAGGGAATCTGATACTTATTAGCAAGACCTTGAAATATAAAAGGAATTTGCTTTAATATGAAGTTGAAATGGCTTCACATAAGACACACGGCTGTTAACTAGCAACACCTGTAAAGGTGTTTTCATTAGCTAGAAAATCAACCTCATCAACAAAAGTAAACAGCTCTGAGAGAGAGAGAGAGAGAGAGAGAGAGAGAGAGAGAGAGAGAGAGAGAGAGAGAGAGAGAGAGAGAGAGAGAGAGAGAGAGAGAGATTTCATACCAAGAGCTTACGAACGAAGATAAACTCACCGTGTTCTTGGTCAAAGATGAGAGACTGTCCAGCGGGAGCCACTTAGGGAGTAACCTCCCTTGAAGGAGATGTGAAAACATGCGCCTTCGCACCAGGTATAGGAGTGTAGTTAGCACAGTAGAGTGCCTGTAATGTCTTTCCTACACCATAAACTGTCAACTCTGTACACTCAAATTTGTCGACCGTCGTCAAGATCTTTGGTACCTTGCCCTTGTGAGTCACAGGGTGGTGGAAGGGGCGAAGGTTCTAGGAGCGTTGAAGAATGTGTGGGGGGCAAGAACGTTATCTCAGAGAGCAAAAATACCATACACTCAGGTCCGTCCAGTGTCATTTAATGCCTTGCCCACGCCATAGCATGTGGGAAGGTAAATAAAGTAATTACATTTATCAACACTGATCGGTAAGACGAGAAAAAAACACTCTTTGACAGCAGCTACAAAGGCTGCTCTCTCTGTCAACACCTAAGCAAGCGGAGCTTGAAGGCAGCAAGCAGGAGAGTGTACCGAAGAATGAAAAACAAAGTTTCCTCTTGCAAGCACAAAGAAAATCTCTTCATCATTATCATTATCATAATAATATAACCACAGGACATGTTCCTTTGAAAGGGGGTCCCTCTGCTTCAAAGCTGTCTTACTTACAGCAGTAGAGATGTTCCTTGACGACACCGTACTCCCTCTCGTCCACAGACGAATACAATACAGCCTTGCTGAAGGTAGAGTAATTTCACAGAACACATAATGTTCTCTAACACCAAGGATTCGAACCCAGTACCATTTGTGTGAAAGCTGGGTTTGCAAACCACTCGGCTATGCTATCACAAAAATGATTACAGGGTTCGAATCCTTACAGTTGTTGAAGGCCATCATATGATATATATATATATATATATATATATATATATATATATATATATATATATATATATATATATAAGTAAACCTAATCACCCCTTTCACCTTTCATAGGAACCGTCAGAAACAGAATAGCGACGACTTTATCTACACTCATGCACTCTCTTACTGTCAGATACAAAGCCTAACCCAACCTAACCTAACCTAACCTAACCTAACCCAACCTAACCTAACCTAACCTAACCTTGCCTAACCTAACCTAACCTAACCTAGCCTAACCTAACCTAACCTAACCTAACCTAGCCTAACCTAACCCAACCTAACCTAACCTAACCTAACCTAACAGTCTATGGAACACTTCTTACGGTCTGGTTCAGCCTACGAAGACCACATCGTACCCCTATATACCACGATGATTCCATTCATATCGTGTCGCCTGTGACACTCCTGGATATTCAAGCCCAGACACGCGAAAGCCTTTTTTCATTTTATCCTTTCACCTTCTCCTTGGTCTTTATTCTTCCCTTCTTTACATGGAAGTGATCTTAGTTATTCTATCTTCGCTCATGCTACTGTATGTCCAAACCACTTGAACACACCCCAGTGAACTTTCTCAGTTTCACAGCTCTTTTACTGTCCTTCCTTACACGTTCAACACACTTCACGCCACATACTGTCCTCAGGCAATTTCATTTTTCAGCATATCCACCATCCTTTGCCTTTCATTTGTATTCAGGGCCGAAAACTCTCAACCATACGATAGTGTCAGGATTGCTATACTCTCAAACACACTCATCTATAAGAATAATGGTATCATCATTATCATTAATACTACACACACACACACACACACACACACACACACACACATACACACACACACACAACTGGTTCCCAGAGATCAAGACACCAGTACAATTTCTACCAATCCGTTTGTCCAGTAGAGGCCCACACAGAGAACAGGTACTGTCTTATGATAACAACAGACCTAGACGCCTGAAGGTATTTCGACAGATGGTTACAATCTGACGCTGATGGGCAGTCTATAACCCCACAAGCAACGAGAACCAGAAACGGTTACAAGCACCAGCAGGACGCCAACAGCTTTGACGTCCACCTCAAACCTGAACAGCGGGGTGGACACAGGGAGGAGCAGTTCCATGGAGAAGGAGAGATAACAGATAACTTGATGTGGGTTCTTACTGGTCTATCTGGTGGGAGATGATAAAAAGCATCCTCCACTGCTATTCCATGTAGATGAAGACAGTGAAGTACAGCTGGGTAATCTGACTCCCTCGAGATATCCAGATGTGTTTAGCTGAGCAATGGAGGCACAAGAGAGGTACAGAATAACTGTCAAATGTTATTTTCTTCTACTTATCCTTTCACCTTCTCCTTGGTCTTTATTCTTCCCTTCTTTACAAGGAAACAGACGAAAGAAATGGCCCAACCCCCCCCCCCCCCCATACACATGTATATACATACGTCCACACACGCAAATATACATACCTACACAGCTTTCCATGGTTTACCCCAGACGCTTCACATGCCTTGATTCAATCCACTGACAGCACGTCAACCCCGGTATACCACATCGCTCCAATTCACTCTATTCCTTGCCCTCCTTTCACCCTCCTGCATGTTCAGGCCACGATCACACAAAATCTTTTTCACTCCATCTTATCACCTCCAATTTGGTCTCCCTCTTCTCCTCGTTCCCTCCACCTCCGACACATATATCCTCTTGGTCAATCTTTCCTCACTCATTCTCTCCATGTGCCCAAACCACTTCAAAACACCCTCTTCTGCTCTCTCAACCACGCTCTTTTTATTTCCACACATCTCTCTTACCCTTACGTTACTCACTCGATCAAACCACCTCACACCACACATTGTCCTCAAACATCTCATTTCCAGCACATCCATCCTCCTGCGCACAACTCTATCCATAGCCCACGCCTCGCAACCATACAACATTGTTGGAACCACTATTCCTTCAAACATACCCATTTTTGCTTTCCGAGATAATGTTCTCGACTTCCACACATTCTTCAAGGCCCCCAGAATTTTCGCCCCCTCCCCCACCCTATGATCCACTTCCGCTTCCATGGTTCCATCCGCTGCCAGATCCACTCCCAGATATCTAAAACACTTCACTTCCTCCAGTTTTTCTCCATTCAAACTCACCTCCCAATTGAATTGACCCTCAACCCTACTGTACCTAATAACCTTGCTCTTATTCACATTTACTCTTAACTCTCTTCTTCCACACACTTTACCAAACTGAGTCACCAGCTTCTGCAGTTTCTCACATGAATCAGCCACCAGCGCTGTATCATCAGCGAACAACAACTGACTCACTTCCCAAGCTCTCTCATCCCCAACAGACTTCATACTTGCCCCTCTTTCCAAAACTCTTGCATTTACCTCCCTAACAACCCCATCCATAAACAAATTAAACAACCATGGAGACATCACACACCCCTGCCGCAAACCTACATTCACTGAGAACCAATCACTTTCCTCTCTTCCTACACGTACACATGCCTTACATCCTCGATAAAAACTTTTCACTGCTTCTAACAACTTTCCTCCCACACCATATATTCTTAATACCTTCCACAGAGCATATATATATATATATATATATATATATATATATATATATATATATTCTTTCGTACTTTCATACTATTCGCCATTTCCCGCGTTAGCGACGTAAAGTTAATAATAGAGGACAGGGAATATCCTCACCTGGCACCCTTCTCTGTTTCTTCTTTTGGAAAATTTGAAAAAAAAAAAACAAAAAAAAAACGAGAGGAGGATTTCCAACTCCCCCGCTCCCTCCCCTTTTAGTCGCCTTCTACGACACGCAGGGAATACGTGGGAAGTATTCTTTCTCCCCTATCCCCAGGGATAGGGATATATATATATATATATATATATATATATATATATATATATATATATATATATATATATATATATATTTTTTTTTTTTTTTATACTTTGTCGCTGTCTCCCGCGTTTGCGAGGTAGCGCAAGGAAACAGACGAAAGAAATGGCCCAACCCCCCCCCATACACATGTATATACATACGTCCACACACGCAAATATACATACCTACACAGCTTTCCATGGTTTACCCCAGACGCTTCACATGCCTTGATTCAATCCACTGACAGCACGTCAACCCCGGTATACCACATCGCTCCAATTCACTCTATTCCTTGCCCTCCTTTCACCCTCCTGCATGTTCAGGCCCCGATCACACAAAATATTTTTCACTCCATCTTTCCACCTCCAATTTGGTCTCCCTCTTCTCCTCGTTCCCTCCACCTCCGACATATATATCCTCTTGGTCAATCTTTCCTCACTCATTCTCTCCATGTGCCCAAACCACTTCAAAACACCCTCTTCTGCTCTCTCAACCACGCTCTTTTTATTTCCACACATCTCTCATACCCTTACGTTACTCACTCGATCAAACCACCTCACACCACACATTGTCCTCAAACATCTCATTTCCAGCACATCCATCCTCCTGCGCACAACTCTATCCATAGCCCACGCCTCGCAACCATACAACATTGTTGGAACCACTATTCCTTCAAACATACCCATTTTTGCTTTCCGAGATAATGTTCTCGACTTCCACACATTCTTCAAGGCCCCCAGAATTTTCGCCCCCTCCCCCACCCTATGATCCACTTCCGCTTCCATGGTTCCATCCGCTGCCAGATCCACTCCCAGATATCTAAAACACTTCACTTCCTCCAGTTTTTCTCCATTCAAACTCACCTCCCAATTGACTTGACCCTCAACCCTACTGTACCTAATAACCTTGCTCTTATTCACATTTACTCTTAACTTTCTTCTTCCACACACTTTACCAAACTGAGTCACCAGCTTCTGCAGTTTCTCACATGAATCAGCCACCAGCGCTGTATCATATATATCTTTCTTTCTTCTTTTAAACTATTCGCCATTTCCCGCATTAGCGAGGTAGCGTTAGGAACAGAGGACTGGGCCTTTTTTGGAATATCCTCACCTGGCCCCCTCTGTTCCTTCTTTTGGAAAAAAAAAAAAAAAAACGAGAGGGGAGGATTTCCAGCCCCCCGCTCCCTCCCCTTTTAGTCGCCTTCTACGACACGCAGGGAATACGTGAGAAGTATTCTTAATCCCCTATCCCCAGGGATATATATATATATATATATTCCTATGAGTCTACGGGGAAAATGAAACACGAAAAGTTCCCAAGTGCACTTTCGTGTAATAATCACATCACCAGGGGAGACACAAGAGAGAAATATAACAGTCAGTTGATATACATTGAAGAGACGAAGCTAAGGCGCCATTTGGTCTTGGTAATAGAGTTAGAGTTAACAACTGAGATGGCGTTACTCCAGTCAATACAATGATCATAGTTTTTAACATGATTAAACAAGGCATTTGATTCTTATCCCGTTCTTATACTATATTTATGTTGCTTAAGTCTAACAGAAAGATCCTTACCTGTCTGACCTACATAAGATTTATCACAGTTTCCACAAGGAACTTTATAGATGCAACCAAGAGAATTTTCTGGTGAATTCCTGATTAAGATATTCTTTATAGTATTATTGTTGCTAAAGGCAACATTTATATTAAAGGATTTAAGCAACATGAGAAGCAAAGTGAAATTATTATTAAAAGGGAGAACTAAAAGATTCTTGGTGTCAATGGGAGGTTTGGGCTCAACTCTATAAAATGATTTCTTTGCTAACTTAAGGGATTTATCAATGAAAGATCTAGGGTACTTTAACTTAGATCCAATAGAATATATATATATATATATATATATATATATATATGTGTGTGTGTGTGTGTGTGTGTGTGTGTGTGTGTGTGTGTGTGTGTGTGTGTGTGTGTGTGTGTATAAGCGGATGGGTCGTTCTTCTTCTGCTTCCTGGCGCCACCTCGCTGACTTGGGAAATGGCGAACAAGTATAATAAATAAATGTATAGACATATATGGGTAATATGACATCTCAGACTCGCCGCTCTCTGCCATGACAACACCCTCAGACTTATTACTTCATGTCATATGGCAACTTAAAGCCATCCACTTCCAGCCTCCTCCATCACTGCAACAAAGGCAGCACCACCCAGCCTCACTCACCTCACTCATCCCTCCTGCAGTGGCAATGACTTACAGACTCACCATCAACCATCATGTAGCAATAACAACCTCCTGACTCATCATCATCTCCCGTACTCATCACCCATCCTGTGACAGCTACACCCTCCAGACTCACCTTCACCCACCATACACATCACCCATCCTGTGGCAGATACACCCTCCAGACTCACCTTCACCCACCGTACTCATCACCCATCCTGTAGCAGCCACACCCTCCAGACTCACCATAAATGATTTCTTCGACAAATGTGTCTGGCGGCTCAGACACTTGAGTAAGTTTAATAACTCGGTGATTTGGACCCTTGAGTGTGTGTGTATGTTGACTCAAACACTTGTCTTCTCATTGTTGTTCGTCAACACTTCGAGGCAGCGATTACTGCTACTGACTCATTATCAATATTAATCAGGAACCAGATGGAAGTACACCTCTTCGTTGTATATCAACTGACTGTTATTTTTCTTTCTTGTATCTCCCATGATGATGTCATTATTACACGAAAGTACACTTGGGAACTTATCGTGTTTCATTTCCCCGTGGACTCATAGGAATATATATATATATATATATATATATATATATATATATATATATATATATATATATATATAATGGTTGCGAGGCGTGGGCTACAGATAGGGTTGCGCGGAGGAGGTTGGATGTGTTGGAAATGAGATGTTTGAGGACAATATGTGGTGTGAGGTGGTTTGATCGAGTAAGTAATGATAGGGTAAGAGAGATGTGCGGTTATAAAAAGAGCGTGGTTGAGAGAGTAGAAGAGGGTATACTGAAATGGTTTGGTCACTTGGATAGAATGAGTGACGAAAGATTGACAAAGAGGATATGTGTCAGAGGTGGAGGGAACGAAAAGTGGGAGACCAAATTGGAGGTGGAAGGATGGAGTGAAAAAGATTTTGAGCGATTGGGGCCTGAACATGCAGGAGGGTGAAAGGTGTGCAAAAAATAGAGTGAATTGGAACGATGTGGTATACCGGTGTCGACGTGCTTTCAGTGGGTTTAACGAGGGCATGTGAAGCGTCTGGGGTAAACCATGGAAAGTTTTCTGGGGCCTGGATGTGGAAAGGGAGCTGTGGTTTCGGTGCATTATACTTGATAGCTAGAGACTGAGTGTGAACGAATGTGGCCTTTGCTGCCTTTTCCAAGCGCTGCCTCGCGCGTGTGCAAGGGGATGAGGGGTGTCATTTCATGTGAGGCGGGGTGGCGACGAAAATGAATACAGGCAGCAAGTATGTATTATGTACATGTGTATATATGTATATGTCTGTGTATGTATATATATATATGTATATGTTGAAACGTATAGGTATGTATATTTGCGTGTGTGGACGTGCATGTATATACATGAGTATGTGGGTGGGTTGGGCCATTCTTTCGTCTGTTTCCTTGCGCTACCTCGCTAACCCGGGAGACAGCGACAAAGTATAAATATATATATATAGATATATCATCCCTGGGGATAGGGGAGAAAGAAAACTTTCCAAGTATTCCCTGCGTGTCGTAGAAGAGGACTTTTTTAAAAGGGGAGGGAGCGGGTGGCTGGAAATCCTCCCCCTCTCGTTTTTAATTTTCCAAAAGAAGGAACAAAGAAGGGGGCCAGATGAAGATATTCCCTAACAGGCTCAGTCCTCTGTTCTTAACGCTACCTCACTAACGAGGTATATATATATATATATATATATATATATATATATATATATATATATATATATATATATATATATATATATATTCATTTATTAATTTATTTTGCTTTGTCGCTGTCTCCCGCGTTTGCGAGGTAGCGCAAGGAAACACACGAAAGAAATGGCCCAACCCACCACCATACACATGTATATACACACACGTCGACACACGCAAATATACATACCTATACATCTCAATGCACACATATATATACACACACAGACACATACATATATACCCATGCACACAATTCACACTGTCTGCGTTTATTCATCCCCATCGCCACCTCGCCACACATGGAATACCATCCCCCTCCCCCCTCATGTGTGCGGGGTAGCGCTAGGAAAAGACAACAAAGGCCTCATTCGTTCACACTCAGTCTCCAGCTGTCATGCAATAATGTCCGAAACCACAGCTCCCCTTCCACATCCAGGCCCCACACAGCTTTCCATGGTTTACCCAAGACGCTTCACATGCCCTGATTCAATCCACTGACAGCACGTCAACCCCGGTATACCACATCGATCCAATTCACTCTATTCCTTGCCCGCCTTTCACCCTCTTGCATGTTCAGGCCCCGATCACTTAAAATCTTTTTCACTCCATCTTTCCACCTCCAATTTGGTCTCCCACTTCTCCTCGTTCCCTCCACCTATGACACATATATCCTCTTGGTCAATCTTTCCTCACTCATTCTCTCCATGTGCCCAAACCATTTCAAAACACCCTCTTCTGCTCTCTCAACCACGCTCTTTTTATTTCCACACATCTCTCTTACCCTTACATTACTTACTCGATCAAACCAACTCACACCACACATTGTCCTCAAACATCTCATTTCCAGCAAATCCACCCTCCTGCGCACAACTCTATCCATAGCCCACGCCTCGCAACCATACAACATTGTTGGAACCACTATTCCTTCAAATATACCCATTTTTGCTTTCCGAGATAATGTTCTCGACTTCCACACATTCTTCAAGGCTCCCAGGATTTTCGCCCCCTCCCCCACCCTATGATCCACTTCCGCTTCCATGGTTCCATCCGCTGCCAGATCCACTCCCAGATATCTAAAACACTTCACTGCCTCCAGTTTTTCTCCATTCAAACTTACCTCCCAATTGACTTGACCCTCAACCCTACTGTACCTAATAACCTTGCTCTTATTCACATTTACTCTCAACTTTCTTTTTTCACACACTTTACCAAACTCAGTCACCAGCTTCTGCAGTTTCTCACATGAATCATCCACCAGCGCTGTATCATCAGCGAACAACAACTGACTCACTTCCCAAGCTCTCTCATCCACAACAGACTTCATTCTTGCCCCTCTTTCCAAAACTCTTGCATTCACCTCCCTAACAACCCCATCCATAAACAAATTAAACAACCATGGAGACATCACACACCCCTACCGCAATCCTACATTCACTGAGAACCAATCACTTTCCTCTCTTCCTACACGTACACATGCCTTACATCCTCGATAAAAACTTTTCACTGCTTCTAACAACTTGCCACCCACACCATATATTCTTAATACCTTCCACAGAGCATCTCTATCAACTCTATCATATGCCTTCTCCAGATCCATAAATGCTACATACAAATCCATTTGCTTTTCTAAGTATTTCTCACATCCATTCTTCAAAGCAAACACCTGATCCACACACACACACACACACACACACACACACACACACACACATATATATATATATATATATATATATATATATATATATATATATATATATATATATATTGGGTTTTTTCTTTCTTTCATACATGTTCACAGTTTCCTACGTTAGCGAGGAGTGTCAGGAACAGACGTAGAAATGGCCTCATGAGCTCGCATCCACTCTCCCGCTGTCATATATAATGCACCGAAACCAGAGATGCCTATCCACAATCAAGCCCCACATACCTCTCTGCGGTTTCTCCCCGACAGCTTCATGTGCCATGGTTCAGCTTACTGACAACACGTCTTCCCCTGTAAACCACATCTCTCTAATCATCTCTTCCCCTTGCACGTCTAGCATCCTCCTGCATGTTCGTGCCCCGACCTTTCCAAGCATCTTGCACTTCATCCTTCCACCTCCTCCTTGGTTTCCCACTTTCCTTTGTTCCCTCCACTTTTGATGTGTACTCCCTCTTGGTCATCCTCTTCTCACTCATCCTCTCCAATGCCCAGACAGCACACCCTCTTCAGCTTTTCTATTAATACTTCTCTTACTAGCACATCTCTCTCTTGCCCTACCATTTCTCATTCGATCAACCCACCTAACATCACACAAAAAATTTCTCCAAACATTCAGTTTCCAACATATCCACCTATTCTTTAATTTTTTACCCTAAGGCCCACAACTCGCATCCATTCAACACCGACGGGACTACTATACCATCAAACAAGCCCTCAATTCCTTCTAAGACCTTTGCCTCCTAACTCACTCTATGGCTCAGTTCAGCTCCCATGGTTCTATTCGCTGTCCTATCCACTCCTAGATATCCAAAACACAATTTCTCCCAAGTTTTCTCCCTTCAAACTCACACTCCAAACAACTTGTCTCTTTTCACTGCTTAACCGAATAACCTTGCTCATATTCACCTTGCTTTCATTCACGTTTAGTCTCAACTCTCTCCTTGCACACACTTTTCCAAATTCAGGTACTAGCTTCTGCGGCTTCTCTCTCGAATCTATCATCAGTGCCTTATCAGTAAACAACAACTATTCACCCCCAAGGCATTCCCTTCAACCTTAGCCGACTGCATACCTGCACCTCTTTCCAAGTCGCTGGCATTCACGTCACTCACCATCCTATTCATATGCAGGTTAAACTAGCCAAGGTGATATCGCTCATCCCTCCCGCAGACCCATCTTCATCTTGAACAAATCACCCTTCTCTCTGCCTACTCGTACACGCCTTACTGTCTTGATAAAAACTCTTCACTGCCTCTAATAGCTTTTGTCTCACACCAGCCATTCGTAGCGCCTTCCATACAGCATCTCTTATCAATCCGATTCTATGCTTTCTCCAAATGCACCAATGTCACATACCATTTTCCAAAACACACATCTGATGCACACATTCTCAACCACTCCTCATACCATAAAGTCATTTCCCCAGTTTGATGTTCTGTACATGCCATAACTTACTCTTTCCTTGAACACTACCGGATGACCCTTGAGCACAACGGTGTGATGGCCCTTAAGGGTCAAGTTGAACGGCCAGGCTATCATATGAGAATCATACCTTCAAAGCAAAAGCGTCGCAACTAACACATACATGGGATGAGATGAGTGGATAATTCCACATTAATATTCATGGGATAGAGCGCCCTACTAATTTGACTTAAGTATGTATGGAATATGTCAATCTTAAAATGACACGTACGCATTCATGAGATACAACAAAGTTATGGTACGAAATATTTATTCGCGAAAAGTTAACAGTGCTACTCATTAACTCTAAGAATCCCTAAATCTGACCCTTCGAACACGACGGTACGACCCTTGAGCAAGACGTTCCGAGCCTTCGAACACGACGGTACGACCCTTGAGCAAGACGTTCCGAGCCTTCGAACACGACGGTACGACCCTTGAGCAAGACGTTCCGAACCTTCGAACACGACGGTACGAACCTTGAGCAAGACATTCCGAACCTTCGAACACGACGGTACGAACCTTGAGTAAGACGCTCCGAGCCTTCGAACACGACGGTACGACCCTTGAACAAGACGCTCCGAGCCTTTGGTAATGACTGCGTGATGCATGACATACTTGTCGTGCTCTAAGGTCATAACTTCGTGCTCAAAATAACTAAAGAAACATTGATCTGATTATGACCACGAATTCTAAAGGAATGCTATCATAATCTTAGGTCTTAAGACTCAGATAAAAGCATTAAGGAAAGCAGAGAGATCTATACAACGACATGAGTCAAACAGAATTTGTTAACTTCGTTTAACATCCCATCTGCGGTCATCCGGTCATAACATTACGTTAACTAAGGAGAGTAACGGCTTTTCTCACACCCGCTACGTTGCCAGTTAGTCACCATCGTTCACATCCACTAAATATGGATCGTTTATCTCAAGGACTCATAACGACTTTATGAGAGACTTTTACCTAAAAAATCTATGGCCAATTTCAAAGAAGAAATACTTGAAAGACAGACTAATACCAGTTTAAACTGTCGCCAATTAAAAACTCTCGCAACCCAACACTAGACGCCGCATGTAGGGTAGGGTGCCCGGGAGGCAGACGGTGCTAGTCTATGGACACAGATGGAGCGCGACTGGAGCACTGAAGGAGGAGAAGAGAATTCCATCACAAGTAAGTCACTGCATATTCAAGGTCAAGAGAACCTCAAGAGAAAATGGTATTTGTGTAGACGTGACGATTGGTAGCAGAGCCATGACAACAACTGTGAGGACAAGTGTAGGCAGCAGTGTGACTTGTTATCTTACGAAGCAAACACAACCTGGACGAAAACACTGACGCTATGATCATACCGAAAGCTAACCCAAAATCCATGAGGAGTAGTTAAAGCAGGAGAGAAGAGAGCGGAGAATTGTAGCTTCAAGGTAGTGATGATCCGAAGTATGGAATTCTACTCGTCAAAATCAATCGGAACTCTCTTGAAATAAAATGTAAGGGCATCATTCAAGCCTCAGCTTGCTCTGTCACGTACTGTTATCTGACGTTTGTTTTCTGCATGCTGGAAGACAGACACGTCTGTGGGTGGCAGTTTTATTGCAGGGAAAGCAATCGTGCGCCAACAGCCACCTGTGTCACATGTAGTATGACCGCCAGCATGACACAATGTGGTCACAAGATGCTTTAATATCTCAAGCTGCACAAAATGTAGGCGTGTGTGGACCGGTAAAGCTGACTGTGTTCGTTTTAAGCTCACTCTCGATACGATGGCGTGGCAGCAGTGGACAATCCCTTTGCTAAATAAGCTTATGATTCAGATGATAATATATTCTTCATACGTGAACTGGACTAAGACACGTTACTGCTTGCTTTGTTTACAAGCCTAAGGTATACAGAAGGTTGCAAAGACACCTGCCGTTGTGGTACACTAGCCTATAGAAATTCGACTGACGCCGCGATAACACTTTCAGCCCATTAACTCATTCCTAGAGTGCAGCTGCACCTCTTAATTGGACATAATCAGGAAATCATGAAATGTTTTTCAACTGTTGGCATTCATTAACGTTAATTACAGTCATTTCCATAAGAGACTTTCACCGCTGGAGTGTAATAGCTGCGTCATGCTAATGCTAACGTCATCGTATATAACGAAATCATATGTTTGCGTTATACCCCGTGGCATCCTCGGAAGTCTCCATCCCCTAGAGCGCGGGCTAGGCTCAGGCTGCTGGGTGGTGGGGTCGGTGGTCGACCAAGCTGGTGTTGGAAGCTGCAACCCTCGGGCCTACATAGCTGTGTCTGATGGCGAGGTGTGGAAGAGTCCTGGGTCTCGGATGCTGTTCTCTCCTATGTGTGTATATGGCACATTTGTATCTCAAAAGAGGTAGTATTTCACAGAGTCTTCCATGCCTGGTCGTGACAGAAGGATGTTATCTCCTAATGTAAGTTGGGAACGACACCCTAACTACCTACACACTATTTTTCACTGGATAATGATTACCTATAATTTGAGCTCTGTCCGATGAATGGTGGAAAATCTTAGTTCTTGCTCGACTCTTAACAATGATCCCACGAACAATAGCATGAAACTATTTGTGTAAACAAGCGCTTAAGCAGCAACTGACCTTTTTCCTTTTCTTTTTTTCTTTGTCATTAGAAACAGATTACGTAATCCCATGCCACCACGCAAGACTAGAAAATCAAAATGATGTAATAAAAGTGACTGTAAATGCAATACTTGAATCATTTTGCGAATTTGCATGCTTATCACCACATCCTTGAAACACACAGGCCAGAGAACTTCAATAGTGCATTAATGAAATATGCTCTCTCTCTCTCTCTCTCTCTCTCTCTCTCTCTCTCTCTCTCTCTCTCTCTCTCTCTCTCTCTCTCTCTCCCTAATCGCAAGAAGATTACCATTTCGTGGCTGATGACTCAGTGAGAGAGTGTACGTGGTCATAGAACTATCGTTTGGTGGATGTAGTTTGACGTTAACGGCCTTAATGACCCTACCACTCAACAGCCCTCGATCCCACCTAACCAACCAGCCTTCAGAGTCTGCTCTTTTACGCTAAGGACTAAATTGTTATAAATGTCTCGGCCACCAACACATGCCGCTGTGGGATCACTCAGAATTTCGTCAAAGAAAATGGTGAAATGGGACCATCAAGTACACTAACCCTGAACGAACCATTTTCCATTTTCTGCCCTCAGGGTTATACATGAACTTATGCATGGTGAGGTTTCATTCTCTCCTTCCCAAACTTTCGTGATCAATCCGGCCTGATAGTCTTCCCCCTCTGAAAACCTATGGCCACATCACCTTAGGGACGGGATATTAATGGCTCAGCAAGGTACTCTCATTTTTGATAGAGTGGCACCCATTATAGGTCTTGCAGCCACGGATGTAACTCCTTGTTTTGCCCCTTTCTTTCCCTTTACTGCAAAATCTCTTCAAGTCAAAACTTCTCTAATTACGTTAGAGATGCATCCAAAAGCAAACTTACAGTTATATATTCATGGATATCAAGATTAAGAATACGACACGACCTGTTAGATGTTGAACTGACCGATATATCAACAATCGTCATATGTCAGTGTCCTTTAGTGTATTCTTTTGGTCGGCGTTTCCCACGATAGCTAAGTAGCGCAACGAACACATGAAGAAAAAGAAAAGCCGCATTCACTCACATCCACTCCCCAGTCAAGTGCAAATGCACCGAAAACAAAGCTCCCTATCCACATCCAGGCCCCACAGACCTTTCCATGGTCTACCACAGACGTTTCACATGCACTGGTTCAGTTCACTGACAGCACAGCGTCACCTGTTTACCATATCGTTCCAATTCACTCTATTTCATGCACGCCTTCACCCTCTTGCATGTTCAGGCCCCGATCACTCAAAAAAATTTTCACTTCATCCTTCTATCATCATTTGGGTCTCCACTTCCTCCTTGTTACCTACCACTTCTGGTACATATGTCCTTTGCAAACTTTCCTCACTTATTCCCTTCATATGTCCAAACCATTTTAGCACACCCTCTTCAGCTCTCTCAACCCCACTCTTTATCAATCTACCTCTCTATTACCCTTTTATTACTTAATCGATCAAAGCTATCTCACCCTACATGTTGTCTTCAAACATATCATACGCCTAGACATGTAGTTCAAAATATATTTTGCATGTATTTAAAAAGAAAGAGGGGGGGGGGGCGTTGCATCCTATACGTCTTATTATTTACATCAAATTCCCACATATAACATATCAACATCGATGATTATTTACTCGTTTTTCCGTTAGTGTAGGGCACTGGGAATGGCCGTCAGAACCCCACAGAGTTTCCTCAGTTTCAACATGATATCTACTCAACAGCTTGGCCATGTTCAGGAAACATCCCTCACATGAGCTCGCTGTGATGTTGTGGAAGTTCACTGACTTACTGACACACCAATTAATTTCCTTAACTAGAAGACCCGGAGACGTAGGTCAAGGACAGCTACTACTTATATTTTCATACTCTTAGATTCACTGAGGTTCTTAATGAGTCTTCTGTCACTCGCTTAACCCTAGACAGACAGACATCCAGCTCACACCCACCAGTCATAAGTCTACATTTGTCTGTCCCCTTCAAGTGTTTGTTTGTGTACCTATCACGTCTGTGCCCTTCATATCCTCATCTGACTGCCCATCGTGTTTGTTCGTGCCCTTCAAGAGCTTGTCCGTACGTCCGTCAGTATGACGAGGTGAGCGGGTCACGTGCCCCGCGGGGCTCATGAAGTATGGACTAGCGAGGCGTCGTCGTCACATCTGCACTTTAAGCCAGCTCGGTCTGGTCCATCACCTGGTCGGTCCTCACACATTCGCTGATGATGGAGTGACCCTCTCCCACCGCGGTCCATCACCTGGTCGGTCCTCACACACTCGATGATGATGGAGTGACCCTCTCCCACTGTGGTCCATCACCTGGTCGGTCCTCACACACTCGTTGATGGAGTGACCCTCTTCCTCTGTGGTTCATCACCTGGTCGGTCCTCACACACTCGCTGATGATGGAGTGACCCTCTCCCCCTGTGGTCCATCACCTAGTCGGTCCTCACACACTCGCTGATGATGGAGTGACCCTCTCCCTCTGTGGTCTAAGTATTAAGCAAGTCGTTGGCTCTCTGTAAAGAGAGGGGAGACTTGATTGGTTTTCCTACCCTTAATTTCGTTAACGTCTCTCCACGTCGTACTGATAGGTGTATACGTGTTCAGTCCACTAACAAATGTTTCCCCAGGTAGCTTGTCTAAGTACAGTCTAGCGCTGGTGGGCAGCTGCTGAGGCAGATTGGAATAGTTCCAGCATCTCTTGTGTTCGTGCTCGCCCGTAAGCTAGTCTCCTAGCGAGAGACTTACTATATTCCTTGACCTGTGGGTCATTATAGCAGGCGTGATGTCTGTTTGGGTTAAGCTGCGATGTATTCATGGGCAATCCGTGTTAAGTGGCTCTGAGTATCGCTGGATAGTTTCCACTAGGTCATTTGTGAAACTCCTCCACATACCTAGGCTGGGAGAACTGATACCAGCCAGTCATGGGAGAAATAAAGTCCTGACGCTGATCATCATGAATTGCGAGCCGTTTTCGTTCGTACTTTCCCCCAAAGGGAGGATGGTATGAGAAATGTTAATACTGGTTAACCTAGGATGACGATCATTAGCATATCATGAACAATAATGGATGAATGTGTAGCATGCGACATGTTGAGTCCTACCCATGGATCAACGACTCCACCATGGACAAGAGTTGGTTCTGGGTCCCCTACCAGCTGTCCATTATCAATGTGAACTCAACAGTGTTAACACCTGCTGCCCAATAGGATTGGTAAGGTTGGAATCATCAATTAATGTGTGTCTAGCGTTCAATTCCCCTATTATTAGAGTTGGTTCTGATTGGATACATTTTGGCAGGTCCGCTCTATTTAGCATGCCTATTGGTGCATGAAAACTGATGACGCCCATGGTACTGCATCCCACGCCCATGGTACTGCATCCTACGACCATGGTACTGTATCCCACGCCCTTGGTATTACATCCAACGCCCATGGTACTGCATCCCACGGCCCACGCCCATGGTACTGCATCCTACGGCCTTCATACGTCTTAACACTTATGAGAACCCGTGCTATAGCGTTATTGATGTATAGAAGATATGATCTAAGATCACAGCAACGAAAGGGAGGCAATTCTGGTGGCACTGACCCAGCAGACATTGTACATGGCTACAGGCACACCACATTTATCGTCTCTGTGGTACCTTTATGTTGCAGGTCGGGTAACCTCTTCATGAGGGAAGCAATGTTCCACCGCGTCATTGTAAGACTAGAACTGTCAGCCACTTTGCTCTGTTGTTCTGGTGCACTCGATTTCATCCACACAAAAAATCACCGGTGCGTAGTCCAATCGCTGACCAATGCTTAAGTGAAAGTCTATGTACAAGTATACAAAAAAAAGTCTGTTTTTCACCGCCGTTATCATCATCA
The DNA here is from genome assembly GCF_036320965.1 of Panulirus ornatus. Lineage (NCBI taxonomy): Eukaryota > Metazoa > Arthropoda > Malacostraca > Decapoda > Palinuridae > Panulirus > Panulirus ornatus. The sequence continues at coordinate 55,722,895 of NC_092224.1, read as the reverse complement.
TCAACAAAATCACTTCCTCAGGTCCAGGTACGTGTGTACAGCGATGCTCACTCTGCACTGGGGAATGTAGATGATTCGGTTTCCCTGCCCATAAGGAGGGAGTGTGGTGGAAAATCCCGTTACTGAGCTTCGAGTCTTTATCATACGCTGCTGTTACTGCACCCAGGTGCCTCGCTCACTGTCTCTTCTTCTTTGCCTCCAGTGGTCGCAACAGCTGAGGCAAAGTTCAGGGGAACCGCTCACACTGATGAAGACAACTACATATTCTTGAGTGAGGGAGGTAGGGGCTAACCTTTAGCTAGATGAGGTGTGGGGGGTTGTTCTTAGCTGTGTGAAGTGAGATAGGAGCTAACCTTTAGCTGAATGAGGTGTGGGGGTTGTTCTTAGCTGTGTGAAGTGGGATAGAAGCTAACCTTTAGCTAGATGAGGTGTGGGGGGTTGTTCTTAGCTGTGTGAAGTGGGATAGGAGCTAACCATTAGCTGAATGAGGTGTGGGGGTTGTTCTTAGCTGTGTGAAGTGAGATAGGAGCTAACCTTTAGCTGAATGAGGTGTGGGGGTTGTTCTTAGCTGTGTGAAGTGGGATAGGAGCTAACCATTAGCTGAATGAGGTGTGGGGGTTGTTCTTAGCTGTGTGAAGTGGGATAAGAGCTAACCTTTAGCTAGATGAGGTGTGGGGGGTTGTTCTTAGCTGTGTGAAGTGGGATAGGAGCTAACCTTTAGCTAGATGAGGTGTGGGGGTTGTTCTTAGCTTTGTGAAGTGGGATAGGGGCTAACCTTTAGCTGAATGAGGTGTGGGGGTTGTTCTTAGCTTTGTGAAGTGGGATAGGGGATAACCTTTAGCTGAATGAGGTTTGGGGGCTGTTCTTAGCTTTGTGAAATGGGATAGGGGATAACCTTTAGCTGAATGAGGTTTGGGGGCTGTTCTTAGCTTTGTGAAGCGGGATAGGGGCTAACCTTTAGCTGGATGAGAACTGGAAGATGCCTCTACCCTTGTGAAGTGGTAAGGGGGCTAACCTTTCGCTGAATGAGTGGGAGCTATCCTCAGCTTTCTGAAGTGGGATAGAAGCTAACCTTTACCTGAATGAGGTGTTGGGGGTCTGTCCTTAGCTGTGTGAAGTGTTGTGGGGAGGGCCCTGATCCGGGTGAAACAATGAGGGTAATGGAGAAGTCGGTGGAACGGGAGAAGAAAATCTCTCCGTATGACTTTTGAGTTCGTGTGAGTCGTCTTGGTCTGGCTGGGTTGAATGAGGTGTTCGTGGACACATGAGATGGGGTTGGGATGCTGTTTGTCTCCAGGTGTTGTGGGAACTGCCGCCCTTGGCTGGGTGAAGTGTTGCGAAGCTATCCCTAGCTGGGCGGCGTGGTATGGGGTGTTGCCCTCAGCAGGGCGGCGTGGTATGGGGTGTTGCTCTCAGCAGGGTGGCGTGGTATGGGGTGCTGCCCTCAGCAGGGTGGCGTGGTATGGGGTGCTGCCCTCAGCAGGGTGGCGTGGTATGGGGTGTTGCCCTCAGCAGGGTGGCGTGGTATGGGGTCCTACCATTAGCATGGGGTTCTGCCCTCAGCTGGGAAAGTGGAGTATTGCTGTGTGTGTGTGTGTGTGTGTAACTTTAGTGTCAGTAATGTCGGTGTTGCCCCCCACCCTACGCGGAGGAAGGTAGTATAACCTATGTCTGTGTCAGCGGCCACCCCCGCGTGCAAAACAGGCTTGCAGGTGCACGCTCGTGCGATATGCAGGCGACCTCTCATGTAGGTCAGGTGTTGAGTGTGTGTGTGTGTGTGTGTGTGTGTGTGTGTGTGTGTGTGTGTGTGTAAGTGTGTTGATGGATAGGGCCGCCTATAGCTTCATGAGATGTGATAAGGTCTATCTTTATTTATCTGAGGTGGTAACAGGGTTGCACCTCGTTGGTCCAGGTAATCTTCAGAAATCAAAAGTTATCTGGGGGATGAAACAGACCAGGAGATCACGTTGGTGTCAGGGCTACATAAGGCGCCTGCGTACATCTTGCGTATCACTATCACCAAACTTGTGTATGAGCTGACGCAAACTTATTCATGTGTCAGTATAAACGTACCATTTTCTCTTCTGTTAGCACAACGTTACCTTTGGTATGTTAACACGACCATACCCGTTAGCGTCAGCAAAACCATACTTATTTCTGTTAGTGCAAGAGTGTTAATTCCTAACAGTACATCCGTACCCGTTTGTGATTTAAACGCACCCGTTTCTGTAAGTACATTCATCCCCGTTTGTGCATCATAACTTTACCCGCTTGAGCGTTTTCCATTTGTGTCGAGGGCTCCAGTTATGAACTTTCGAGTCCTCATCGAAGCCAGGCCTATGATCAAAATATATAAAAAGTACGAAGTATAAATGATATATACGTCACCTTTTAAATATAACCAGGTCCTACGTGTTCGTCAAAATATGAGACGGTAAACAGTTCCACTACTTTCTGGTGTGCGACGAGGAACAAGTCATCACAACAGCTTACACTTGGGTTGTCACCAGCCACAGAGTCATCATCACGTGACGCAGTGACCTGCAGTGTTACGTGGTCCAGCTAACGGAAGGGGGGGGGGGGGGGTCAGTTACCCAGTTCACGAGGAGCTAACCGAAGCAGCGTCCGGGGGAAGGAGCGACAGCCAACACTGCGGCGTAGGAAACGTGGGTCAAGTTCTGGAGACATACTGGGAGAGTTGATGCGTCTGATCGCTTAACACTCTACCCTCCACGGTGGGACGTTAAGCTTGAAGCTCCGGTGATGTGATAGCAGTACGCTATACCAGGACGGTTCGGTCCGTTGTGCAGCCGGAGAGACTGTTCGGATGAGGAGAAATTTCGCCTTCTGTCCACGGCTCATAGTTTGTGAAAAGCGTAGATAAATATTGGTGTAACGATCAGATGTTACTATCATGCAAGGTACGTGTCCTGTACTGAACGGCTGAATGATAGATTCATCAAAGAAACAGGAAAGTTGTGATGAGCTTGAAAAGATATACAGATACAAATCAAATTTCAGAGGTGTCAGATTCTGCTAGTTTAAGTCTGGCTCAGGGAAAACGTGTCTGAAGCTACGTCTGCCTCAGGGCAAAACGTGTCTGAAGCTACGTCAGCCTCAGGGAAAACGTGTCTGAAGCTACGTCTGCCTCAGGAAAAACGTGTCTGAAGCTACGTCTGCTTCAGGCAAAACGTGCCTGAAGCTACATCTGCCTCAGGGAAAACGTGCCTGAAGCTCCGTCTGCCTCAGGGAAAACGTGCCTGAAGCTACGTCTGCCTCAGGGAAAACGTGTCTGAAGCTACGTCTGCCTCAGAGAAAACGTGCCTGAAGCTACGTCTGCTTCAGGCAAAACGTGCCTGAAGCTACGTATGCCTCAGGGAAAACGTGCCTGAAGCTCCGTCTGCCTCAGGGAAAACGTGCCTGAAGCTACGTCTGCCTCAGGGAAAACGTGTCTGAAGCTACGTCTACCTCAGAGAAAACGTGCCTGAAGCTACGTCTGCTTCAGGCAAAACGTACCTGAAGCTGCGTCTACCTCAGGGAAAACGTCTCTGAAGCTACGATTACCTTAGGGAAAACGTGTCTAAAGCTACGTCTGCCTCAGGGAAAACATGCCTGAAGCTACGTCTGCCTCAGGGAAAAACGTGCCTGAAGCTACGTCTTCCTCAGGGAAACACATGCCTGAAGCTACGTCTGCCTCAGGGAAAAACGTGCCTGAAGCAAAGCTTACAAGAGAAACTCAGGACACGAGACGTAGATCAACCAAGAGCGGAAGCAACAGATGTGGACGTAGACGAGAGACACTCACCGTCATGCCGTCAGCGTTTGAGTACACTGTAGACATCTACTGAAGAACAGAAATTGTTGATGTACAGGAGGAAGAACGTGCAAGAGACTCGACAAAAGCAAGAACGCGCAAGAGACGACGGAAGCAAGAACGCGCAAGAGACACGACACGAGCAAGAAAGCGCAAGAGACAAGAGAGAACCACGAGGGCCACAGCTGATGATGGAGAACGAGGGAATGTCTGGTCCATCAACAGTTACCGAGACAGACCGGCCTGGGAGAAATGTAGACAAAGAATGACCAGAGTGAAGGAGGACAACCAATACAGCGGAGTTCGGATATTACACGCCGATGCCACATCCCCGTTAAAAGCCTTCCAGTTATCAAGGGAGACAACAGGATCTCCCAGAGCGGATGACCAGACGCAAGTAGCGTAGGAAGGATATCACCCGTGGATCCTGATGTTCACAGAGAAGACTGTGGAGCTGAAGATGCTCAATGTAGGGGGAAGCTGCAGAAAAACTAGCGGAATTTTGGACATAGTAAATGACAACAACAAAAAAAAACGGATGGAAGGTTGGAACTGTCGTCCTTTTTGGCATAGTTATATATCAATATATCAATATATAAATATATATATATATATATATATATATATATATATATATATATATATATGAATGCCAACATTACTTTAGCATATGTAGCATAGGCTATATCAGTGTATATATCAACGCGAACGTTATTTAGCAGAGGCAACATCAGTGTATATTACAGTGAGACGTAACTGTAAATACAGAGATTCAGGAACATTGTACCAAAAATTGTGATTACAAACCGTGGGACCACGAGACGGACGTGCTTGAGGCCCAAATGCTCGCCAGTATCATCACCTCCCGTTCCACCCAAGCTTTCCCTCATGCCAAGTTTAATCAGCTAACTTCCCGAATCTTTCCCGGCCGGATGAATTACTCTCTCTCTCTCTCTCTCTCTCTCTCTCTCTCTCTCTCTCTCTCTCTCTCTCTCTCTCTCTCTCTACGCGCACAATGACCGTTCCTGGAGACGCTGAAAAATCTCGCTGATGTAAACATCGACGGACGCGGTGCACCGCCCGAACTGAGGAGTGGGATTAGAATGCCACGTCTCCACCCAACTGGGGATAACGGCAAACCCTCTTATTGTGCTGACCTCCATTACCAGAGTGGCTGGCTCGCACACGCACACATGTGAGTCAGCCACACCCAGCAGGGGCGGAGGGAGCTGGGTAGGTGAAGTGTCCTCCCCTCCCTACCCCTTGCTCGCAGCCTCTTATGTCCGATGAAGTAAATATGTACAATACAGTTCCTGCTGAAGTGTACTGTATTTGCGTGCCTGGCGTGGTATATACATGTACGTGTTTGGCATGGTATACAGTTGATGAGGTATATCTCGAGTCCCTGGAGTGGTGTATACATGCCTAAGGATGAGGTACACATACTCAGGTATACAATAGTGGACAACTGTCGTTCAAGTGTTTTATACAACATCAAGAATATGAACAGAGAGAGTACTTACATACTGGCATTTACGACGGGATTTTGCCACAAAGGCAGGACTGAAACGCGTAGCGATCACTGTAGGGAAACACGGAGTGTCGATGAACGAGACGTAAAAGTATGCGCTGCTGTGTTATGTATGAGAAGAAAAGTGAGGGAAAGTATAAATATATGGCAAAAGGAGTATGCACGTATGAGAGAGCTGAAGAGGGTGTGCTGAAATCGCTTGGGAATAACAAGACGATGAATGAGGAGTGGATGACCACGAGGGTATACATGTTGAAGGTGGAGGAAACAAGGAAAAAGGTAAACCAAGCAGGAGGTGGAAGGATGGAGTGAAAGATGCTTTGAGTGATCAGGGTCTGATCATGCAAGAGGGTGTGCGGGGTGCATGGGATAGAGCGAAGCGGAACGATGTGGTATACAGGGGACGTCGTGCTATCAGTGAGCTGAACCAGGGCACATGAAGTGGTCAGGAGACACCACGGAATGGTTAATGAAGCCACGTTGAAAACAGGGGACCTAAGTTTCGTGCGTTATGCATGAAAGATAGAGAGTGCAAGTGAGCAAATGAAGCCAAACTTTGTCTTCTGGCGTTACCTCGCTAACGCGAGAAATGACGAACTATATATATATATATATATATATATATATATATATATATATATATATATATATATATATATATATATATATATAAACAATGTATCAATGGGCGAGCGATAAGGATTCGAACCCAGTCCGATACCACCGGATAGGTCGGATTGCGTACCGGCCTTTCGCTCGGAAGGACTGGGTTGGAATCCTCCTCGCCCATAGGTAAATCGTCATCAACTATTCCATGCGTCCAGTACATGTTTATATATACATATATATATATATATATATATATATATATATATATATATATATATATATATATATATATATATATATATTTATATTACTTTGTCGCTGTCTCCCGCGTTTGCGAGGTAGCGCAAGGAAACAGACGAAAGAAATGGCCCCACCCCCCCCCCCCATACACATGTATATACATACGTCCACACACGCAAATATACATACCTACACAGCTTTCCATGGTTTACCCCAGACGCTTCACATGCCTTGCTTCAATCCACTGACAGCACGTCAACCCCGGTATACCACATCGCTCCAATTCACTCTATTCCTTGCCCTCCTTTCACCCTCCTGCATGTTCAGGCCCCGATCACACAAAATCTTTTTCACTCCATCTTTCCACCTCCAATTTGGTCTCCCTCTTCTCCTTGTTCCCTCCACCTCCGACACATATATCCTCTTGGTCAATCTTTCCTCACTCATCCTCTCCATGTGCCCAAACCACTTCAAAACACCCTCTTCTGCTCTCTCAACCACGCTCTTTTTATTTCCACACATCTCTCTTACCCTTACGTTACTCACTCGATCAAACCACCTCACACCACACATTGTCTTCAAACATCTCATTTCCAGCACATCCATCCTCCTGCGCACAACTCTATCCATAGCCCACGTCTCGCAACCATACAACATTGTTGGAACCACTATTCCTTCAAACATACCCATTTTTGCTTTCCGAGATAATGTTCTCGACTTCCACACATTTTTCAAGGCCCCCAGGATTTTCGCCCCCTCCCCCACCCTATGATCCACTTCCGCTTCCATGGTTCCATCCGCTGCCAGATCCACTCCCAGATATCTAAAACACTTCACTTCCTCCAGTTTTTCTCCATTCAAACTCACCTCCCAATTGACTTGACCCTCAACCCTACTGTACCTAATAACCTTGCTCTTATTCACATTTACTCTTAACTTTCTTCTTCCACACACTTTTCCAAACTCAGTCACCAGCTTCTGCAGTTTCTCACATGAATCAGCCACCAGCGCTGTATCATCAGCGAACAACAACTGACTCACTTCCCAAGCTCTCTCATCCCCAACAGACTTCATACTTGCCCCTCTTTCCAAAACTCTTGCATTCACCTCCCTAACAACCCCATCCATAAACAAATTAAACAACCATGGAGACATCACACACCCCTGCCGCAAACCTACATTCACTGAGAACCAATCACTTTCCTCTCTTCCTACACGTACACATGCCTTACATCCTCGATAAAAACTTTTCACTGCTTCTAACAACTTTCCTCCCACACCATATATTCTTAATACCTTCCACAGAGCATCTCTATCAACTCTATCATATGCCTTCTCCAGATCCATAAATGCTACATACAAATCCATTTGCTTTTCGAAGTATTTCTCACATACATTCTTCAAAGCAAACACCTGATCCACACATCCTCTACCACTTCTGAAACCACACTGCTCTTCCCCAATCTGATGCTCTGTACATGCCTTCACCCTCTCAATCAATACCCTCCCATATAATTTACCAGGAATACTCAACAAACTTATACCTCTGTAATTTGAGCACTCACTCTTATCCCCTTTGCCTTTGTACAATGGCACTATGCACGCATTCCGCCAATCCTCAGGCACCTCACCATGAGTGAAACATACATTAAATAACCTATATATATATATCTTTCTTTTCTTTCAAACTATTCGCCATTTCCCGCATTAGCGAGGTAGCGTTAAGAACAGAGGACTGGGCCTTTGAGGGAATACCCTCACCTGGCGCAATTCTCTGTTCCCTCTTTTGGAAAATTAAAAAAAAAAAAAAAACGAGAGGGGAGGATTTCCAGCCCCCCGCTCCCTCCCCTTTTAGTCGCCTTCTACGACACGCAGGGAATACGTGGGAAGTATTCTTTCTCCCCTATCCCCAGGGATAATATATATATATATATATATATATATATATATATATATATATATATATATATATATATATATATATATCATTTTTCATTATACTTAGTCGGTCTCCCGCGTTAGCGAGGTAACGCAAGGAAACTGACAAAAGAATGGCCCAACCCACCCACATACACATGTATATACATAAACGCCCACACACGCACATATACATTCCTATACATTTCAACGTATACATGCATATACATACACAGACATATACATATATACACATACTTGCTGCCTTCATCCATTCTCGTCTCCACCCCGCCACACATGAAATAACATCCTCCCATCCGCGCGCGCGCGCGAGGTAGCGCTAGGAAAAGACAACAAAGGCCAGATTCGTTCACACTCAGTCTCTAGCTGTCATGTGTAATGCACCGGAACCACAGCTCCCTTTCCACATCCAGGACCCACAGAACTTTCCATGGTTTACCCCAGATGCTTCACATGCCCTGGTTCAATCCACTGACAGCACGTCGACCCCTGTATACCACATCGTTCCAATTCACTCTATTCCTTGCATACCTTTCACCCTCTTGTATGTTCAGGCCGCGATCACTCAAAATCTTTTTCACTCCATCCTTCCACCTCCAATTTGGTCTCCCACTTCTCGCTCCCTCTACCTCTGACACATATATCCTCTTTATCAACCTTTCCTCACTCCATGTGACCAAACCATTTCAACACATCCTCTTCTGCTCTCTCAATCACACTCCTTTTATTACCACACATCTCTCTTACCCTTACATTACTTACTCGACCAAACCACCTCACACCACATATTGTCCTCAAACATTTCATTTTCAACTCCATTCACCGTTTCCATCTCCCTACATAATAGTCTACTCTCTCTCTCTCTCTCTCTCTCTCTCTCTCTCTCTCTCTCTCTCTCTCTCTCTCTCTCGCTACAGTCGGTCTCATAACAACCATCATAATGAAAAATGAAAACAAAAATCAAGTGAGTGGATAAATCTGTTTAGTCATTAACCGCATCATCAAGACTGACCAAACAGAGTGGGTTTCGTTGTGAAATTAAGTCATTATATCAGCGCTAAAAGAGACGGTCACTCAGGAACTTAGAGACGGGGAGACGCGCGAGTGATCATCTCACCACATGCAAATGAAAACTGAAGTGGAGATACTCCAAAACTGAAAATGAAGCGGGGGGTTCCCCCCAGCACAGTGGTACCCCTCCATACACACACACACACACACACACACACACACACACACACACACACACACACACACACACACACACGACAACAAGAAACTCTCGCAGTAAATATGTAAGGCATAGCCAGCAATATAACTGAACTAGAAATATAATCACAGAAAATATAATTACAAACAAAATATAAATACACAGGTAAAGTTCCTATAACTGAATCAACCTTGCAGTATGAAAGAACATTAGTGAACAATAATCTATAACAAATGGGAAACATTTTCAGTGCCACATCCAGACCAGCTCAGTGCCACATCCAGACCAGCTCAGTGCCACATGCAAGCCGACTCAGTGCTACACCCAAGCCAAGTCCAACATCCATTGCACCATATGTGTGATGTTGACCACGTCTTCTGCTCCTCCCTCACCATACCCATGAGGGAACCACAAACAACACTTCTCCCAGGTCGTAAATTCCCATAATGAGAGTAAAATTACTTTAGGACCATTAGGAAAGAATTAATAACAAACGTGAATCATGTCTAATTGGTTTACGGTTGTCAGCATTATACATATATATGGTGATGATACGATCAGGATAATGGCGGTACGGCAGTTAACAAGCTCGCAGGTGTTGGGGTCTGCTAACAGACTAGTGCAGCAGGAGAAATGTTGGGAATCTCCAGGGGAATTATGAGAAAGACAGCTTGGCGTGGAACGTCTTCTAAACTTCAGTCGACTTTAAGTTGTACCGGAACGTACATGTGAGGAGACCCTTTCCGTGCGCGATACTGACAAGGACAGAGCTTCTCAAAAGACATAGTCTGGTATTTTATCACGCGCTGACCACTCACAGAATTGAAACCTTTGATCACACCAACGTCTTCATCTACAAGTCTGTAGAGGACCGTCTGTCATAAATTGACAGATCAGCTGAGAAACTCACAGTGTTGCCTTCAGTATCTTGTGAGTGAACAGTTCTTGTTTGGTCATTCCCTCCTCCTGCCGCTCACACCATGCCCTCCATTGCCGCTGACCTGTGGCCTTCTCCTAGCCCCACTTGTGGCCCTCCCATGGCCTCACCAGTGGCCTTCTGCTAGCCCCACTTGTGGCCCTCCCATGGCCTCACCAGTGGCCTTCTACCATGTGTACACTAGTCTACCTACTGCACACTATGGAGGGTACCATGTGTACACTGTGGAGTCTGCTTTCTGTACATTTTGGAGTCTACCATGTGTACACTGTGGAGTCTACCATGCGTTCACTGTGGAGTCTACCTCGTGTACATTATTCAGCTTACCATGTGTAAACTATGGAGTCTACCTTGTATACACTGTCTATTCAACCATGAGGACACTGTGAAGTTTACCTTGCGTACACTATGGAGTCTACCATGTGTACTCTGCCAATTGTACACTGTGGATTCTACCCTGTGTACAGTATGTAGTCTACCATGTGCGTACTGTGGAATCTACCTTGTGTACGCTGTGGAGTCTATCTTGTATACGCTGTGGAGTCTATCTTGTGTAAGCTGTGGATTCTACCTTGTGTACAGTGTGGAGTCTATCTTGTGTACGCTGTGGAGTCTATCTTGTATAAGCTGTGGATTCTACCTTGTGTACAGTGTGGAGTCTATCTTGTGTACGCTGTGGAGTCTATCTTGTATAAGCTGTGGATTCTACCTTGTGTACAGTGTGGAGTCTATCTTGTGTACGCTGTGGAGGGTACCTTGTGTACATTGTGGAGTCTATCCTGTGTACTTAGCAGTCCGCCACTTGTACTTGATCGCCCGTCACCTGTGCGTAATGATCCGTCACTTGTACTTGATCGCCCGTCACCTGTGCGTAATGATCCGTCACATGGAATCAATCGTCCATCACTTGTACTTATACCAGTCGTCCCGGGACGGAGGCTTACGCCCTTAAGGGCAGACTGCCCTATATAACCGGGTTGTGATCGGTGATGCGTACTGGCGCGACCTGCGACCTTTCCTGCCACGCCCACTGAGGGGGCGCCACCTACACCAGCATCACCAATGACGACACACACACCCACACACACACACACGCACACACACACACACACACACACACACACACACACACACACACAGCTCCTGATAAGAGCAGGGGCAAGCCCGTCTGGTGTACCTGTGGTGGACAGTGTTGTGGTGAGGGGAGGAGGGGTTGTAGTGAGACGAAGAGGTTGTAGCGAGAGGAGGTTGTAACGAGATATGAGTGGACTGTATAGTGAAACCAACGGGGGGGTAGTAGCGACTCAGTGAACGTTATGAGAAGAGGGGTGATATGAAGCTGTAGTGAGACACAAAGGCGTTATGGTGAGACAGTGAAACTTACAAGAAGACGGACATTCAGAGGTTGGAGAGAGAGAGAGAGAGAGAGAGAGAGAGAGAGAGAGAGAGAGAGAGAGAGAGAGAGATTCTAGTACGACAGGGAGAGTTCGGGGTTGTATTGAGGGGTTGTAAGACAATGATGGATGATAGTGAGACTAAGACGGATTATGGCGAGAAAGCGAAAGGAACAAGTGTTCAGTGAAACACTGAGACGATACGAGACTTCGAACTGTTGTAATGATATTATGATGAACCCAAGTGAGACAATGAGGCGACGCAGTGAGACAATGAAGCGACGCAATGAGACAGTGAACACCACTGCTTCAAGATAAGGATGAGTCGCAGTAAGATTATGAAGGAATGTAAAGAGGGAGACAGTGAATTTAAACTACAAGAATGAGGGGTTCGGGTAAAACTGTAGGGACGCAGTGAAACACAGAGGAACTGAAGGGAGACAGTGATGGGTAGCAGTGAGATAGGGCGCCGGGAGCGCGAGACATAAAGAGATTAATGTGAGATAGTGTTATCGTGAGAAATTGAGATATATATATATATATATATATATATATATATATATATATATATATATATATATATATATATATATATATATATATATATATATAAATGAGAGTTGGGGTGAGAGAGTATCATTAAATTTTAGGGAGAATAAAAAGATGTTCTGGAGGGAGGTAAATAAAGTGCGTAAGACAAGGGAGCAAATGGGAACTTCGGTGAAGGGCGCAAGTGGGGAGGTGATAACAAGTAGTGGTGATGTGAGAAGGAGATGGAGTGAGTATTTTGAAGGTTTGTTGAATGTGTTTGATGATAGAGTGGCAGATATAGGGTGTTTTGGTCGAGGTGGTGTGCAAAGTGAGAGGGTTAGGGAAAATGATTTGGTAAACAGAGAAGAGGTATTGAAAGCTTTGAGGAAGATGAAAGCCGGCAAGGCAGCAGGTTTGGATGGTACTGCAGTGGAATTTATTAAAAAAGGGGGTGACTGTATTGTTGACTGGTTAGTAAGGTTATTTAATGTATGTATGACTCATGGTGAGGTGCCTGAGGATTGGCGGAATGCGTGCATAGTGCCATTGTACAAAGGCAAAGGGGATAAGAGTGAGTGCTCAAATTACAGAGGTATAAGTTTGTTGAGTATTCCTGGTAAATTATATGGGAGAGTATTGATTGAGAGGGTGAAGGCTTGTACAGAGCATCAGATTGGGGAAGAGCAGTGTGGTTTCAGAAGTGGTAGAGGATGTGTGGATCAGGTGTTTGCTTTGAAGAATGTATGTGAGAAATACTTAGAAAAGCAAATGGATTTGTATGTAGCATTTATGGATCTGGAGAAGGCATACGATAGAGTTGATAGAGATGCTCTGTGGAAGGTATTAAGAATATATGGTGTGGGAGGAAAGTTGTTAGAAGCAGTGAAAAGTTTTTATCGAGGATGTAAGGCATGTGTACGTGTAGGAAGAGAGGAAAGTGATTGGTTCTCAGTGAATGTAGGTTTGCGGCAGGGGTGTGTGATGTCTCCATGGTTGTTTAATTTGTTTATGGATGGGGTTGTTAGGGAGGTGAATGGAAGAGTTTTGGAAAGAGGGGCAAGTATGAAGTCTGTTGGGGATGAGAGAGCTTGGGAAGTGAGTCAGTTGTTGTTCGCTGATGATACAGCGCTGGTGGCTGATTCATGTGAGAAACTGCAGAAGCTGGTGACTGAGTTTGGTAAAGTGTGTGGAAGAAGAAAGTTAAGAGTAAATGTGAATAAGAGCAAGGTTATTAGGTACAGTAGGGTTGAGGGTCAAGTCAATTGGGAGGTGAGTTTGAATGGAGAAAAACTGGAGGAAGTGAAGTGTTTTAGATATCTGGGAGTGGATCAGGCAGCGGATGGAACCATGGAAGCGGAAGTGGATCATAGGGTGGGGGAGGGGGCGAAAATCCTGGGAGCCTTGAAGAATGTGTGGAAGTCGAGAACATTATCTCGGAAAGCAAAAATGGGTATGTTTGAAGGAATAGTGGTTCCAACAATGTTGTATGGTTGCGAGGCGTGGGCTATGGATAGAGTGGTGCGCAGGAGGATGGATGTGCTGGAAATGAGATGTTTGAGGACAATGTGTGGTGTGAGGTGGTTTGATCGAGTGAGTAACGTAAGGGTAAGAGAGATGTGTGGAAATAAAAAGAGCGTGGTTGAGAGAGCAGAAGAGGGTGTTTTGAAGTGGTTTGGGCACATGGAGAGGATGAGCGAGGAAAGATTGACCAAGAGGATATATGTGTCGGAGGTGGAGGGAACAAGGAGAAGAGGGAGACCAAATTGGAGGTGGAAAGATGGAGTGAAAAAGATTTTGTGTGATCGGGGCCTGAATATGCAGGAGGGTGAAAGGAGGGCAAGGAATAGAGTGAATTGGAGCGATGTGGTATACCGGGGTTGACGTGCTGTCAGTGGATTGAAGCAGGGCATGTGAAGCGTCTGGGGTAAACCATGGAAAGCTGTGTAGGTATGTATATTTGCGTGTGTGGACGTATGTATATACATGTGTATGGGGGGGGGGGGGTTGGGCCATTTCTTTCGTCTGTTTCCTTGCGCTACCTCGCAAACGCGGGAGACAGCGACAAAGTATAAAAAAAAAAAAAAAAAAAATATATATATATATATATATATATATATATATATATATATATATATATATATATATATATATATATATCCCTGGGGATAGGGAAGAAAGAATACTTCCCATGTATTCCCTGCGTGTCGTAGAAGGCGACTAAAAGGGGAGGGAGCGGGGGGCTGGAAATCCTCCCCTCTCTATTTTTTTTAATTTTCCAAAAGAAGGAACAGAGAAGGTGTCAGGTGAGGATATTCCCTCAAAGGCCCAGTCCTCTGTTCTAAACGCTACCTCGCTAATGCGGGAAATGGCGAATAGTTTGAAAGAAAAAAAATATATATACTTTTTTTTCTTTTTCTTTCATATTATTCGCCATTTCCCGCGTTAGCGAGGTAGCGTTAAGAACTGAGGACTGGACCTTTGAGGGAACATCCTCACCTGACACCTTCTCTGTTCCTTCTTTTGGAAAAAAAAAAAAAAAAAAACGAGGGAAGGATTTCCAGCACTCCCCTCCCTTCCCTTTTAGTCGCATTCTACGACACGCAGGGAATACGTGGGAAGTATTCTTTCTCCCCTATCCCCAGGGATAATATATATATATATATATATATATATATATATATATATATATATATATATATATATATATATATATACATATATATATATATATATATATATATATATCCCTGGGATAGGGGAGAAAGAATACTTCCCACGCATTCCCCACGTGTCGCAGAAGGCGACTAAAGAGGACAGGACCGGGGGGCTAGAAACTCTTCCCTCCTTGAATTTTAACTCTCTTAAAGGGAAAATAGAAGAAGGAGTAACGCGGGGAGTGCTCATCCTCCTCAAAGGCTCAGTTTGGGGTGTCTAAATGTGTGTGGATGTAACTAAGATGAGAAAAAAGGAGACATAGGTAGTATGTTTGAGGAAAGAAACCTGCATGTTTTGGTTCTGAGTGAAACGAAGCTCGAGGGTAAAGGGGAAGAGTGGTTTGGGAATGTTTTGGGAGTAAAGTCAGGGGTTTGTGAGAGGACAAGAGCAAGGGAAGGAGTAACACTACTCCTAAAACAGGAGTGGTGGGAGTATGTGATAGAGTGTAAGAAAGTAAACTCTAGATTGATATGGGTAAAACTGGAAGTGGATGGAGAGAGATGGGTGATTATTGGTGCCTATGCACCTGGGCATGAGAACAAAGATCATGAGAGGCAAGTGATTTGGGAGCAGTTGACTTAAGTGTGTTAGCAGTTTTGATGCACGAGACCGGGTTATAGTGATGGGTGATTTGAATGCAAAGGTGAGTAATGTGGCAGTGGAGGGAATAATTGGTGTACATGGGGTATTCAGTGTTATAAATGGAAATGGTGATGAGCTTGGAGATTTGTGTGCTGAAAATCGACTAGTGATTGGGAATACCTGGTTTAAAAAGAGAGATATAAATAAGTATACGTATGTAAGTAGGAGAGATGGCCAGAAAGCGTTATTGGATCACGTGTTAATTGATAGGCGCGCGAAAGAGACTTTTGGATGTTAATGTGCTGAGAGGGGCAACTGGAGGGATGTCTGACCATTATCTTTTGGAAGCGAAGAGGGTTGGGCCATTTCTTTCGTCTGTTTCCTTGCGCTACCTCGCAAACGCGGGAGACAGCGGCAAAAAAAAAAAAAAAAAAAAAAAAAAAAAAAAAATATATATATATATATATATATATATATATATATATATATATATATATATATATATATATATATATATGTGTGTGTATATATATATATATATATGTGTGTGTATATATATATATATATATATATATATATATATATATATATATATATATATATATATATATATATATATATATATACATATATATATATATATACGTTGAAATGTATAGGAATGTATATGTGCGTGTGTGGACGTGTATGTTTATACATGTGTATGTGGGTGGGTTGGGCCATTCTTTCGTCTGTTTCCTTGCGCTACCTTGCTAAAGCGGGAGAAAGCAACAAAGTAATAATAAAAGAAAAAAAAATATTATATATATATATATATATATATATATATATATATATATATATATATATATATATATATATATATCAAAGATATGGTGACTTTTAGATAGTGAAATGTCACTGCACGAGAACGAGAGATGAGAGAGATAAAGACTAAAATGAGACAGTCAGGAGATGAAATGAGAAATAAATGTTTTCTATCAAAAAGAGAGACTGCAATGAGGTTGTAAAGGGTTATAATAACGAGACAAAGCAAGGTTAAAGTGAGACACTAAGAGATGATAACTGGCAAAGCGTTATGGTCAAACACTAGGAACTTGTAAGCAGAAAGCGAGGTGATGTGAGGATAAATCGAACGTTTGCAGTGAGACAGTGAAGTGCTGCTGTGTGACAGTGAGGGGTTTGGGCGAGACCCCGAGGGAAAGCAGTGAGACAGTGAGGAGCGATGTTGCTATGCGACAGCGAAAGGGGTAGAGCGAGGGAGGAAAGAGACAGTAGCGACGGAGTATGGAACAGTGAGAGAGATTCCAGTAAGCCACTGTGACGCTGCAAGCTAAGGTCAGACAGTGAGGTGAGGAGGGGCTTTTAGCAAACCTGAAGATATCGTAGTGAGGGGGCAATGAGGCTGTGTTGAGAGTGTGACAGGTTTCTGCGAGACCTGGGGGGAATGGAGTGTAAAGGTTTGTGGTAAAAGTGAACTGTCATAATGTGCGTGGGAGTACACTTGGACGACGGAGACCAGGAGACCTGATGGTCCAAAATGAGGTTCTCTGTTGATGAAACGGGAGAGGAAAAAAGGCACCTCCACTATCCACCTCGCCCTCCGGCTCAACTACCGGCAGGAGAAAGATGGGAATACCATGGAGTATGGGAAGAACATAGCAAGCACCATGGAAATTTCATTTAAAGAAAATGTGGACTGGGAAAAGTTCTCTGCCATTATGACATTTGGTGCTCTGCGGCTGGACCTTAGAACAGACACAGTTTGTGGTAAAATACTTTTTTCTTGTTAATAGAAGTCAAATATTCGTCTAGTTTGATCAGAAGGTATTTGTAGTCTTTATATTTACCACATCGGGAAGGAGTTTATTCCAATGTTCAACCACCAGGATTTTTTTTTCATAGACTGTGATTACACCTTCATTTTTTCCTTCATGCCATTATTTCTCATCACTGTATCTCTGCTAAAAATGAAGCAATTTTCGTGTTATGTTGTCAAAATTTTCTAGTATTTGAAGGCAGGCATCAGATCACCACGGAGTCTTCGCTTTAGATAAAATCATTTTACCTCACAGAACGAGTCTCTCCTCATAAGGTTTATAACTTAGTGAGGGATGTGTTTCGTTGCTCATCTTTGAATTCGTTCTACTTACTCCTCACATTTTACCAGGTTTGGTGACCAGAACTGAACATCGTACTCCGAATGAAATCTAACCAAGGGATCATAAGGATTAAATTATAATCTTATTGTGTGTCTTGTAGCTTATATTTCCAACTATGACTCCTAACATGAAAGTATCTTATAGTCGTCGCAGCCAGGCACCGTCTACCGTACATAAGGTTACTTTATATAATCATTTCAAAGTAGATTTTGTATTCATGATTTAAATTTCTGACACTAGTGAATTTTGCGTTCATGATTTCTACTTTTCGACACCGAAGTGCACCAGTTCGCATCTGTTGTTTCTGTTTCATCTGAAATCCATCTGCCATGTCTCTCTTCACTCAGCCAGTTCGGACTAAATCCTTCTGAATCTTCGCTTCGTTGTCGTCAAATCCTACTGGTGGGTCCTCTCTCTGGGTCGTTGACGTAGATGATGAACAGTGTGGGTCCTAGGACCGAGCCTTGTGGAACTCCCCACTTGATATGTTCGGATTACGTTTGTCTAAATGTTCAAGTTAGGTCGTGGCATTCAGTATTTCTAATGACCATTTTCTAATTCTGGAAGGTTAGGGATCTGTGTGTGCCTGTGGCGTGGTAAACACCGAGTTCATATAACTGTTTAGAAAAGGAAAACATTTCTTCATTTTGTTGCTCATCAGGATGCCATAAGCATATGGTAATGGGCTAATAGTCATCTTGAATTTCATCTTGCTTCCAACGTAGTCAAAGAAATTTTTAGATTTCTTTTTCACGTAGAGAATATTTCTATAAATCATTTTTTTTTTCAAAATTTTTCCTACTTCATCTGATTTTCTTCCTACACTTTCCTTGCAGTTTTATGAACCTTTCATGGTCCTTATTTTCGCCAGGACTTAATTAAGTCATTAATTTCATCCGACCTGGACTTTCCTTTTCACAACTCTTTTGTGGGACGCTGGGGGGGCTATTGCGAGGCACGGGGGGGGGGGGGGGGGGAAAGCGATGAGACTGTGAGGGAAGGGGGAGGGCATAGTGAGAAAGTGAGAATGTAGAATGAGACATGAGCGTATGTTGTGAGTCAGTGAGGAGTTATGCAATGGTTCTAGTGAGACTTAGAATGGTCTTTGAGTAATACAATGCTATTGTGGGGCAGTGAAGGGTTACAGTGAGGCAGTGAAGGGTTACAGTGAGACAGGGAAGGGCTACAGTGAGGCAGTGAAGGGTTACAGTGAGGCAGTGAAGGGTTACAGTGAGGCACTGAAGGGTTCCAGTGAGGCAGTGAAGGGCTACAGTGAGGCAGTGAAGGGTAACAGAGACAGTGAGGGAATGGAATGAGACAGGACAATGTTGTAGTGACTCAGTGAATATCACAGTGAAGTCGTGACACGCTATCGTGAGACAACAAGAGCTGTAGCGAGAGTGAAGGACTACAGTGAAAGGGGCTGTAGTCAGACAGTGGTAAGTTCCGGTAAGACAGTGACTAGTTACAGTGAGACAGTGACAGTGAAAGAGTTTCGGGTTATAGTGAAAGTCGGAAGATAGCAGAGGGTTGTGGTGAGACAGTGGGGGTTGTAGTAAGTGAGCTGGGAGATGTGGTGAGACAGTGGGGGTTGTAGTAAGTGAGCTGGGAGATGTGTTGAGACAGTGGGGGTTGTAGTGAGTGAGCTGGGAGATGTGATGAGACAGTGGGGGTTGTAGTAAGTGAGCTGGGAGATGTGGTGAGACAGTAGGGGTTGTAGTAAGTGAGCTGGGAGATGTGGTGAAACAGAGGGGGTTGTAGTAAGTGAGCTGGGAGATGTGGTGAGACAGTGGGGTTGTAGTAAGTGAGGTGGGAGATGTGGTGAGAAGGTGGGGGTGGCAGTAAGTAAGCTGGGAGATGTGGTGAGACAGTCACATGGGGGTTGTTGTGAGACACAGAGCGTATGACGAGAGAGGCTCTAGCGAGACAATCAGCGGTCATGGTGAGACACTGGGGCCATAGCGAGATACTGTGAGATATTACTCAGATGTAGTGACCAGAGAGTGAGCGGTTGTAAGATAAGGGTGAGGGCGCTCTCGCGACAGAATGAAGAGACGTTGTAGGGAGACAGTAAGGGACCGTATGGATAGAGAAATGGACTGTAGCGAGACAGACAGAGATTGTACCGAGATAAGAGAAGGATTGTATCGAGAAAGTGAGGGGCTGTTATGAGGCAGTGAGGGTTATGTAACGAGAGAGTGAGGGGGTTTCAGAGAGACAGTGAGGGTCTGAGTTCAGCGAGGTACAGAGGGGTTTCAGAGAGAGACAGTGAGTGACTGACTGCAGCGTGATAGTGACTGGTTTCAGAGAGACAGTGAGGGACTGAGTTTAGCGAGATAATGAGGGGTATAAGAGACAGTGAGGGGTCTGGGTTAAGCGAGACAGTGTGAAGTTTCAGAGAGACAATGAGGGTCTGAGTTTAGCGAGATAATGAGGGATATAAGAGAGACAATGAGGGGTCTGAGTGAAGCGAGACAGTGAGAGAGGGGGTTTCAGAGAGACAGTGAGGTATCGTACTGAGATCCAGGCAAGCTTGACCGCTGCACCCCACACTAGACTGACCACCACATCACAACAACAACAACAACAACAACAACAACTCGGCCGACTCCATCCTCGTTCCTCAACAGATGAACGTCCGTGGTGGGTGAGGAGGGGGGGACTTAACCCCAGGCTGGCGGTGTTGCTGGTGGTGGGGAGGGGGGGGTCTCCAGGTGGGGGGGGGGCGTCGACGGAAGGCGGGTGAGGGGAGGTGAGGGGAGGTGGAGAAGAGGTAAGGGGGGAGCGGGGGGGAAATATAGAAAGGAAAAGGCTTGCGCGGGAGGAAAAACCAAGTGGGACGGAAACTGGGGAAATTATAAATTTCCAGATGACAGACTTTGATTACGATCATTACACTCACATGAGGGAGAGGCAGTGGTGAGGAGGATGCCTCTCAGGCAGAGGCAGCAGGCTCCTCACAGTGACAATGGGGATCCCCCCCCCCCCCGGAGGAGAGCACCGGGCTCCTCATTAATGGTCATGGGCAGCCCTCTGAGGGGGGGGGGGCACCAGGCTCCTCATTTAACGGTCGTGGGCAACCTTCTCCTCCTCATTAATGATGGCTGGGATCCCTCATCGCCTCTCCCACCCTCCCTCTCTTCCCTCCCTCCCTGCCTCCTACTCTTCCTTCATTCCTTTCCCACATCCCTCATCTACCTCATGCTTCCCGTCCTTTACTTACCCCAAAGCCCTCATCCCTTATTCCCTCCTGTCTCCCTTCATTGCTCTCTCTCTCTCTCTCTCTCTCTCTCTCTCTCTCTCTCTCTCTCTCTCTCTCTCTCTCTCTCTCTCGTTATCATGTGGAAGCTACCCCTCACATTCTGGAAACCAGAAGCTCTACCTTCGTGGTCCAGCAGCTACCTTCATGACTGGAAGCTAACCTCACAATCTGGCAGCTAACCTCACAATCTGGCAGCTAACCTCACAATCTGGCAGCTAACCTCACAATCTGGAAGCTAACCTCACAATCTGGCAGCTAACCTCACAATCTGGCAGCTAACCTCACAATCTGGAAGCTAACCTCACAATCTGGAAGCTAACCTCACAATCTGGCAGCTATCCTTTGGGTATAGACTTTATCCTCACGGTCTAGAGGCTAACCTTACGGTCTGGAAATAGACCATATGGTCTGGAAGTCAATCTTTAGCCTACGAACCTTCTCTCTCACATGGCCTGGAAGTTCACATCACGGTCTGGAATCTATCCTCAGCCTCTGAAAAGGTCTCTTGACCACTTCAGGACAACTGTGCCTCACGGATGGTGATGTTACTCGGTTGCGTCTCTGGTATTTCATTGGAAATCGCAATTCGGGTGTTATCAGCGTATGGATCCGAAACTGAATAAGGTTTCAAGTCAGAAGAATGCTAATGTTTGTCACTGGTATTAAGCCTACCATCAGTGGGATGCGCGTAGTGGGAAAATCGGTACTGTATGTCTGAACGTACCAGTGGAACATACACCTCCACACGTCCAAATGTGGCACCGTTACTTACGTCCACATGCACCTCCACATGTATAAGTGTGGCACCATTACATACGCCCACATACACCTCCACACACCTAAGTGTGACACCATTACTTACGTCTACATACACCTCCACACGTCCAAGTATGGCACCTTTACATACGTCCACACACATCTCAACACACCTAAGTGTGGCACCATTACTTGCGTGCACATACACCTCCACACGTTCAAATGTGGCACCGTTACTTACGTCCACATACACCTCCACACACCAAAGTGTGGCACCATTACTTACGTCCACATACACCTCCACACGTCCAAGTAAGGCACCATTACATACGTCCACATACACCTCCACACACCAAAGTGTGGCAACATTCCATAGCTCCACATCCATCTCCACACATTCAAGTGTGGCACCAGTTCATACCTCAACATACACCTCCACACCCTTATGTCTTGATCCACTCCATACGTGCACCCGTACCTCCACATATACCTCCACACAACCAAGTGTGGCACATTACCTTCGTCCATATATACATCCACATACCCAACTGTGGCGTCATTGCACACGCCCACATACACCTCCACACGCTTCCGTCTTGCTCCACTCCATACGTGCACATATACCTCCATACAAACAAGTGGAGCACCATTCCATGCGTCCACATGCACCTCCACACACCAACACACAGAGGCCACTCCAGGCTCTCGTCAAAGAAACCTTACATGTTTGTTTCCCTGTTGTTGGTTCATTTACCAAATAATGGATGCAATAGCCAGCTGCTCGCATTGAAAACACGCATCAAAAGAGTATTCAACCTTCAGTTTACGAGAACTGCTAACCATTACAAGCACGTCAAAATCATCCCTTGTTATGACCCTGATTGGTCAATTGCTTCTCTAAGCATCCACCAAGGAGAACCACCTTCAACACAAGATGTATAAGTCAGCGCACGTTACACACTCGACTCACATCTGTGAGAAGACGTGCAAACACTGCCTCTGGCAGAAATTTTTGGCTACTTAAATGACGAATCTGTTTGTTTCAGATACATTCCGTCCCTCTGGAACCACTCGTTAAAGACAGGCTATTGGGTAGTTCAGAACTTCTCATCTGTTTTCAGTTAAGAGTTTATCGGTAATGAGATTTTCCTTTTACACTTACATACATATTTACAAATGTAAATTTTGTATATCCAAGGAATGGAGGAAACGCTTTTCATCATTGTAAACATGAAAATAAAAGTAAAGAAAGTGTTGAGAAAAGTGAAGTAATTTTACCACAGTGTTGGAGAGGGTGTAACTAGTGGTTGAGAGGGTGTACCCAGTATTGGAGAGGGTGTAGCCAGTGTTGAAGAGGGTGTAGCCAGTGTTGGGGAGTGTAACCAGTGTTGTAGAGGGTGTAGCCAGTGCTGGGAGGGTGTAGCCAATGTTAAGGAAGGTATACCCAGTGTTGAAGAGGGTTTAGCCAATGCTGGGAGGGTGTAGCCACTGTTAGGGAAAGTGTAATCAGTGTTGGGGAGGGTGTAGCCAGTGCTGGGAAGGGTGTATCCAGTGTTGGGAGGGTGTAGCCAGTGTTGGGAGGGTGTATCCAGTGTTGGGGAGGATGTAGCCAGTATTGGAGAGGGTGAGACCAGTGCTGGGGAGGGCGTAACCAGTGTTGGGGAGGGTGTACCCAGTGTCGAGGAGGGAGTACCCAGTGCTAGGGAGAGTGTAGTCAGTGTTGGGGAGGGTGTAGCCAGTGTTGAGGAGGGTGTGGCCAATGGTGGAAACGTTGTATCGTTGGGGAAGGTGTAACCAGTGTTGGGAGAGTGTAGCCAGTGTTGGAGAGGGTGTAACCAGTGTTGGAGAGGATGTGCCCATTGTTGGGAGGGTGTAACCAGTGTTGGAGAGGGTATGGCCAGTGTTGGAGAGGGTATGGCCAGTGTTGGGAGAGTGTAGCCAGTGTTGTGGAAGGTGTAGCCAGTGTTGGGGAGGGTGTAGCAAGTGTTGGGAAGGGTGTAGCCAGTGTTGGAGAGGATGTAGCCAGTGTTGGGAGGGTGTAACCAGTGTTGGAGAGGGTATAGCCAGTGTTGGTGAGGGTATAGCCAATGTTGGGGAGGGTGTAACCAGTGTTGGAGAGGATGTAGCCAGTGTTGGGAGGGTGTAACCAGTGTTGGATAGGGTATAGGCAGTGTTGGAGAGGGTATAGCCAGCGTTGGAGAGGCTGTAGCCAGTGTTGGGAGGGTGTAGCTAGAGTTGGGGAGGGTGTAGCCAGTGTTGGGAAGTGTGTAGCCAGTGGTGGAGAGGGTGTAACCAGTGTTGGAGAAGGTATAGCCACTGTTGGAGAGGGTGTAGCCAGTGTTGGAGAGGGTGTAACCAGTGTTGGGGAGGGTGTGGCCAGTGTTGGGGAGGGTGTGGCCACTGTTGAGGAGGGTGTAGCCAGTGTTGAGGAGGATGCAGTCAGTGATGGGGAGGGTGAAGCCAGTGTTGGGGAGAGTGAAGCCTATGTTTGGGAGGGTGTAGCCAGTGTTGGAGAGGGTGTAGCCAGTGTTGGTGAGAGTGTAGCCAGTGTCGGGACGGTAGTAGCCAATGTTGGAAAGGGTGTAGCAAGTGTTGGGGACGGTGTAACCAGTGTTGGAGAAGGTGTACCTAGTTGGGAAGGTGTAGCCAATGTTGGGGATGGTGCAACCAGTGCTGGGGAGCTTGTAGCCAGAATAATGGCGTAGTATTCTACTGTTATTACACTTCACACATTGAAAGAAAGGAAAAGAAAATCTCTCTCTCTCTCTCTCTCTCTCTCTCTCTCTCTCTCTCTCTACACACACACACACACACGTTATAAGTATAGTAAAAATAAAGTTGAAGTGCCTTTAAAACCTGATATATATATATATATATATATATATATATATATATATATATATATATATATATATATATATATATATATATATATATATTTTCTTTCTTTCTTTCATACTATTCGCCATTTCCCGCATTAGCGAGGTAGCGTTAAGAACAGAGGACTGGGCCTTTGAGGGAATATCCTCACCTGGCCCCCTTCTCTGTTCCTTCTTTTGAAAAAAAAAAAAAAAAAAAAAAAAAAGAAAGAAGAAAAAAGAAGATATATATATATATATATATATATATATATATATATATATATATATATATATATATATATATATATATATATATATATATTATACACGAACAAAATGCATATGAACGTTCTATGATATATATATATATATATATATATATATATATATATATATATATATATATATATATATATATATATATATATATATATCTTCTTTTTTCTTCTTTCAAACTATTCGCCATTTCCCGCATTAGCGAGGTAGCGTTAAGAACAGAGGACTGGGCCTTTGAGGGAATACCCTCACCTGGCCCAATTCTCTGTTCCTTCTTTTGGAAAATTAAAAAAAAAACGAGAGGGGAGGATTTCCAGCCCCCCGCTCCCTCCCCTTTTAGTCGCCTTCTACGACACGCAGGGAATACGTGGGAAGTACTCTTAATCCCCTATCCCCAGGGATAATATATATATATATATATATATATATATATATATATATATATATATATATATATATATATATATATATATATATATCAGAGAGCAAAAATGGGTATGTTTGAAGGAATAGTGGTTCCAACAATATCATATGGTTGCGAGGCATGGGCTATAGATAGGGTTGTGCGGAGGAGGGTGGATGTGTCGGAAATGAGATGTTTGAGGACAATATGTGGTGTGAGGTGGATTGATCGAGTAAGTAATGAGATGGTAAGAGAGATGTGTGGAAATAAAGAGCGTGGTTGAGAGGGCAGAAGAGGGTGTGTTGAAATGGTTTGGACACATGGAGAGAATGAGTGAGGAAAGACTGACAAAGGATATATGTGTCAGAAGTGGAGGGAAGAAGGAGAAGCGGGAGACCAAACTGGAGGTGGAAGGATGGAGTGAAAAAGATTTTGAGCGATCGGGGCCTGAACATACAGGAGGGTGAAAGGCGTGCAAGGAATAGAGTGAATTGGAACGATGTGCTGTACCGAGGTCGACGTGCTGTCAATGGATTGAACCAAGACATGTGAAGCGTCTGGGGTAAACCATGGAAAGGTCTGTGGGGCCTGAATGAGGATAGGGAGCTGTGGTTTCGGTGCATTTCACATGACAGCTAGAGACTGAGCGTGAACGAATGTGGCCTTTGTTGTCTGTTTTTAGCGCTGCCTCGCTGGAGGGGGGGATGCTATTTCATGTGTGGCGGGGTGGCGACGAGAACGGATGAAGGTAACAAGTTTGAAAATGTATATGTGTATATATGTATATGTTTGTGTATGTATATGAATGTATAAGTTGAAATGTATAGGTATGTATATGTGCGTGTGAGGGCGTTTATGTATATACGTGTACGTGGGTGGATTTGGCCATTCTTTCGTCTGTTTTCTTAAGCTACCCCGCTAACGCGGGAGACGGCGATTAAGTATGTATAAAATACAAATAATATATATATATATATATATATATATATATATATATATATACTCAACAAAATATATATTTCATAAAATATACACAGGAGGTAAGATACTGCGACATGTTTCATGTCTCTAACTAGTAACATACCAAGGGTGACGACGCACACGACCGCAGCACACAGGTCGTGAAGCACCGCAGTAATGCACCAGTCTTGATTTGAGGGTTTATAAAAGGCGATATTATGCAGTCCTCAAGACCGACTACGGGAAAACTGCAGCTAATAAGCCAGTCCTACACACACACACACACACACACACACACACACACACACACACACACACACACACACACAAACACACACACACACACATTTGGATAGGACAGTCCTCAGCCTGGACGAGCAGGGTTTCGGCCTGAATGAGAAGGGACTCAGCCTGGATAGGAAGGGCCTCAGCCTGAATGAGAAGGTCCTCAGCTAGAATGGGAAAGGCCTCAGCCTGGATAGGAAGGGCCTCAGCCTGAATGGGAAAGGCCTTAGCCTGTATGGAAAGGACCTCTGCCTTGAGAAGAAGATGGCTCCTGCTTTCGACTGGATTAATGTCTCATCCCGCAGATTACAATTTCTATAGGAATTACCGAAGCCACCTAAACCAGTGTGTCAGGGAGTGAGCTGCAGACCACAGTGGCCAGCCTTGTGGGCGCTCAATCATCTTCCACCAATCATTCTTCTTCCAGTTCTGTGGACCGGCCTCTTGAAGCAGTGTGGAGCGGTGCAAAAGCCTCTCAAACGTAAACCTTTGTTGCCATTTACAAGAGAGAGTCGTTTTCACGCTCTACATGACGAAGAGGACGAGCAAAACTGGGTAAAGGCTGATTGGAAAACTGTATCACCCGAAGCCAGCTGGAAGATTTCTGCACCAGAAACTCTTCCAGCCGTAAACGATATTGCTTTTCGGGTGCCTAGGCAGACGACGTACCCGGCGCGGTAGAGGATGTGAGGGGGTGATGGTGCCGACTATAATAAATATACTTTTTTTTTACTTGTCCCGTAAGTATCATAGTCACATGCAAAGAAAGATCATAGGAAACGCTTCTTGAGAACTTACTGAACATGATCTAATAATATGTAAGATGAAAGTAAAGTAGATGATACCACTTACTTCAGATTTTCAGAAAGCATTTGACAAAGTCCCAGCTCAAAGATTACGAGCAAGGGTTATGTCACAAGGTGCAGACGGTGTTAGACATTTGGTAAGCCGGCATAAACACCCAGTCCTGGTCCATGGTCAAGGCTTGGAATTATCAGACGTGCTAAGTGCAGTGCCGCAGGGATCAGTATTGGGACAAACGCTGTTATTATTCTATATCATTGACCGGGAAATAATGACACGACAGAAATGGAACGTCTACAGCTTCCAGATGACACAGAGACACTGATATGGGCAAAATCTCACACACTGGCAGTAAAAAACAAAAATAGAAATACTGCCGTATGAGTTCTTGTAACCCTCTAATACTTGTATGGGGAAAACGACTTCGCAGTCATAATCTTCGATGACCTAAAGCTAAGTAATCACCGCACAAAAGAATTAAAAACTGGTGAACTGAATTCTAGCATTCATGATGAAGAGCATTCAATTTCAAATTTGAAAAATCTATCCTCGTTCTACATTTCACTGGTGTGTCCCCACCATTAACGAGTTCAGTTTTGATCATCTTATTGAGGAAAAGACCGTGACGCATTCACAGACCATCTAGAAACCAGCGTATGGGTACGAATCCTAGATGCGGCAGTCGGTCCACAGTCAACCCTGAGGGTTGGTTGATAAAACGAGTACCTGGCTCAGACTAGAATATATATATATATATATATATATATATATATATATATATATATATATATATATATTATCCTGATAAATTATATATATATAAATATAATAATATATATATCATATCAGGAATGAAGATAATTCGTATTTCGTTATAATACTATCAGGGAACACGAGAAAATATGTCGTTGATATACATCGAGAGCGAGTAGGAGGCATTTGTAAGAGATGTCAAGGGTCATTGTCTCGATGATATCAATGATTTTGAGACTACTTGTGAACAGACCATTGCACACAACCCGCAGTGTAGAGTTCGATGTCGGACGTTCCACTTTTTAAAAGGAATAAAGTTATGTTGTGTACGAGGATAGTTTTGTCAGTGCTTGACAGAAATTGAACTGAAAAAGAAATGTGCTAGCATTGCTTATGTACAGGGTTAATGAGGAATCTTTGGTTGTAAATAATTACATTTCTTTCATGCCAGTTGAACCATTATGTCATTACTTTTCTTATTAACTAAGTTCGTTTATCTTTTTTTATGTTATTAGATATTGTGTGTGTGTATTGTGTGTATGGTGTATTTATGTGTCCCACGTATTCCCTGCGTGTCGTAGAAGGCGACTAAAAGGGGAGGGAGCGGGGGGCTGGAAATCCTCCCCTCTCGTTTTTTTTTTTAATTTTCCAAAAGAAGGAACAGAGAATTGGGCCAGGTTAGGGTATTCCCTCAAGGCCCAGTCCTCTGTTCTTAACGCTACCTCGCTAATGCGGGAAATGGCGAATAGTTTGAAAGAAAGAAATATATATATATATATATATATATATATATATATATATATATATACATATATATATATATATATATATATATATATATATATATATATATATATATATATATATATATATATACATATATATATATATATATATATATATATATATATATATATATATATATATATATATATACATATATATATATATATATATATATTCCTATGAGTCCACGGGGAAAATGAAACACGATAAGTTCCCAAGTGCACTTTCGTGTAATAATCACATCATCAGGGGAAACACAAGAGAGAAATATATGTCAGTTGATATACATCGAAGAGACGAAGCTAGGAGGCCATTTGGTAAAGATGTGACTGTCCAAATGGCGTCCTAGCTTCGTCTCTTCGATGTATATCAAATGACATATTTGATGCTACTACGTTTGTGAATCAAGAACCATTGCAACACAAACCTCGCCAGGTGGTAGAGTGTCCCGCATTGTATCGAGACGGACTTCCCCAGAACTTTTTTAAAAGGGAAATAAATGTTTATAGTTGTGTTACTGGAGTGATAGTTTTCGTACATGGTGCTTTGACAAGAAAATAGTGAAACTGGAAAAAAAAGAAAAATGTAGCTTAGACATTGAAGCTTATTGATACAGTGGTTAAATTGATGAGAACTACTATTGATGTTTGTGTAAATAAATTATACATTTCCCTTTTCCATAGCCAGAGGTTGAACCATTATGTGACATTCACTTTCTCATTTCATTTCAAGCTAGTAGAAGTTTCAGTTTTCTAAATTCTTTCTTACTTTTTTCATATGTATATATATGTATATGTGTGTGTGTGTATATGTGCGTGTGTATGTGTATGTATATATATATATGTGTAGATGTGTATATTATCCCTGGGGATAGGGGTGAAAGAATACTTCCCACGCATTCCTCGCGTGTCGTAGAAGGCGACTAGAGGGGACGGGAGCGGGGGGCCAGAAATCCTCCCCTCCTTGTATTTTTTAACTTTCTAAAATGGGAAACAGAAGAAGGAGTCACGCGGGGAGTGCTCATCCTCCTCGAAGGCTCAGACTGGGGTGTCTAAATGTGTGTGGATGTAACCAAGATGTGAAAAAAGGAGAGATAGGTAGTATGTTTGAGGAAAGAAACCTGGATGTTTTGGCTCTGAGTGAAACGAAGCTCAAGGGTAAAGGGGAAGAGTGGTTTGGGAATGTCTTGGGAGTAAAGTCAGGGGTTAGTGAGAGGACAAGAGCAAGGGAAGGAGTAGCAGTACTCCTGAAACAGGAGTTGTGGGAGTATGTGATAGAATGTAAGAAAGTAAATTCTCGATTAATATGGGTAAAACTGAAAGTTGATGGAGAGAGATGGGTGATTATTGGTGCATATGCACCTGGGCATGAGAAGAAAGATCATGAGAGGCAAGTGTTTTGGGAGCAGCTGAATGAGTGTGTTAGTGGTTTTGATGCACGAGACCGGGTTATAGTGATGGGTGATTTGAATGCAAAGGTGAGTAATGTGGCAGTTGAGGGAATAATTGGTATACATGGGGTGTTCAGTGTTGTAAATGGAAATGGTGAAGAGCTTGTAGATTTATGTGCTGAAAAAGGACTGGTGATTGGGAATACCTGGTTTAAAAAGCGAGATATACATAAGTATACTTATGTAAGTAGGAGAGATGGCCAGAGAGCGTTATTGGATTACGTGTTAATTGACAGCCGCGCGAAAGAGAGACTTTTGGATGTTAATGTGCTGAGAGGTGCAACTGGAGGGATGTCTGATCATTATCTTGTGGAGGCTAAGGTGAAGATTTGTATGGGTTTTCAGAAAAGAAGAGTGAATGTTGGGGTGAAGAGGGTGGTGAGAGTAAGTGAGCTTGGGAAGGAGACTTGTGTGAGGAAGTACCAGGAGAGACTGAGTACAGAATGGAAAAAGGTGAGAACAATGGAAGTAAGGGGAGTGGGGGAGGAATGGGATGTATTTAGGGAGAAGTGGCATGAGAAGAGTGGGAGGTGGGTTGATTAGAAAGGGTAGTGAGTGGTGGGATGAAGAAGTAAGATTATTAGTGAAAGAGAAAAGAGAGTCATTTGGACGATTTTTGCAGGGAAACAATGAAATTGAGTGGGAGATGTATAAACGAAAGAGACAGGAGGTCAAGAGAAAGGTGCAAGAGGTGAAAAAGAGGGCAAATGAGAGCTGGGGTGAGAGAGTATCATTAAATTTTAGGGAGAATAAAAAGATGTTCTGGAAGGAGGTAAATAAAGTGCGTAAGACAAGGGAGCAAATGGGAACTTCAGTGAAGGGCGCAAATGGGGAGGTGATAACAAGTAGTGGTGATGTGAGAAGGAGATGGAGTGAGTATTTTGAAGGTTTGTTGAATGTGTTTGATGATAGAGTGGCAGATATAGGGTGTTTTGGTCGAGGTGGTATGCAGAGTGAGAGGGTTAGGGAAAATGATTTGGTAAACAGAGAAGAGGTAGTGAAAGCTTTGCGGAAGATGAAAGCCGGCAAGGCAGCAGGTTTGGATGGTATTGCAGTGGAATTTATTAAAAAAGGGGGTGACTGTATTATTGACTGGTTGGTAAGGTTATTTAATGTATGTATGACTCATAGTGAGGTGCCTGAGGATTGGCGGAATGCGTGCATAGTGCCATTGTACAAAGGCAAAGGGGATAAGAGTGAGTGCTCAAACTACAGAGGTATAAGTTTGTTGAGTATTCCTGGTAAATTATATGGGAGGGTATTGATTGAGAGGGTGAAGGCATGTACAGAGCATCAGATTGGGGAAGAGCAGTGTGGTTTCAGAAGTGGTAGAGGATGTGTGGATCAGGTGTTTGCTTTGAAGAATGTATGTGAGAAATACTTAGAAAAGCAAATGGATTTGTATGAAGCATTCATGGATCTGGAGAAGGCATATGATAGAGTTGATAGAGATGCTCTGTGGAAGGTATTAAGAATATATGGTGTGGGAGGAAAGTTGTTAGAAGCAGTGAAAAGTTTTTATCGAGGATGTAAGGCATGTGTACGTGTAGGAAGAGAGGAAAGTGATTGGTTCTCAGTGAATGTAGGTTTGCGGCAGGAGTGTGTGATGTCTCCATGGTTGTTTAATTTGTTTATGGATGGGGTTGTTAGGGAGGTGAATGCAAGAGGGCCAAGTATGAAGTCTGTTGGGGATGAGAGAGCTTGAGAAGTGAGTCAGTTGTTGTTCGCTGATGATACAGCGCTGGTGGCTGATTCATGTGAGAAACTGCAGAAGCTGGTGGCTGAGTTTGGTAAAGTGTGTGAAAGAAGAAAGTTCAGAGTAAATATGAATAAGAGCAAGGTAATTAGGTACAGTAGGGTTGAGGGTCAAGTCAATTGGGAGGTAAGTTTGAATGGAGAAAAACTGGAGGAAGTAAAGTGTTTTAGATATCTGGGAGTGGATCTGGCAGCGGATGGAACCATGGAAGCGGAAGTGGATCATAGGGTGGGGGAGGGGGCGAAAATCCTGGGAGCCTTGAAGAATGTGTGGAAGTCGAGAACATTATCTCGGAAAGCAAAAATGGGTATGTTTGAAGGAATAGTGGTTCCAACAATGTTGTATGGTTGCGAGGCGTGGGCTATGGATAGAGTTGTGCGCAGGAGGATGGATGTGCTGGAAATGAGATGTTTGAGGACAATGTGTGGTGTGAGGTGGTTTGATCGAGTAAGTAACGTAAGGGTAAGAGAGATGTGTGGAAACAAAAAGAGCGTGGTTGAGAGAGCAGAAGAGGGTGTTTTGAATTGGTTTGGGCACATGGAGAGAATGAGTGAGGAAAGATTGACAAAGAGGATATATGTGTCGGAGGTGGAGGGAACGAGGAGAAGTGGGAGACCAAATTGGAGGTGGAAAGATGGAGTGAAAAAGATTTTGTGTGATCGGAGCCTGAATATGCAGGAGGGTGAAAGGAGGGCAAGGAATAGAGTGAATTGGAGCGATGTGGTATACCGGGGTTGACGTGCTGTCAGTGGATTGAATCAGGGCATGTGAAGCGTCTGGGGTAAACCATGGAAAGCTGTGTAGGTATGTATATTTGCGTGTGTGGACGTATGTATATACATGTGTATGGGGGTGGGTTGGGCCATTTCTTTCGTCTGTTTCCTTGCGCTACCTCGCAAACGCGGGAGACAGTGGCAAAAAAAAAAAAAATCAATTATTGCAATGGCCTTAAGGCCTCAGTTGCCCGTGCCGTCTGAGCTAACATAAAAAAATAAATACTGCGTAAAATACAACAGCGAGCTACCAAGATGATTCCCAGACTGAGAAACAGATCCTGACACCCGCGTCTGGAATCGCTAAACTTAAGCAGCTTAGGAGAGCAGAGACCTAAGAGATGACTTGCTACAGGCACTCAAAATGTTCAGGGGGCTGTGACGTCCCTGACGTTAGCAGCGGTTTATGGCTTGGTCAGTGCGGTTCCACTCGTGGCAATGGTTCCAAACTCCAAGATAAACGTTTAACGTCGACTAAAGCAATTTACATTTCCTTCGAGAAGATTGTCAACATATGGAATGATTCGCTAATAATGGTAGTTGAAAGCACCGTTACTACTACGCTAAAAAAACAGACTTGAAAATTACTTAGTTTCAAGTCAAAGACTGGCCTTATTAGCGCCTACGTATGATGAATTCAACAAGCAACCTCACCATACGTAGCTACTGTGCTATGAACTACTGTCGTGTCCATAATCAAATGTTCTTAATGATATCCAAGTCGGTACCACACGACAGCAATGGCTCATTAGGTATTTGTGTGAATCAAGTGATAATAATAATAATAATAATAATATAATAATAATAATAATAATAATAATAATAATAATAATAATATAATAATATAATAATAATAATAATAGGGAGAATAAAAAGATGTTCTGGAAGGAGGTAAATAAAGTGCGTAAGACAAGGGAGCAAAGGGGAACTTCAGTGAAGGGCGCAAATGGGGAGGTGATAACAAGTAGTGGTGATGTGAGAAGGAGATGGAGTGAGTATTTTGAAGGTTTGTTGAATGTGTTTGATGATAGAGTGGCAGATATAGGGTGTTTTGGTCGAGGTGGTGTGCAAAGTGAGAAGGTTAGGGAAAATGATTTGGTAAACAGAGAAGAGGTAGTGAAAGCTTTGCGGAAGATGAAAGCCGGCAAGGCAGCAGGTTTGGATGGTATTGCAGTGGAATTTATCAAAAAAGGGGGTGACTGTATTGTTGACTGGTTGGTAAGGTTATTTAATGTATGTATGACTCATGGTGAGGTGCCTGAGGATTGGCGGAATGCTTGCATAGTGCCATTGTACAAAGGCAAAGGGGATAAGAGTGAGTGCTCAAATTACAGAGGTATAAGTTTGTTGAGTACTCCTGGTAAATTATATGGGAGGGTATTGATTGAGAGGGTGAAGGCATGTACAGAGCATCAGATTGGGGAAGAGCAGTGTGGTTTCAGAAGTGGTAGAGGATGTGTGGATCAGGTGTTTGCTTTGAAGAATGTATGTGAGAAATAATTAGAAAAGCAAATGGATTTGTATGTAGCATTTATGGATCTGGAGAAGGCATATGATAGAGTTGATAGAGATGCTCTGTGGAAGGTATTAAGAATATATGGTGTGGGAGGAAAGTTGTTAGAAGCAGTGAAAAGTTTTTATCGAGGATGTAAGGCATGTGTACGTGTAGGAAGAGAGGAAAGTGATTGGTTCTCAGTGAATGTAGGTTTGCGGCAGGGGTGTGTGATGTCTCCATGGTTGTTTAATTTGTTTATGGATGGGGTTGTTAGGGAGGTAAATGCAAGAGTTTTGGAAAGAGGGGCAAGTATGAAGTCTGTTGGGGATGAGAGAGCTTGGGAAGTGAGTCAGTTGTTGTTCGCTGATGATACAGCGCTGGTGGCTGATTCATGTGAGAAACTGCAGAAGCTGGTGACTGAGTTTGGTAAAGTGTGTGGAAGAAGAAAGTTAAGAGTAAATGTGAATAAGAGCAAGGTTATCAGGTACAGTAGGGTTGAGGGTCAAGTCAATTGGGAGGTGAGTTTGAATGGAGAAAAACTGGAGGAAGTAAAGTGTTTTAGATATCTGGGAGTGGATCTGGCAGCGGATGGAACCATGGAAGCGGAAGTGGATCATAGGGTGGGGGAGGGGGCGAAAATTCTGGGGGCCTTGAAGAATGTGTGGAAGTCGAGAACATTATCTCGGAAAGCAAAAATGGGTATGTTTGAAGGAATAGTGGTTCCAACAATGTTGTATGGTTGCGAGGCGTGGGCTATGGATAGAGTTGTGCGCAGGAGGATGGATGTGCTGGAAATGAGATGTTTGAGGACAATGTGTGGTGTGAGGTGGTTTGATCGAGTGAGTAACGTAAGGGTAAGAGAGATGTGTGGAAATAAAAAGAGCGTGGTTGAGAGAGCAGAAGAGGGTATTTTAAAGTGGTTTGGGCACATGGAGAGAATGAGTGAGGAAAGATTGACCAAGAGGATATATGTGTCGGAGGTGGAGGGAACGAGGAGAAGAGGGAGACCAAATTGGAGGTGGAAAGATGGAGTGAAAAAGATTTTGTGTGATCGGGGCCTGAACATGCAGGAGGGTGAAAGGAGGGCAAGGAATAGAGTGAATTGGAGCGATGTGGTATACCGGGGTTGACGTGCTGTCAGTGGATTGAATCAAGGCATGTGAAGCATCTGGGGTAAACCATGGAAAGCTGTGTAGGTATGTATATTTGCGTGTGTGGACGTATGTATATACATGTGTATGGGGGGGGGGGGGGTTGGGCCATTTCTTTCGTCTGTTTCCTTGCGCTACCTCGCAAACGCGGGAGACAGCGACAAAGTATAATAAAAAAAAAAGTAAATAATAATAATAATAATTCTTGTACCTAACCATCTTTCCTGCTCTAGCAAGGAAGCCTCAAGAATAAACGAAAAACTGCGTCACTTGTACATAATCATTCTCTTAATGTCATATATCACGTGACGAAACCACAGTCACGCCCTTACAAACTAACCCAGTTTACCTTGACCGCTTCATATACCCTTGTTGAGCCCACCGGAAGCAAGTTATCCACTGTTTACCACATTGCTCCAATTAAGTCTATCCAGTGCACGCCTCTCACCCTCCTGAATGTTCAAGCCTGATACCCTAAAGCAACCTTTACTTAATCCTTCCATCTCCTTCTCGGTCTTCCCCCTTTTTACTTTCCCCCTCCACCTTGCACACAAAGATCCTCTTAGTCAGTCTTTCTTCGCGCATCCTCTCCATGTGCCCGAACCAGTCCAGCCCACCCTGGTCGGCTCCCTCAGTCAGTCTGAAACAATCAATCTTTACGCGGCTTTATAGATTACACTTAGTTCACTGCACTCCTTCACAATGAGCGAACATGTAGCCTTACATAATAATGAAGGTACGTCAGGATCCAAGGCAGGTTCTAAGGGTATCAGAGCCTGTTCTTAAAAGGCTATAAAGGCCCCTTTTAAAAGTTCAAAGTTACTAAAGCTTCATGTAGCACCAAGAGGGCCCCAGCCTTTCAGTGAATATGCTTCCGAATCCGGTCAAAGGTTTAAGGTACCGTATGTTGCCCTTGAAGGCCGCTTTGGTGTCACCAAAGGCCATCCCAGCCTTAAAGATTGCATTCTGTTCAAACCATTTACTCAAAATAGCAAATTGGCAGGTGGAACTATGATGAAGGTACCTCAGCATCAAAGGTAGGATCCAAGGATACCGGAGCCTGGCCTTATAGGCCAACAAAGGCAACTTTTCAAGGCTCAGAATTACTATAGCTTCAAGTAGCACCAGCAGGCCTTACATTTTGGATGCATATGCTCCCAATTCTGGGCAAGGTTTTAAGCTACGACACGCTGGCCTTATAGATTACATCTAGTTAACTGCATTCATTCAAAATAGGTGACTTAGGAGCCTCGAATCATGAAGAAGGTTCCTCTGGATTCAAGGGGACCAGAGCCAGGCCTTAGGGCCAATAAAGGCTACCTTTCATGTAACAGTTACATCATCATCATGATCATGTTTCAGCTCAGAAGTCATCACACATTTCAAGTCTTCAACCATCGGTCTCTGAGGCCAACTGAATGCCAACGATGGACAGTTTGATATAAAATCTTATCAAGAAAAAAGGCCACTTTTTTTTTTCCAGTGGAGCTCCGGGTAACACAGATAGTGCCGAAGATACACCATTTGGTCGGGCTGGGCAGCGCGGCTAATTCTACTCCAGTTGTCTGCAAGAGAAGCAGCCACATGACTATCTTCTTTCTAAATCACTTCATAAATATTGGACTTTCCATTATGTTCGTAAATCACGGAGCAACTGCACGGTGGCCAACTTTTGCAGCTCCGGGATTATCTGAATTTCATTTTCGCATCGTTGTCTCTAAAGTGACGAACAAAGTATCGAACAAAAGTTATATAAAGCAAAATAGTTTCAGTTTACTAATGGCTGACAATCAAAACTTCTTTGACTTCATTTTCTCCTCGAAAATACCAACTGTGATACGTGCTATCTAAATCTTAAGCCGATAAGAATGTATTCAATTCTTTAAGATAATCAAATACAAGTGAGGCAATCAAATGTTTGGACACAAGTGTTCAAGTTTTGGGAATTCTGGCAAAGCTGTTGAAAGATATATTTCTTTTTTCCTTCTCGATACGTAAAACCTACGGGGCAAAATCAGTTATAATCGCATAATCGAAGGTAGAGAGAGGGTCAAGAAAGGATTATACCATCAGTGTGTGTGTATGTATGGTGTTAGGATTATCTTGAACTCCTTAAAGAGGAGTTCGAGACTACTAGAATGATGCTTATCACTTGATGGCCTTCATGACCCTGGTAATCCATAGGCCTAAGAGGCTGATTACCCAACCGATCAGGAGAGTCAGGCCAGGGCAGCCCTTCGTCGGCCTTTGCTGTCATGTATACATTGACAAGGAAAATGGTGCTGCTGCTGCTGCTGCATGGAGCGTGTGAGACTTGTATAGCTTGGTTGTCAGGGCGACCCTTAGGTACGACAATACGACCACTAAGCACGACGGTACGACTTCTGAAGAAGACAGGGCGACCCTTAGGTACGACTATACGACCACTGAGCACGACGGTACGACTTCTGAAGAAGACAGGGCGCCATTTAAGTACGACAATACGACCACTGAGCACGACGGTACGACTTTTGAACACGACAGGACGACCTTAAGCACGACAATACGACCACTGAGCACGACGGTGCGACTTTTGAAGACGACATGGCGACCCTTTGGTACGACAATACGACCACAGCACGACGGTGCGACTTTTGAACAAGCCAGGGCGACCCTTAAGCACGACAATACGACCAGTGAGCACGACAGTTCGACCTTTGAACAAGACAGGGCGACCCTTAAGCACGACAATACGACCTTTAAGTACGACGATACGACTTTTGAACACGACAGGACGACCCTTAAGTACAACAATACGACCACTAAGCACGACGGTGCGACCTTTGAGCACGACAGGGCGACCCTTAAGCACGACAATACGATCAGTGAGCACGACGTTAGGGCCTTTGTTCAAGACAGGGTGACTCTTAAGCACGACAATACGACCTTTAAGTACGACGATACGACTCTTAAGCATGACAGGGCGAACCCTAAGCACAACAACAGAATCAGAAAACGACTTAACGACTATAGGGTGTGATGGCTGGCCTTTGGCCTGGCACTTGAAAGTCAGTTGAAAGGTCTGGGTCGTCATATCCAAGGGTCGTACCGTCATACTCAGGGGTCGTACCGTCATGCTTAAGGGTCGTACTGTCGTGTTCAAGGGTCGTACCGTCGTGCTCAGGGGTCGTAGCATCGTGCTCAAGGGTCGTACCGTGGTGTTCAAGGAGCCATGCCGTCGTGCTCAAGGGTCGTACCGTCGTGCTCAAGGGTCGTACCGTCGTGCTCAAGGGTCGTACCGTCGTGTACAAGGAGCCATGCCGTCGTGCTCAAGGGTCGTCCCGTCGTGCTCAAGGGTCGTACCGTCTGTTCAAGGAGTCATGCCATGGTGCCAGGAAAACATCGCCTGCTGTACTAACACAAGCAGACCAAAGTACCTGTTTCCTGCTTGTTACCATCGTTAGCCTCTAATTGCCATCTTCCGCCTCCCTGCTCCCCCCCCCCCCAACCTAACACACACACACACACACACACGCACACACACACACGCACACAGCTGGGGAGTGATACCCCGCCTCTTTGCTTATACCGGTCAGCTGTCTTGTGTTGCCTGGTCATGTGTTGCTGTGCTTGTGTGATTAGCATTTGCACATTACGGAGAGAGAGAGAGAGAGAGAGAGAGAGAGAGTGTGTGTGTGTGTGTGTGTGTGTGTGTGTGTGTGTGTGTGTGTGTGTGTGTGTGTGTTTCACGCTTCCATTACCGCCGTCTCCTATACCATGGATTCACACTTATGTGTAAACTTGCCCACCCGTCTATCGAACAGCGCTCAGGATTCGAACCCCAAGCAAGCCTAAGCATGAATCATGGTCAGCAACGCGAACACTACACCACGGAAATCCTCCAATTGTGCATAAGAGAATGGAATTCTATCCTTGTGGGATCCAATTCGTCCTGTTCCATTAGTCTACAACTCTGCTACTATAGGAGTGTACCATTCGTCCACAACTCTGCAACTACAGGAGTGTACCATTCGTCCAGAACTCTGCTACTATAGGCGTGTTCCATTAGTCCACAACTCAGCTACTATAGGAGTGTACCATTCCTCCACAACCCTGCTACTATAGGAGAGCTCCATTCGTCCACAGCTCTGCTACTACAGGAGTGTTCCATTCGTCCACAACTCTGCTACTACAGGAGTGTTCCATTCGTCCACAACTCTGCTACTATAGGAGTGTTCCAGTCGTCCACAACTCTGCTACTATAGGAGTGTTCCATTCGTCCACAGCCCTGCTACTATAGTTTACCATTCGTCCACAATTCTGCTACTATAGAAGTGTTCCATTCGTCCACAACTCTGCTACTATAGGAGTGTTCCATTCGTCCACAACCCTGCTACTATAGGAGAGTTCCATTCCTCCACAACCCTGCTACTATAGGAGTGTTCCATTCGTCCACAACTCTGCTACTATAGGAGTGTTCCATTCGTCCACAACCCTGCTACTATAGGAGAGTTCCATTCCTCCACAACCCTGCTACTATAGGAGTGTTCCATTCGTCCACAACTCTGCTACTACTGGTGTACCATTCGTCC
Source organism: Panulirus ornatus (assembly GCF_036320965.1). Classification (NCBI taxonomy): domain Eukaryota; kingdom Metazoa; phylum Arthropoda; class Malacostraca; order Decapoda; family Palinuridae; genus Panulirus; species Panulirus ornatus. Next base: position 55,682,890 of record NC_092224.1, on the reverse strand, counting down.
ACAACTCTGCTACTATAGGAGTGTTCCATTCGTCCACAACTCTGCTACTATAGGAGTGTACCATTCGTCCACAACCCTGCTACTATAGGAGAGTTCCATTCCTCCACAACCCTGCTACTATAGGAGTGTTCCATTCGTCCACAACTCTGCTACTATAGGAGTGTTCCATTCGTCCACAACCCTGCTACTATAGGAGAGTTCCATTCCTCCACAACCCTGCTACTATAGGAGTGTTCCATTCGTCCACAACTCTGCTACTACTGGTGTACCATTCGTCCACAACTCTGCTACTATAGGAGTGTTCCATTCGTCCACAACTCTGCTACTATAGGAGTGTTCCATTCGTCCACAACTCTGCTACTATAGGAGTGTACCATTCGTCCACAACCCTGCCAATATAGGATTGTTCCATTCGTCGACAACTCTGCTGTTATAATAGTGTTCCATTCGTCCACAACCCTACTACTAGAGTGTTCCATTCATCCACAACCTTGCTACTATAGGACTGTTCCATTCGTCCACAACTCTGCTACTATAGGATTGTACCATTCGTCCACAACTCTGCTACTACAGAAGTGCACCATTCGTCCACAACTCTGCTCCTATAGGAGTGTTCCATTCGTCCACAACTCTACTACTATATGAGTGTTCCATTCGTCCACAACTCTGCTACTACAGGAGTGTTCCATTCGTCCACAACTCTGCTACTATAGAGTGTTCCATTCGTCCACAACTCTGCTACTACAGGAGTGTTCCATTCGTCCACAACTCTGCTACTATAGGAGTGTTCCATTCGTCCACAACCCTGCTACTATAGGAGTGTTCCATTCGTCCACAACTCTGCTACTATAGGAGTGTTCCATTCGTCCAAAACTCTGCTACTATAGGAGTGTTCGATTCGTCCACAACCCTACTACTATAGGAGAGTATCATTCGTCCACAACTCTGCTACTACAGGAGTGTACCATTCGTCCACAACTCTGCTACTACAGGAGTGTACCATTCGTCCACAACTCTGCTACTATAGGAGTGTTCCATTCGTCCAAAACTCTGCTACGCTACTACAGGAATGTACCATTCGTCCACAACTCTGCTAATATAGGAGTGTTCCATTAGTCCACAACTCTGCTACTACAGGAGTGTTCCATTCGTCCACAACTCTGCTACTATAGGAGTGTTCCATTCGTCCACAACTCTGCTACTATAGGAGTGCACCATTCGTCCACAACTCTGCTACTATAGGAGTGCACCATTCGTCCACAACTCTGCTACTATAGGAGTGTTCCATTCGTCCACAACTCTGCTACTATAGGAGTGTTCCATTCGTCCACAACTCTGCTACTATAGGAGTGTTCCATTAGTCCACAACTCTGCTACTATAGGAGTGTTCCATTCGTCCACAACTCTGCTACTATAGGAGTGTACCAGTCGTCCACAACTCTGCTACTATAGGGGTGTTCCATTCGTCCACAACTCTGCTACTATAGGAGTGTTCCATTCGTCCACAACTCTGCTACTATAGGAGTGTTCCATTCGTCCACAACTCTGCTACTATAGGAGTGCACCATTCGTCCACAACTCTGCTACTATAGGAGTGCACCAGTCGTCCACAACTCTGCTACTATAGGAGTGCACCAGTCGTCCACAACTCTGCTACTATAGGAGTGCACCAGTCGTCCACAACTCTGCTACTATAGAGTGTCTCTTCACATCTTCAGCTTAGTGTCCAAGTCTGTCCCGTAATAGATCAGTTCCTTCCAATGACAAAGAAATGTCACACGCCGACAGTTACATATCGAATTTCTCGACACAGATGAGTCTACATCCTCAGTTGTCTCTCTCCCTCTGTCTGTCCCTCTAGTTCTGAAACAAGCGTTCCCCGCCACTGGACACCCTCCTCCCCCAACACATCATTATGTCCTCTCCGTTTTTCACTTAAATCACCGTAAGTAACGTAATTGCTCGGCATATTTCCATTTTCCTTCTTCCATGTTCTTCATTCGTTTCCATTTTCTTCCACTGGGGGCATAATTTTTTAAAATTTCCTCTGACTTCTCTTTTTCTTTTGTAACTTAAAAAGAATAACAAAACAAACTACGTCATAAAGAACCAAGCAATATATCCAAGACACTGAATCAATTACCTTCACATCTTGACTCGAACGTAGAACTACGAGTACAATGTATCACGGGACTTAAAAACTGACTCAGTCATAAAGAAATCACAAGAAAAATGAAGGATATCCAAACACAACCATAAAGAAAATGGGTGAGGGGTGGCCTCAGTAAATCCAGTGAACCTACACCTCAGTTCTAATCTAAGGTAGTACTAACTTCGCTGAAAGCTTCACTAAAGGTTACAGTTCCGCCAACGGAAGTTTCGCCAATGGAGAAAGTTTCACGAGTGGATAAGGTTTTATCAGTGGATTAACGTTTCAGTTACAGATAAGGTTTCACTAAAGCATAAGACTTGGCCAACGGAAAACGTTTCGCAACGTTTCAAAACAACGGAGGTTTCATCAACGGAGAAGTCTTCAACAACGGAGGTTTTATCAACGGAGAAGTTTTCAAGTACGGAGGTTTCACCAACGGACAATTCTTCAGCAACGGAGGTTTCATCAACGGACAAGACTTCAGCAACGGAGGTTTCATCAACGGAGAAGTTTTCAAGAACGGAGGTTTTATCAACGGACAAGTCTTCAGCAACGGAGGTTTCACCAACGGACAAGACTTCAGCAACGGAGAAGCATCCAACACTGAGCACCTAACAGGCGAATTACGAGTCACGAGAACAACGGGAACACTGGACCATCATATCCTGGGGGCGGTTCTCCTTAGTCGCCACAGTCGAAGTACCTCCGGGAACATGCCTGACGTAGGTACTGAGGTGTGAAGAACACCTTCCTGTCAGTCACACACAAGTAAACAAGACAAACTGAAACTATAGACACGGGGAATCCAAATGGCATCGAGTGAACGTCAAAAGAAATTCAAGGAAAGGAGACACGTAATTTCTAGCATTGCGTTCCTTGCTGTGGAGTTGTAATTTGTGATACGATCCAACTGACATCTGAAAAGGCTGCCAACCATAGCTGAAATACCGAACACGATCTCCCCAAACCCCTGACGACATTCGAGAGAGACTGTAACAAAACATGTAATGATACGATGTTCAAATAACGACTCATCTCTTGAACATTCTCAGCTCATAGCTACATTCTCCCTAAACCAATTAGAAGCAGTGAAGGAAACAAATGGGGCGTCGTGCAAGAGTAATGACACCTTCAGCTGATTCTGGGAAGGCCAGAAATTATGTTGGACACAACCCCAACACAACACGACAGCTGTGGTCTTCCCACGGGTCCTGGTGTACCAGCCTAACGTCCAGGGGATGATGAGGTCTGGATGGACCACACATACATACCAGCGGTACGGCTGAAGGCCATCAGACCCATCTGACCTTCGAGCCTCACCGCCCACCACCCACTAGAGATATGCATAACTATCAACCAGGGAACGAACACCACAACCCCCTCCTCCCCAACCCAAAAAAAAAAAAAGAGACATGCCCAAACTAGTGACAGGATAATGGGTTTGCCTTCCCTGGGACATGTCAACAAATGTACCCAACTAGGGATAGGATAAAAGGCACCACCAATCACAGCGCATCACTACACTCCCCCGGCTGCCTCTTGTTGACAGAGCTGGCCAAGCTAAGTCGAGAGGGAAGTTCCCAATTGAAATCTGTTGACTGTACATTAATTCAACAAGTCACCAACCATCTATCCCTGGGGAAGGCCCCGTAAACCTTTGTTTGTTTAGATTTCCTTGCGTCATAATGCTCACTCTTTACACCCAAGACTAATATACAGTTGAGAGAAATGAATGTTATAAGAAATAATGGAGTATGACTAAATGAGGGAGCTAAGAGCACAAGAACACCAACCCACAGCAGGCATTCCTCAGGCGTATGGTCTGCTACACCGACAATCTCTTGGTACATAGGAGGGCGTGAGTGCATGAGTGCAGATGGCTGCAGGGGAGTACATGGAAAAAATAGACAACAGATGACCAGATGGTCTTTGACGAGGCTCTCATGGACGTGGGGAAGTCAAATAACAAAAAACCTGATGGTCTATGACGAGACTGATGGAAACAGGTAAGCCAGAAAATACAAGACCTTTACACAATTGTTCTGTCACTGGGCTGGGCATAGGAATACATGAGAGCGCCACATAAAACGGAAACTTGATGGTCTATAACGAGGTTCTCTACTGAAGGACGGTAATGTTATCCTAAACTTCTAAGATTGAGACATGGTGGTAATGGCTTCAAGAAAATTAGTTTGCGAGACTGCATCAAAGGTGATAACACAGTGTTAATCAAAACTAGATTTCTAGAATAAAATCAGTAAGCATTAGAGTTAGAACTACAAAGTCCATACAGTTATAGACACAAGAACGAAGACCAGAATAGGTTCAAACACTAATACAACACATGAATTATATATATATATATATATATATATATATATATATATATATATATATATATATATATATATATATATAATTTTTTTCTTTTTTTTTGCTTTGTCACTGTCTCCCGCGTTTGCGAGGTAGCGCAAGGAAACAGACGAAAGAAATGACCCAACCCCCCCCCATACACATGTATATACATATGTCCACACACGCAAATATACATACCTACACAGCTTTCCATGGTTTACCCCAGACGCTTCACATGTCCTGATTCAATCCACTGACAGCACGTCAACCCCGGTATACCACATCGATCCAATTCACTCTATTCCTTGCCCTCCTTTCACCCTCCTGCATGTTCAGACCCCGATCACACAAAATCTTTTTCACTCCATCTTTCCACCTCCAATTTGGTCTCCCACTTCTCCTCGTTCCCTCCACCTCCGACACATATATCCTCTTGGTCAATCTTTCCTCACTCATTCTCTCCATGTGCCCAAACCATTTCAAAACACCCTCTTCTGCTCTCTCAACCACGCTCTTTTTATTTCCACACATCTCTCTTACCCTTACGTTACTTACTCGATCAAACCACCTCACACCACACATTGTCCTCAAACATCTCATTTCCAGCACATCCATCCTCCTGCGCACAAATCTATCCATAGCCCACGCCTCGCAACCATACAACATTGTTGGAACCACTATTCCTTCAAACATACCCATTTTTGCTTTCCGAGATAATGTTCTCGACTTCCACACATTCTTCAAGGCTTCCAGAATTTTCGCCCCCTGCCCCACCCTATGATCCACTTCCGCTTCCATGGTTCCATCCGCTGCCAGATCCACTCCCAGATATCTAAAACACTTTACTTCCTACAGTTTTTCTCCATTCAAACTTACCTCCCAATTGACTTGACCCTCAACCCTACTGTACCTAACAACCTTGCTCTTAATCACATTTACTCTTAACTTTCTTCTTTCACACACTTTACCAAACTCAGTCACCAGCTTCTGCAGTTTCTCACATGAATCAGCCACCAGCGCTGTATCATCAGCGAACAACAACTGACTCACTTCCCAAGCTCTCTAATCCCCAACAGACTTCATACTCCCCCCTCTTTCCAAAACTCTTGCATTCACCTCCCTAACAACCCCATCCATAAACAAATTAAACAACCATGGAGACATCACACACCCCTGCCGCAAACCTACATTCACTGAGAACCAATCACTTTCCTCTCTTCCTACACGTACACATGCCTTACATCTTCGATAAAAACTTTTCACTGCTTCTAACAACTTGCCTCCCACACCATATATTCTTAATACCTTCCACAAAGCATCTCTATCAACTCTATCATATGCCTTCTCCAGATCCATAAATGCTACATACAAATCCATTTGCTTTTCTAAGTATTTCTCACATACATTCTTCAAAGCAAACACCTGATCCACACATCCTCTACCACTTCTGAAACCACACTGCTCTTCCCCAATCTGATGCTCTGTAAATGCCTTCACCCTCTCAATCAATACCCTCCCATATAATTTACCAGGAATACTCAACAAACTTTTACCTCTGTAATTTGAGCACTCACTCTTATCCCCTTTGCCTTTGTACAATGGCACTATGCACGCATTCCGCCAATCCTCAGGCACCTCACCATGAGTCATACATACATTAAATAACCTTACCAACCAGTCAATAATACAGTCACCCCTTTTTTAATAAATTCCACTGCAATACCATCCAAACCTGCTGCCATGCCGGCTTTCATCTTCCGCAAAGCTTTTACTACCTCTTCTCTGTTTACCAAATCATTTTCCCTAACCCTCTCACTTTGCACACCACCTCGACCAAAACACCCTATATCTGCCACTCTATCATCAAACACATTCAACAAACCTTCAAAATACTCACTCCATCTCCTCACATCACCACTACTTGTTATCACCTCCCCACTTGCGCCCTTCACTGAAGTTCCCATTTGCTCCCTTGTCTTACGCACTTTATTTACCTCCTTCCAGAACATATATATATATATATATATATATATATATATATATATATATATATATATATATATATATATATATATATATATATTTCTATTTCTTTTCTTTTAAACTATTCGCCATTTCCCGCGTTAGCGAGGTAGCGTTAAGAACAGAGGACTGGGCCTTTTTTGGAATATCCTCACCTGGCCCCCTCTGTTCCTTCTTTTGGAAAATTAAAAAAAAAAAAAAAGAGATGGGAGGATTTCCAGCCCCCCGCTCCCTCCCCTTTTAGTCGCCTTCTACGACACGCAGGGAATACGTGGGAAGTATTCTTAATCCCCTATCCCCAGGGATAATATATATATATATATATATATATATATATATATATATATATATACTTTCGAAATTACTCATATTTATTTGCAAACGTTCAGCAAATTACTTAACCATAACTTGCACAGCTCGAGCAGACACAGAGCCATACGTAGCAGGACCCACTGTTCCCTGGGGAAAGTATTATAAGTGAACCATAAACTCCATTTTACAATAGACTCCCCAAGAGCCAGAAACACTGGAACCAACAACAAAAGAAAACGAGCATATGGCAACAGGTGACTCGTCTGTGTCTTAATCCTCGGTAATCGTACAATCCCTCTGAGGTATCTTCAGGTAATACTTAACCACTTGTTACCATGTCTCGATTTTCCTATGTTGTTGGTAATTGTCATAATCATAATCTATTGCAAACATACAGAGAATCTAAAGTTTGTGACAGTCATTATCTTCTTAACCTTCTGGTGTCCAGTAAATTTCAGATCCACCACATGGTATAATATTCTTAAGCCACGTCATTATATTCTCCAAATGGTAAGGTCAACAGATGGTGAACATATCGTACTGTTAATGGGCCACCAAACAGACCATCAACTATCTTAGAACATTTGTCGTATTAATACGAACTCAATATGTTTATGACGAACATCAATAACATTATCTGATAATACTAAAGAACAGGTGCAATCCTTACGTAAGAAGATTCATAAAGAAAAAAAATTGAGGAAGAATAACACAGACGTATGCAGGACGTGAACTCAAATTTACGAGATCCTGTATATGACTGGGTCAATCTTGAAGAGCTGCAGGAGCTTCCATGACCAACCTTAGATGATAAAGAAAACAAAACCGGACCATTAACAACTGGGTTAATCCCCCCCCCCCCCTTGCTAATGTCATGAGTACCAAAACAATGGACTTGTTCAAGAAGAGACTGGACGATTATATATCTCACCAGTTAGGTATCATTAACTAGATGCTGTACGCTGGAAAAAGAACAGAACTTCAAAAATTTCCTTAACAGCAAGCCTAGTGTGGTTCTAGATACCTTATGACCTGTGGACACTAGCACGCTGATACCACAGACTGTCATAACACGACCATGGAAAAAAGGAAAAGCATAATAACTTGGTAGTCTTTGCAATGTGTCATTCGTTGGAAATAGTATATGAATCAATGTGGCTATTCTGGTTAAAGCTGCTCTTGATGAAAGTAAAGAGTTATACTAGGATCAACCATAAGGGATCGAGGATCACAATGGTTTGAGACCTAATGGCACGAAGTCCAATATATATATGTTGCAGTTTAAACACAAAATCAGTCAGAACTAGTTTCAACTAGTCAGCACCCGTTGCACACTGAAATGTCAAGATTATAAAGGTTGGGTTAGGTTAGGTTAAGTTTGGTTAGTTAAGGTAAGGTAAGGTAAGGTAAGGCTAGGTTAGGTTAGGTTAGGTTAGGTTAGGTTAGGTAAGGTAAGGTAAGGTAAGGTAAGGGAAGGTAAGAGGTTAGGTTAGGTTAGGTTAGGTAAGGTAAGGTAAGGTAAGGTAAGGTAACGTAAGGTAAGGTAAGGTAAGGTTAGTTAGGTTAGGTAAGGTTTGGATAGGTTAGGTTGAATTAGGTTAGGTTAGGCAGGTCAGGTTAGGTTAGGATGATTAGTTTAGGTAAGGTTAGGATAGCTTAGGTTAGCTTAGCTTAGGTAACAAAGTAAAAAAAATATACAGAAATGGCACTTACTCAAAAATAATATGGAATTCATGAGTTCCACTGAAAACCATGTCATCTATAGCCAGGGCTCTGAGATACTACTCAAGTTTCGAGCGTGTATTCC
>NC_092224.1:55359242-55369242 GCF_036320965.1 Panulirus ornatus | reverse complement strand
TGTGGTGATTGTGGTGCCCCCCTGCCTCAGCCATGGTGGACTGTGGTGATGCTGGTTCCCTCCTGCCTCAGCCTTGGTGGACTGTGGTGATGCTGGTGCCCCCCCTGCCTCAGTCATGGTGGACTGTGGTGATTGTGGTGCCCCCCTGCCTCAGCCATGGTGGACTGTGGTGATGCTGGTTCCCCCCTGCCTCAGCCATGGTGGGCTGTGGTGATGCTGGTGCCCCCCCTGCCTCAGTCATGGTGGACTGTGTGATTGTGGTGACCCCCTGCCTCAGCCATGATGGACTGTGGTGATGCTGGTGCCCCCCTGCCTCAGCCTTGGTGGACTGTGGTGATGCTGGTGCCCCCCCCTGCCTCAGTCATGGTGGACTGTGTGATTGTGGTGACCCCCTGCCTCAGCCATGGTGAGCTGTGGTGATGATGGGGAGTCCCCCTTCCTCAATCATAGTGGACTAAGATGATGATGGGGTCCCCAACCTTGACCATGGTGGAGTTTGGTGAACATGATGTCCTCTGTTTCAACCATGATGTTGACAGTACTCGTGGCAGCTGGTGGGCCAGAGGGCTGTTTGGCGGACCTTATGTTGTTCTCTGACAAAAAGAAACGAAAGAAAAAGTGAGAGAAATGATGTGGCTGGGTCCGTGCCTCTCCACCAGTGTCAGGTGCCTGGCCTTTGGTGAAGGTTTGTGAGGCGGGGCCTACACACCTGGTCTCCGGCCCTCATCACCTCCCCACATTGCAGACACCAGCTTGCAAGGCATGCTGGTTGCAGGTATTTCACTGCTATCCTGGGATTACTCGTGTATAGAATCATTTCTTGGTATGTAGTTATATTTTTTATAGCCTTTCTTGTGGGAGTATGAGTTGCGTACACCTGGGGTTATACCAAGTGGTTCTTTTTGAGTCTTTTTTCACCACCTGCATCAGATGAAGGTGAACTTTAGCTGGTGCATAGTTGAAGCTGTTTTATCTGACGTTGTAAAGGTTAATTGCTTGTATTGGCCATGTGTTGTATTTATCTGCGGTGACAGTGCTGCAGTTAGCACTGCGCAGTAATGACGCAGCTCGTCGCACTTGCCTCACTCGTATGACGTAGTTGTACGGAGGGACAGATCACTGCAACACGCCTTTCCCTTCTTTCTTGTGTTGATTTATGAATGGACGGAGGGCAGTGGGGCGGTGTGTGTGTGGGGGGGTGGGGGGTCAATGGCGAGGCGGCTGTGGTGGGCGGTGAAAGGAGGAGGAGTGATTTACTGAGGTTTACTGAGGGAAATGCTACTACCCCTCATGTTGTGTTGCCGTCGGATCACGGGCTTCTCTCACCGAGTCTTGCTGTGAGCACTGCTTGCCGAAGCTGTGGATTGATGGTGCTTCTTCCGGGCAGGTGACGAAGGCTCCAGCTTCATGTGCAGGACCTGCCTGACGAAGAAGTTCGTTTACTACGTCAGAGGAAGTAGAGGAACATTGCCTGGTCCTTCTACCGGGTAGGACCCTCTGCCTGGACCTACTTGCGTTGGAGTCGTAGAACCTGGTGACCAGAGGGATGTGTGGGGAGGTGGGCACAGTGGGATTTCGTCGTCAGGTTGTGTTCCTTCCTCGGCCGCTAGCAACTAGTGAAAACATGGCGGCTCAGCCTTGGATAACAATGAAAAGAGTGACATAATATTTCTACTTAATTGCTTTTTTTTCCCCTTTTTTTTCAGGGGGTCAGACGAGGGAGGATTTATAAAGGAATTGCCACATACACTGTTTACATTTGTTGCCGAGGGAACCTAGATATTAAGATAATCATGAACTGAGAAATACGTACTTCCTGGTTGGCGTAGTTGAGTGTGGGTTTGTTTTGTGATGCCGTAGAAAACCTCCTGCCCCTCCCTCTCTCACCACCCTCCTCCCCCAGTGTTATCAGACCCCCTGGGTGTGCCACACATGCTGGTGGAAACCCCCAGTTGATCAGTCGCCCTCCATCGCCTCACGGATATACTCCGCTAAATACTTGATAAAGTTGAATGACAGCCGTTGATATGGACGGTGATGGCGTCGAGTTAGGTGTAGAGGATATGTGAGGCACATGAGGTGTGTGGTGTCGCTGGTGGTGTGAGGGACGGTGATACAGTCCCCCTACTGGCTGCTAGCAGTGTATTACCCCGTGCCTGAGGCTGTGGTGGAGTGGAGTCCGTCCGCTGGGCCGCTGCCCCGCCATGTTGTGCCTACCAGCGTGAGGCAACAGTGAGAGTGTAGGGGGCCCTAGGGCGTGGCCCCTCACCACATGCCCATCATCACCGTCATGCAGGGGACCCTGGTGAAGGCGGGGTGGTTGACGGACATTATCCTGAGGTAAGTAGTGCGAGTGTTACATATTCAGTGGGGGTCATGCATTCCCACGTCAGGTTTGATGGTAAGAAAGTCTCACCAGGGCATGACGCTGGTTTGCTCAAGGCGGTCATTTTTCATTTGTAAGGTTAATGGATCACTTTCTGTCAGTGTAATGCACAGTGTTCGGCTGCGGTGAGTTGTGTTGCCATAGTGACACACACACACACACACACACACACACACACACACACACACACACACACACACACACACTAGCGCGCGCGCGCGGACGTGGACAAGTGATAATAAACTACATTCGCGAGAAAATGATTTTTTTAACACAGATTGTTAACCAATGAGACAACATACTGGCCCCCGGTGATACGTCAGCCCGGCAGATACAGGAAAGGTACAAGTCATCAGAGAATGTTCATTGTTATGTAAGAATGGGAGGAACAGAGAGAGGGAGAGTGAGACAAAAAAAAAAAGTTGGGAAACACGAGAGAAATTATACATTGTTTCACCAACTTTTAATCCGAAGTGAATGATGTTCCACTGAAGGATCACGTGATTGAGAAACGAGTGTTTTTCTTTTTTCTTGGTTCGGTTCAGTTAAGACACAGGAGGACCTTAACCACAGCGAGTGACTCCGCCAGCGAAGATTCGTCGAGCGCACACGACAGCGTGGGAGCGTATCTAGGACATTACAACCAACACACGCCCATGGTGTTATGATTTGGTCTCCCTCGCTGCCCATGTACCGGATGCAGAGTTTCTAGATAAGCTCTTAGACTAAGTGAAGGAATGTCTATAAAACGGAAGATAATTTATGTCATTACGTTTTCTGAAAAAGAATAAGATGATTGAATAGCCCGTAAGCTATTAGGTAAAGTGATTAAGAGGTATATATGTTTTAAACACACTTATGTACGACATCTTAGTAAGGAGGGACGAATGGGTGAATTCTGTATTCTTGAAATGCCAGAAGACCTTTGATATTATCTCGTCGAGAGGATTGATGATGAAGCTAAGCATCACAGCTGGGGAGGCCACTGGAGAGTCATATCATTAATTGGGAGGAAGCAGAGAACGCATGTCAGGAGGGGTAGTTTCAAGCTGGGCGGGGTTGACCAATGGGGTTAGGTTCCTCAGGTCTTAGTGCTGGGACCGCTACCGTTTCTGATCTGCCACACAGTCGTGCCGGAGGATGTTTCTGGGTGGTAACAGATTTGCTGATTGCGGGGTGAAAGGGAACGCGATAGACTCCAGAAGACACAACACAGGTTGTTAAAGGATTGACAGATGAAATGTAGAATGTGAAAAAATGTAAAATTGTCAAGATAGGAAAAGGATTAAACAGATCAGACATTGAAGTGGGAAACATTAGAAAGAGTCGTACTTTGAAAGAAACTTGTGAGTTGACATCTTCCAGAATTTGTCACCAGGATATTATTTAAGAAGGATCTTGAGGAAGGGGAAATTAAATCTTGGTCATGGTTAGATTTGCTTTCAAGCCAGTGGACCATGAGTTGTTTGTCCGGGTATACACAACGAACATTCAGCTTCAACAGGAGTGTATTGAAACAGTCTTGTCTCCTTACTGACGAGGTAGCCATTTTAATTCTTTTTGTAAACATAGTTACACAGAACTATATGTAAATGCAAGAATGCCTGTCACATATTGATCTGGATTCAAACGAAGTTCACACACTGAAAGCTTCGTGTAGAATTCAACTCACCCACCTCCTTTCGCAGTACACCTGTGGAGAGGTTTGGTGAAATGATCCATAACTTTAGAGCCAACGCCCCGGCCTGTACCGTGAAGGCAGCATCAGGGATGCGATTTCGTAAATGCTTCCAAGGACTGTAGGTGTGTGGGGCATAAACGTTGTCCTTGAAAGCATTCCTCTCCAGAAAAATGAAATGGTAAATTTCCAGTCAGCACACCCGGTAGAGGTGGGTGTCTGTAATGAGTGGGAGGACTTACGATGTGCTTTCACCTGCCCACTTGTACAGAATGAAGGATGGGGGGGGGGGGGGGGGGGGGGGGGGGGGGGGGGGGGGGCATAACCACATGGAGGTAACGAAGCCACCTACCGACACTTAACATAGAACAGATCTACGAGCTGTGGTGATGCTGGTGCCCCCCCCTGCCTCAGTCATGGTGGACTGTGGTGATTGTGGTGCCCCCCCTGCCTCAGCCATGGTGGACTGTGGTGATGCTGGTTCCCCCCTGCCTCAGCCTTGGTGGACTGTGGTGATGCTGGTGCCCCCCCTGCCTCAGCCATGATGGGCTGTGGAGATGCTGGTGCCCCCCCTGCCTCAGTCATGGTGGACTGTGGTGATTGTGGTGCCCCCTTGCCTCAGCCATGGTGGACTGTGGTGATGCTGGTTCCCCCCTGCCTCAGCCATGGTGGGCTGTGGTGATGCTGGTGCCCCCCCTGCCTCAGTCATGGTGGACTGTGTGATTGTGGTGACCCCCTGCCTCAGCCATGGTGGACTGTGGTGATGCTGGTGCCCCCCTGCCTCAGCCTTGGTGGACTGTGGTGATGCTGGTGCCCCCCCCTGCCTCAGTCATGGTGGACTGTGTGATTGTGGTGACCCCCTGCCTCAGCCATGGTGAGCTGTGGTGATGATGGGGAGTCCCCCTTCCTCAATCATAGTGGACTAAGATGATGATGGGGTCCCCAACCTTGACCATGGTGGAGTTTGGTGAACATGATGTCCCCTGTTTCAACCATGATGTTGACAGTACTCGTGGCAGCTGGTGGGCCAGAGGGCTGTTTGGCGGACCTTATGTTGTTCTCTGACAAAAAGAAACGAAAGAAAAAGTGAGAGAAATGATGTGGCTGGGTCCGTGCCTCTCCACCAGTGTCAGGTGCCTGGCCTTTGGTGAAGGTTTGTGAGGCGGGGCCTACACACCTGGTCTCCGGCCCTCATCACCTCCCCACATTGCAGACACCAGCTTGCAAGGCATGCTGGTTGCAGGTATTTCACTGCTATCCTGGGATTACTCGTGTATAGAATCATTTCTTGGTATGTAGTTATATTTTTCATAGCCTTTCTTGTGGGAGTATGAGTTGCGTACACCTGGGGTTATACCAAGTGGTTCTTTTTGAGTCTTTTTTCACCACCTGCATCAGATGAAGGTGAACTTTAGCTGGTGCATAGTTGAAGCTGTTTTATCTGACGTTGTAAAGGTTAATTGCTTGTATTGGCCATGTGTTGTATTTATCTGCGGTGACAGTGCTGCAGTTAGCACTGCGCAGTAATGACGCAGCTCGTCGCACTTGCCTCACTCGTATGACGTAGTTGTACGGAGGGACAGATCACTGCAACACGCCTTTCCCTTCTTTCTTGTGTTGATTTATGAATGGACGGAGGGCAGTGGGGCGGTGTGTGTGTGGGGGGGTGGGGGGTCAATGGCGAGGCGGCTGTGGTGGGCGGTGAAAGGAGGAGGAGTGATTTACTGAGGTTTACTGAGGGAAATGCTACTACCCCTCATGTTGTGTTGCCGTCGGATCACGGGCTTCTCTCACCGAGTCTTGCTGTGAGCACTGCTTGCCGAAGCTGTGGATTGATGGTGCTTCTTCCGGGCAGGTGACGAAGGCTCCAGCTTCATGTGCAGGACCTGCCTGACGAAGAAGTTCGTTTACTACGTCAGAGGAAGTAGAGGAACATTGCCTGGTCCTTCTACCGGGTAGGACCCTCTGCCTGGACCTACTTGCGTTGGAGTCGTAGAACCTGGTGACCAGAGGGATGTGTGGGGAGGTGGGCACAGTGGGATTTCGTCGTCAGGTTGTGTTCCTTCCTCGGCCGCTAGCAACTAGTGAAAACATGGCGGCTCAGCCTTGGATAACAATGAAAAGAGTGACATAATATTTCTACTTAATTGCTTTTTTTCCCCTTTTTTTTCAGGGGGTCAGACGAGGGAGGATTTATAAAGGAATTGCCACATACACTGTTTACATTTGTTGCCGAGGGAACCTAGATATTAAGATAATCATGAACTGAGAAATACGTACTTCCTGGTTGGCGTAGTTGAGTGTGGGTTTGTTTTGTGATGCCGTAGAAAACCTCCTGCCCCTCCCTCTCTCACCACCCTCCTCCCCCAGTGTTATCAGACCCCCTGGGTGTGCCACACATGCTGGTGGAAACCCCCAGTTGATCAGTCGCCCTCCATCGCCTCACGGATATACTCCGCTAAATACTTGATAAAGTTGAATGACAGCCGTTGATATGGACGGTGATGGCGTCGAGTTAGGTGTAGAGGATATGTGAGGCACATGAGGTGTGTGGTGTCGCTGGTGGTGTGAGGGACGGTGATACAGTCCCCCTACTGGCTGCTAGCAGTGTATTACCCCGTGCCTGAGGCTGTGGTGGAGTGGAGTCCGTCCGCTGGGCCGCTGCCCCGCCATGTTGTGCCTACCAGCGTGAGGCAACAGTGAGAGTGTAGGGGGCCCTAGGGCGTGGCCCCTCACCACATGCCCATCATCACCGTCATGCAGGGGACCCTGGTGAAGGCGGGGTGGTTGACGGACATTATCCTGAGGTAAGTAGTGCGAGTGTTACATATTCAGTGGGGGTCATGCATTCCCACGTCAGGTTTGATGGTAAGAAAGTCTCACCAGGGCATGACGCTGGTTTGCTCAAGGCGGTCATTTTTCATTTGTAAGGTTAATGGATCACTTTCTGTCAGTGTAATGCACAGTGTTCGGCTGCGGTGAGTTGTGTTGCCATAGTGACACACACACACACACACACACACACACACACACACACACACACACACACACACTAGCGCGCGCGCGCGGACGTGGACAAGTGATAATAAACTACATTCGCGAGAAAATGATTTTTTTAACACAGATTGTTAACCAATGAGACAACATACTGGCCCCCGGTGATACGTCAGCCCGGCAGATACAGGAAAGGTACAAGTCATCAGAGAATGTTCATTGTTATGTAAGAATGGGAGGAACAGAGAGAGGGAGAGTGAGACAAAAAAAAAAAGTTGGGAAACACGAGAGAAATTATACATTGTTTCACCAACTTTTAATCCGAAGTGAATGATGTTCCACTGAAGGATCACGTGATTGAGAAACGAGTGTTTTTCTTTTTTCTTGGTTCGGTTCAGTTAAGACACAGGAGGACCTTAACCACAGCGAGTGACTCCGCCAGCGAAGATTCGTCGAGCGCACACGACAGCGTGGGAGCGTATCTAGGACATTACAACCAACACACGCCCATGGTGTTATGATTTGGTCTCCCTCGCTGCCCATGTACCGGATGCAGAGTTTCTAGATAAGCTCTTAGACTAAGTGAAGGAATGTCTATAAAACGGAAGATAATTTATGTCATTACGTTTTCTGAAAGAGAATAAGATGATTGAATAGCCCGTAAGCTAGGAGGTAAAGTGATTAAGAGGTATATATGTTTTAAACACACTTATGTACGACATCTTAGTAAGGAGGGACGAATGGGTGAATTCTGTATTCTTGAAATGCTAGAAGACCTTTGATATTATCTCGTCGAGAGGGTTGATGATGAAGCTAAGCATCACAGCTGGGGAGGCCACTGGAGAGTCATATCATTAATTGGGAGGAAGCAGAGAACGCATGTCAGGAGGGGTAGTTTCAAGCTGGGCGGGGTTGACCAATGGGGTTAGGTTCCTCAGGTCTTAGCGCTGGGACCGCTACCGTTTCTGATCTGCCACACAGTCGTGCCGGAGGATGTTTCTGGGTGGTAACAGATTTGCTGATTGCGAGGTGAAAGGGAACGCGATAGACTCCAGAAGACACAACACAGGTTGTTAAAGGATTGACAGATGAAATGTAGAATGTGAAAAAATGTAAAATTGTCAAGATAGGAAAAGGATTAAACAGATCAGACATTGAAGTGGGAAACATTAGAAAGAGTCATACTTTGAAAGAGACTTGTGAGTTGACATCTTCCAGAATTTGTCACCAGGATATTATTTAAGAAGGATCTTGAGGAAGGGGAAATTAAATCTTGGTCATGGTTAGATTTGCTTTCAAGCCAGTGGACAATGAGTTGTTTGTCCGGGTATACACAACGAACATTCAGCTTCAACAGGAGTGTATTAAAACAGTCTTGTCTCCTTACTGACGAGGTAGCCATTTTAATTCTTTTTGTAAACATAGTTACACAGAACTATATGTAAATGCAAGAATGCCTGTCACATATTGATCTGGATTCAAACGAAGTTCACACACTGAAAGCTTCGTGTAGAATTCAACTCACCCACCTCCTTTCGCAGTACACCTGTGGAGAGGTTTGGTGAAATGATCCATAACTTTAGAGCCAACGCCCCGGCCTGTACCGTGAAGAGCAGCATCAGGGATGCGATTTCGTAACTGCTTCCAAGGACTGTAGGTGTGTGGGGCATAAACGTTGTCCTTGAAAGCATCTCCTCTCCAGAAAAATGAAATGGTAAATTTCCAGTCAGCACACCCGGTAGAGGTGGGTGTCTGTAATGAGTGGGAGGACTTACGATGTGCTTTCACCTGCCCACTTGTACAGAATGAAGGATGGGGGGGGGGGGGGGCATAACCACATGGAGGTAACGAAGCCACCTACACGACACTTAACATAGAACAGATCTACGAGGTCAGACGAGAATCCAGAGTACGAGGATGTAACGAGAAGTTAGGCAAGGAGGAGTGGGTGGAGGACCTTGAGGAAACATACTTAACACCTGGAACAATCTTGCCCAAGAGGAAGTAGATGCGAGTTACTGAGGAATATTCAGATACGAAAATGCAAGAAATGAAACCTCACGATTGTAATGTTTTCTCCCTTGTATGTATTAATAGATAACACACACACACACACACACACACACACACACACACACACACACACACACACACACACACACACACGGACATCTGTGGTGTAGTGATTAGCATTACTGTCTATGAGTCACCACGGGACAGATCGGGGTCGGATCCGCATGGGTTCGAAACCTAGGCGTGGCAGTCGGCCTATGCTCATTCTGCCCTCGGGGTTGACTGGTGTGTGTGTGTGTGTGTGTGTGTGTGTGTGTGTGTGTATGCGAAATATGATCGTTTTCTAAATGATTGAAGGTACGAGTGGGGTTCCACAAGGTATGCAGTTGTGACCAGTGTTTTCATTTTTCATGTCACCGATCATCCTGCGGAACTGGACGTGTTTATCCACGTTTTCAGTTAATGTCAACATTACGAGTGGTGTTGTAAGCACAGAAGGGTTTGATAAACTACACACGGCTTGCATTAAACTGCAGGAGGGGCTCGGAGTGTGGGTAATGAAACTGTACATATGAATGTAAAGGAGGACGGGTAGGAGAGAGATGAACACCGTCGAACTACAGGCATATTAGGAGGAGGAATTTACCTGTGGAAAGTATTGAGAACTGTACGTTTTATCAGATCCCCCAACGTGAAATTGGATTATGTGTTTGTGGATATGGAAATATGATTGCCAGGATATCACTGGATACGAACCCGTTCAATGATGTGTCTACAGCTGGCAGTGGACTTCATTTGTTATGTTACGTACTTACGTTATAGTACATGTCAGAAAATGGGGGAAAATGAAAAGACGAGTACTAGAAAGTCTTTTAGATATCTGGGAGTGGATCTGGCAGCGGATGGAACCATGGAAGCGGAAGTGGATC
>NC_092224.1:55289242-55356742 GCF_036320965.1 Panulirus ornatus | reverse complement strand
ATATGTATGTGCGTCTACAAAATCCTAAGATATGGTACGTGTATATGGCTAAGAGACGGGGAGGAGGGGAGGGGGGGAATACGAGTGTAAATCTCTCTCTCTCTCTCTCTCTCTCTCTCTCTCTCTCTCTCTCTCTCTCTCTCTCTCTCTCTCTCTCTCTCTCTCTCTCTCTCTCCCATCCGTAACACACGGGTGGTAATCAGAACATTCGATGAAATAGAGAATGGTTGTTCATAACCCAGCTGAACACAATGTACCACGGCTTGCTGTTCAGGTGAGATTAACCAATGGAATATGTATTCTGTGGTAAACAGGAGGAAGATTTTTTTGTTTCTCCCTTAGTTTCATATTTTAAAAGTCAATGAAAACTGGCGTTTAAACGCCCTCAAGTGCCTGCGTTCCAGTCTTGCCTGGCCGTCACCTCACGCCTGCCAGGCTCGAATGGGACCACTCTCTCACAGATCTACAGAACACACTCAGCTCCACCACCACCCCCCAGGTTAAAAGGTCAAGGTCACAAGGTTTTGTGTACGAGAATACCACAGGTGCCTGTGTACACGATATTTTCGGACTGAGTCATGGGGGGGGGGGGATAATCCGGACATGAGTTTGCCACGTGAGTTCTACGCCCGGCGTTATTCGAGGTGGCAACGTCTTGTGGACAGTGAAATGGTTGTGTCCACGATATATGATGGACGGACGTTTGGATGCGCATCAGACTTGTACCGCCCTTAGTGCATGGAAGGTTGAACGTCTGGGCGAAGTCTTAGAAGTCGAGGGTCAAAGGTCGAGGACACAAGGTGATATTTATTACGATGTATTGACGGCGGATATTGGGAAGGCACCAGACTATATGGGTAGGAGGAGGGGGTCTTTCATATGCACGTTTTCTGGATTCGTTTTCGGTGTGTTCACTTGAGAGGGATGGATTGTGAGTTGGCTTCGATGATATGAGAGAGACGTGTGTTTTTTTTTTTTTTCTCGGGTGAAATTCAGTCGAGAGTTGTAGTGCACTGGGGTTAGTGCAGAGGGGCATTTCATGTCCGGCAAGGATTCATTTGAAAGTGACGTTTGACTCGTCGTCTTTCGTTAAACCCCGTCGATAGTGCGCGTTCCATTTCATCTTCCGTAAGGCCGAAGTGAGAGAGTGGCATTCCATTCCACTTCTTTCGTCCAGCTTGATGACAGTGTGCCGTTCTTTCATTCATTTCTTCCTGTTTAAACTCGTTGAAAGTGGTGGTCATTTGCATACATTTGTCCGGGTGGAATCATTATCAGCGTGGCCTTCCACATTGTTGGTTCAGGTAAAGTGGACAAATAGGTTTTCCCACCTCATCGTCTGGTCGAGTGAGTGGCAACTGGCATTTTGGTACATCGTGCCTCGGTGCCAGTAGACAAGGCTCATTCACGGTGTATATTACTCAGGCAAACTCATTCGGAATTACAGTCATTTGGTTCAACAAATTACGGTGTCCAAGTGTCAGTGTTACGGCAGGTTCAGATAGCGTTAGTGGGGAATGAATGGCTCATACTCCTTTTCCCGCTGAGCTGGGGGCAGTGCGGATCTACTCATGGCCATCAGGTAAACTTGATCAGTAAGCTTAATCCAACTTAATCAGTAAACTTAATCCAGAGGAGCTTCCCCTTGCTTCTTGACATTACCCCCCCCCCCCCCCCCCACTCCCACCCCCAAGGGAGTGGCAGTTAGCCCGCCGCCATCCGCTTATCTGCTGGTTAACGTTTCATGGTCGCTCATGATGGAACCTCTCGCCGAACGGGTTAGGTCTCTGGTGTTTGATGATCCCAGGGGGAAGGTGCTGCAGTGGCCCCGTGGAAGTGTTGGGACGTCATGTGCCCTTATGCCCCTAGGGAGCTTACGTGCAGTGTTGCCAGGTAAGGTGACTCGTTTAAAGAACTGTCCACAGGAGGGTAGTACATGTACAGAGTGACCCTAGGGTAGTACATGTACAGAGTTGACCCTAGGGTAGTACCTGTACAGAGTTGACCCTAGGGTAGCACCTGTACAGAGTTGACCCTAGGGCTAGCACCTGTACAGAGTTGACCCTAGGGTAGCACCTGTACAGAGTTGACCCTAGGGTAGCACCTGTACAGAGTTGACCCTAGGGTAGCATCTGTACAGAGTTGACCCTAGGGTAGCACCTGTACAGAGTTGACCCTAGGGTAGCACCTGTACAGAGTTGACCCTAGGGTAGTACATGTACAGAGTTGACCCTAGGGTAGCACCTGTACAGAGTTGACCCTAGGGTAGTACATGTACAGAGTTGACCCTAGGGTAGCACCTGTACAGAGTTGACCCTAGGGTAGTACATGTACAGAGTTGACCCTAGGCTAGCACCTGTACAGAGTTGACCCTAGGGTAGCATCTGTACAGAAGCGAGTCGCCCATGACCAGCTTGGTTTCGTCACAGTGGAAGTTCATGACACTTCCATTACGCCCGTGTGGTCTACCTCGCCTGGTTATGGTGGCTCCTCAGTGGCTCTGCTGAGAGGTCGTGAATTCCACTGCAGGTCCTCAGGTTGCGTCCTGAACTGGTACTGAGCAGGGGATCTGCAGTGGAACCAAGTTTTAGCACAACCCCTACATTAGGTCAGGACTCGCACCTGGCTGCTGTGTGCAGTGGATATTGATGCCCCTATGGTGTAGCTAGGATATTGATGTCACGATGGCGTAACTGGGGTATTGATGTCCCTATGGTGTAGCTAGGATATTGATGTCACGATGGCGTAACTGGGGTATTGATGTCCCTATGGTGTAGCTAGGGCATTGATGTCACTCTAGCGTAACTGGGGTATTGATGTCCCTGTGGTATAGCTAGGGCATTGATGTCACTTGAGCATAACTGGGGTATTGATGTCCCTATGGTGTAGCTAGGGCATTGATGTCACTCTAGCGTAACTGGGGTATTGATGTCCCTGTGGTATAGCTAGGGCATTGATGTCACTTGAGCGTAACTGGGGTATTGATGTCCCTATGGTGTAGCTAGGATATTGATGTCACGCTGGCGTAACTGGGGTATTCATGTCCCTATGGTGTAGCTAGGGCATTGATGTCACTTGAGCGTAACTGGGGTATTGATGTCCCTATGGTGTAGCTAGGATATTGATGTCACGCTGGCGTAACTGGGGTATTGATGTTCCTATGGTGTAGCTAGGGCATTGAGGTCACTAGCGTAACTTGGGTATTGATGTCATCGTGGTGCAGGATGGGCATTTGATGCGAGGATAGCTAGGATAATGACGTCACTCTGGTGTGGTTGGGACAATGACGTCACTCCAATGTAGATTGGACAGTGACGTCACTGGTGTAGCTGGTACAATGTTACTCCACTGTAGCTGGGGCATTGATGTCACTCTGGGTGTCAGGGCGTGCCACCCTCCCATGTGTTCTCACTTCATGCCCGGGTAAACTCATTGGAGGAGTATTCCAACCTTGTTCAGGTAAACTCGGTATTAGAAAAATGCGTAT
Source organism: Panulirus ornatus (assembly GCF_036320965.1). Taxonomy (NCBI): domain Eukaryota; kingdom Metazoa; phylum Arthropoda; class Malacostraca; order Decapoda; family Palinuridae; genus Panulirus; species Panulirus ornatus. The sequence continues at coordinate 55,353,255 of NC_092224.1, read as the reverse complement.
TTTTCTTATTTGCTCTGGTATACTCAGAGGTGAACGGCTCCTCGATAAACTTCAGCTGATGGCCAAACTTAAAGTGATCTTCATATAAGGTGACCCGTACAGTTGACTGAGGTAAACGTGTTGGTCCATTTCCTAACATAAAGGTAAACTCGGTAGAAACTGAGGTAAACTTGTCGCTCCATTTCCTTACGTAAAGGTAAACTCAGTTGATAAGCGGCCATCCCAGCATCTTCAGGTAAACTCAGCTGAGAATGGCGCTCCACTCAAGATCTTAAGGTACACTAAGTTGCAAGGCAAGTTGGGTTACATTAATCATCTTTACAGTGTACCTTACCTCTCCTTACCTTAGCTTCCCTTACCTTTACCTTGTCTTACCTTGATATAATTGACTTCACATTAGCTGACCTTACCTTATCTTACCTTACTGTACTCTGCTTGGCTTTATTCTTACTATTACTCTCCTAGCCTTAGTTTACTTGAGGTTAGTTTACCTTACATTACTGTAGCTTACCCAACACTACCATACCTTACTACACTTGCCTTTATTCTACTTTCCTTTATCTTGCCTTGCTGTACTTTACCTTAGCTAAGCTTACTTTACTTTGACTTATCTTAACATACTTTACCAAACCTTAGTTTACTTTCCCTTACTTTACCTTATCGTGTCTTACCTTACTTTACTCGACTTTACCATAAGTTGACCTGACCTTCAGTTTACTCCACCATACCTCCTCACCTTACCTTACGGCAGTATCCTGCAGGGAGTTGTTGTCTATGATGCGAGCATTCTGACGGCCTCAATTGGTCTAGTCGGTAGACTTCATATGTACAAGACCGTAAGCTGATGGGATGAATCAACTTTGTCACAGTTTACGTACTGTGTCATGTGATTGTCAACCCACTTGGGTCAGGCTGTAAGTCTCTCTGTGACAGTGTAATCCCCTTGCGCTACCGCTCACAGGATTAACCTGGGCGGCACAAATGAACTCCTCGTTGAACAGCAGCACAAATCAGTCAGCTGGTTGAACGTTGTGGCCCCACGCACCCCTTCAGGTGAACTCGGTGAGGAGTGCCGCTCTCCTCAGACACGGTCGGTCCAGACTGGGGCGTATTCTTCAGGCCAGAGTTCGAGCAACGTCGCTCGTATCCTTTGCTCAGGTTAAGCCACTGTGGGTTGGGATGGGAGTGTCAGTCCACGCACGGTGGCATGGTCAGTAGTGTCAGGCCCGAGGGACCAGTCCGTATGATCTGATAGCCACAGTCAAGCAGGCGGGGAATGAGGTGGGGGTCGAGAAGGAGGCGTTCTGTGAACCTTACCCAGGTGGAGGCCGTCAAAAGGCAATGTCTCATTTATGTTGTGTTGGTGAACCCGTTACAGTATACTCTTTAGCGTGTGTTGCTTGTCTCTTTAAAGTAGACACACCCTACGCCAGTACTGCATATATGATCCTCAGAGTAAATGCTGTGGAGGGCTGCGTTCCATGTCTTTCGCCCTGGCAACCTCAGCCAGATGTGGTGCTTCAGGTACATCATTCAGGTAAACTCTGTGGGAAAAGGAGTTCCTTACATTATCAGGTAGAATCGTGTTCGTAAGTATAGATTGGTGTCCAACAGTTCAGATGGCCTCTGTGGGTATTAATCAAGAGAATTCTGTCCAAAAATTAATATAACTTTTCCACTCTTAGGTAAACGTAGTCAGAAGTGGAAACCTCTTCATCTCTTTACTTTCCAAACATAAACTCTGTCGAAATTAGCGTCAAGTTCATCTTTATTTAAGCAGGCTCAGATGACTAAGGTTTTCTGTTCAGCTTGTTTATGTAAACTAAATCGAGAACTGCGCTTCATTCATCTTCAATGTAGACTGGCCTTGGTGAGGTAAACCCAGTCTGTAGGAGCGTCTGACTCCTTGGAATATTTGGTGAGAAGGTTCAAAAGACGCGTTTAATTCTTACCCTCCAGAAAGTCGCTGTGGACGTTAGGTTCCCTCGATGGTTCCATTCATTTCATTCAAGAAACTTGGTCGAATATGACCGTCCATTAGTCCTGGTCAGGGAGTGATAAACGTCCCTTAGTCTGTCCTTCCTTTAGCTAGACTGATTCAGAAGTAGTTCGCCATCAACCTTGTTAAGGAAAACTCATTCTCGAATGGCGTTCCCTTCGTCTTGTTTGAAAAGAACTCTCTCAGGAAGGGCACTCTTACCTACTTACGGATTAAGTCCGCTCTGTGTGTGTGTGTGTGTGTGTGTGTGTGTGTGTTGTTACCTATTTGTATTGGACGGGGAGGGAATTTTCGTCTCGTGGAGCACAATCTCTTCAACTTTCTCTGTTGTCATACAGCTTCTAAACCTTTTGTATCTTGACTGCATTTCTTGTTTACTTATTCATGTTATACCAAACGTCCATCGCTCTTTTACTAATTTCTTATTACGTCTTTTGTTTGTTCTGCCCCTGCATCTTTCGATATACTACTCACTGTCTCTGTTATCAGTATGGTTTAAGAGTTTTCAAGTTCTGGTTAGGTCACTCTTCACTATTTCTCCCCTTTATCATCCGCAAATATATTCAGGCATGGGTTCTGTCTTTTCACATAGATCAAGAAGAGCAGTGGTCCCATAACAGCCGTGCGGTACTCCACTGGTGACCTCAACCCACTGCGATAAGACTCACCTGACAAGCGTCCTTTCTTTCTTTCCTCAAAGATGACTGTGTCCAAATGGTCTCCCCCCCTTTTTCCCTATTGAAGATATAGTTTTTTTTACCAATCTTCTATGTGGTAAAGTGTCAAAAGGTTTCTGACTAGATACAGGCAATCCGCTCAGTTTTCTATTTTACCGAAAACAGAGATCAGTCTCTCATCGCCATCAAAGAGGTTCATTGCACCTGATCTTGCCCTAAGATCATGCTGTCTCTTACTTAAGTAGTGTCTCTTTTACAACTAGTTATCTATTGCTTTTTTGATTCTTTTTTTGTTGTCATACCTTTCAAATTCTGGCTGGCTGGGGGTGTCGCCTTTGTCATTCTTTACGGCACATCGCCAAATTCCTTCGCTTTTTCCCATCTTTGATTGTACCACACCTCTTTTAACCCTCTCTCTTTAATTAAGGCCAAAGATACTCCTTCTCTGTCAGTTTCATAGAAACTTCCACCACAGTGCCCTGGTTCATGGGGCTGTTGAACTCCATATCCCAGTTCATGTCGAGTCAGTTTTCTCTGCTCTTGCATTCTCATTAACTACATTATTAAACTACCATTACGTGGTCACTCTTTTTCCAGTTGGTGTATCACACTATCCTAATTGTGCCTGCATTGCTATCTGTGTATTTGCTTTGTTTTCAGACCTGGCTGTGTGGGGGCTGAAGCAGGAGGTGGGGAGGCCTCAGACCTGGCTGTGTGAGGGGCTGAAGCAGGAGGTGGGGAGGCCTCAGACCTGGCTGTGTGGGGGCTGAAGCAGGAGGTGGGGAGGCCTCAGACCTGGCTGTGTGGGGTGCTGAAGCAGGGGGTGGGGAGGCTTCAGACCTGGCTGTGTGGGGTGCTGAAGCAGGGGGTGGGGAGGCTTCAGACCTGGCTGTGTGGGGGCTGAAGCAGGGGGTGGGGAGGTGTCAGACCTGGCTGTGTGGGGGCTGAAGCAGGAGGTGGGGAGGCCTCAGACCTGGCTGTGTGGGGGCTGAAGCAGGGGGTGGGGAGGCTTCAGACCTGGCTGTGTGGGGGCTGAAGCAGGAGGTGGGGAGGCCTCAGACCTGGCTGTGTGGGGTGCTGAAGCAGGGGGTGGGGAGGCTTCAGACCTGGCTGTGTGGGGTGCTGAAGCAGGGGGTGGGGAGGCTTCAGACCTGGCTGTGTGGGGGCTGAAGCAGGAGGTGGGGAGGCCTCAGACCTGGCTGTGTGGGGGTGGGGAGGCTTCAGACCTGGCTGTGTGGGGGTGGGGAGGCTTCAGACCTGGCTGTGTGGGGTGCTGAAGCAGGGGGTGGGGAGGTGTCAGACCTGGCTGTGTGGGGGCTGAAGCAGGGGGTGGGGAGGCTTCAGACCTGGCTGTGTGGGGGCTGAAGCAGGAGGTGGGGAGGTCTCAGACCTGGCTGTGTGGGGGCTGAAGCAGGGGGTGGGGAGGCTTCAGACCTGGCTGTGTGGGGGTGGGGAGGCTTCAGACCTGGCTGTGTGGGGGCTGAAGCAGGAGGTGGGGAGGCCTCAGACCTGGCTGTGTGGGGTGCTGAAGCAGGGGGTGGGGAGGCTTCAGACCTGGCTGTGTGGGGGCTGAAGCAGGGGGTGGGGAGGTGTCAGACCTGGCTGTGTGGGGGCTGAAGCAGGAGGTGGGGAGGTCTCAGACCTGGCTGTGTGGGGGCTGAAGCAGGAGGTGGGGAGGCCTCAGACCTGGCTGTGTGGGGGCTGAAGCAGGAGGTGGGGAGGCCTCAGACCTGGCTGTGTGGGGTGCTGAAGCAGGAGGTGGGGAGGCCTCAGACCTGGCTGTGTGGGGGCTGAAGCAGGAGGTGGGGAGGCCTCAGACCTGGCTGTGTGGGGTGCTGAAGCAGGGGGTGGGGAGGCTTCAGACCTGGCTGTGTGGGGGCTGAAGCAGGAGGTGGGGAGGCCTCAGACCTGGCTGTGTGGGGTGCTGAAGCAGGGGGTGGGGAGGTGTCAGACCTGGCTGTGTGGGGGTGGGGAGGCTTCAGACCTGGCTGTGTGGGGGCTGAAGCAGGGGGTGGGGAGGCTTCAGACCTGGCTGTGTGGGGGCTGAAGCAGGGGGTGGGGAGGCTTCAGACCTGGCTGTGTGGGGTGCTGAAGCAGGGGGTGGGGAGGCTTCAGACCTGGCTGTGTGGGGTGCTGAAGCAGGGGGTGGGGAGGCTTCAGACCTGGCTGTGTGGGGTGCTGAAGCAGGGGGTGGGGAGGCTTCAGACCTGGCTGTGTGGGGGCTGAAGCAGGAGGTGGGGAGGTCTCAGACCTGGCTGTGTGGGGGCTGAAGCAGGGGGTGGGGAGGTGTCAGACCTGGCTGTGTGGGGTGCTGAAGCAGGGGGTGGGGAGGTGTCAGACCTGGCTGTGTGGGGGCTGAAGCAGGAGGTGGGGAGGCCTCAGACCTGGCTGTGTGGGGGCTGAAGCAGGAGGTGGGGAGGCTACCAACCTGGCTGTGTCAGGGGTGAAGCAGGGGGTGGGGAGGTGTCAGACCTGGCTGTGTGGGGTGCTGAAGCAGGGGGTGGGGAGGCTTCAGACCTGGCTGTGTGGGGGCTGAAGCAGGAGGTGGGGAGGTCTCAGACCTGGCTGTGTGGGGGCTGAAGCAGGAGGTGGGGAGGCCTCAGACCTGGCTGTGTGGGGGCTGAAGCAGGGGGTGGGGAGGCTTCAGACCTAGCTGTGTGGGGGTTGAAGCAGGGGGTGGGGAGGTGTCAGACCTGGCTGTGTGGGGGTGGGGAGGCTTCAGACCTGGCTGTGTGGGGGCTGAAGCAGGAGGTGGGGAGGCCTCAGACCTGGCTGTGTGGGGTGCTGAAGCAGGGGGTGGGGAGGCTTCAGACCTGGCTGTGTGGGGGCTGAAGCAGGAGGTGGGGAGGCCTCAGACCTGGCTGTGTGGGGTGCTGAAGCAGGGGGTGGGGAGGCTTCAGACCTGGCTGTGTGGGGGCTGAAGCAGGAGGTGGGGAGGTCTCAGACCTGGCTGTGTGGGGGCTGAAGCAGGGGGTGGGGAGGCTTCAGACCTGGCTGTGTGGGGTGCTGAAGCAGGGGGTGGGGAGGCTTCAGACCTGGCTGTGTGGGGTGCTGAAGCAGGGGGTGGGGAGGCTTCAGACCTGGCTGTGTGGGGGTGGGGAGGCTTCAGACCTGGCTGTGTGGGGTGCTGAAGCAGGGGGTGGGGAGGCTTCAGACCTGGCTGTGTGGGGTGCTGAAGCAGGGGGTGGGGAGGCTTCAGACCTGGCTGTGTGGGGGCTGAAGCAGGAGGTGGGGAGGTCTCAGACCTGGCTGTGTGGGGTGCTGAAGCAGGGGGTGGGGAGGCTTCAGACCTGGCTGTGTGGGGTGCTGAAGCAGGGGGTGGGGAGGCTTCAGACCTAGCTGTGTGGGGGTTGAAGCAGGGGGTGGGGAGGCTTCAGACCTGGCTGTGTGGGGTGCTGAAGCAGGGGGTGGGGAGGCTTCAGACCTGGCTGTGTGGGGGTGGGGAGGCTTCAGACCTGGCTGTGTGGGGTGCTGAAGCAGGGGGTGGGGAGGCTTCAGACCTGGCTGTGTGAGGGGCTGAAGCAGGGGGTGGGGAGGTGTCAGACCTGGCTGTGTGGGGGTGGGGAGGCTTCAGACCTGGCTGTGTGGGGGCTGAAGCAGGAGGTGGGGAGGCCTCAGACCTGGCTGTGTGGGGGCTGAAGCAGGAGGTGGGGAGGCCTCAGACCTGGCTGTGTGGGGGCTGAAGCAGGAGGTGGGGAGGCCTCAGACCTGGCTGTGTGGGGGCTGAAGCAGGAGGTGGGGAGGTCTCAGACCTGGCTGTGTGGGGGCTGAAGCAGGGGGTGGGGAGGCTTCAGACCTGGCTGTGTGGGGGCTGAAGCAGGGGGTGGGGAGGTGTCAGACCTGGCTGTGTGGGGGCTGAAGCAGGAGGTGGGGAGGCCTCAGACCTGGCTGTGTGGGGTGCTGAAGCAGGGGGTGGGGAGGTGTCAGACCTGGCTGTGTGGGGGTGGGGAGGCTTCAGACCTGGCTGTGTGGGGGTGGGGAGGCTTCAGACCTGGCTGTGTGGGGGTGGGGAGGCTTCAGACCTGGCTGTGTGGGGGTGGGGAGGCTTCAGACCTGGCTGTGTGGGGTGCTGAAGCAGGGGGTGGGGAGGCTTCAGACCTGGCTGTGTGGGGGCTGAAGCAGGAGGTGGGGAGGCCTCAGACCTGGCTGTGTGGGGGCTGAAGCAGGGGGTGGGGAGGTGTCAGACCTGGCTGTGTGGGGGCTGAAGCAGGAGGTGGGGAGGCCTCAGACCTGGCTGTGTGGGGGTGGGGAGGCTTCAGACCTGGCTGTGTGGGGGCTGAAGCAGGGGGTGGGGAGGCTTCAGACCTGGCTGTGTGGGGTGCTGAAGCAGGGGGTGGGGAGGTGTCAGACCTGGCTGTGTGGGGTGCTGAAGCAGGGGGTGGGGAGGTGTCAGACCTGGCTGTGTGGGGGCTGAAGCAGGGGGTGGGGAGGCTTCAGACCTGGCTGTGTGGGGGCTGAAGCAGGAGGTGGGGAGGTCTCAGACCTGGCTGTGTGGGGTGCTGAAGCAGGGGGTGGGGAGGTGTCAGACCTGGCTGTGTGAGGGGCTGAAGCAGGAGGTGGGGAGGCCTCAGACCTGGCTGTGTGGGGTGCTGAAGCAGGGGGTGGGGAGGTGTCAGACCTGGCTGTGTGGGGGTGGGGAGGCTTCAGACCTGGCTGTGTGGGGGTGGGGAGGCTTCAGACCTGGCTGTGTGGGGGCTGAAGCAGGGGGTGGGGAGGTGTCAGACCTGGCTGTGTGGGGTGCTGAAGCAGGGGGTGGGGAGGTGTCAGACCTGGCTGTGTGGGGTGCTGAAGCAGGGGGTGGGGAGGTGTCAGACCTGGCTGTGTGGGGTGCTGAAGCAGGGGGTGGGGAGGCTTCAGACCTGGCTGTGTGGGGGCTGAAGCAGGGGGTGGGGAGGTGTCAGACCTGGCTGTGTGGGGGCTGAAGCAGGGGGTGGGGAGGTGTCAGACCTGGCTGTGTGGGGTGCTGAAGCAGGGGGTGGGGAGGTGTCAGACCTGGCTGTGTGGGGGCTGAAGCAGGGGGTGGGGAGGTGTCAGACCTGGCTGTGTGGGGGCTGAAGCAGGAGGTGGGGAGGCCTCAGACCTGGCTGTGTGGGGTGCTGAAGCAGGGGGTGGGGAGGTGTCAGACCTGGCTGTGTGGGGTGCTGAAGCAGGGGGTGGGGAGGTGTCAGACCTGGCTGTGTGGGGTGCTGAAGCAGGGGGTGGGGAGGTGTCAGACCTGGCTGTGTGGGGTGCTGAAGCAGGGGGTGGGGAGGTGTCAGACCTGGCTGTGTGGGGGTGGGGAGGCTTCAGACCTGGCTGTGTGGGGGCTGAAGCAGGAGGTGGGGAGGCCTCAGACCTGGCTGTGTGGGGTGCTGAAGCAGGGGGTGGGGAGGCTTCAGACCTGGCTGTGTGGGGGCTGAAGCAGGAGGTGGGGAGGCCTCAGACCTGGCTGTGTGGGGGCTGAAGCAGGAGGTGGGGAGGCCTCAGACCTGGCTGTGTGGGGGCTGAAGCAGGAGGTGGGGAGGCCTCAGACCTGGCTGTGTGGGGGTGGGGAGGCTTCAGACCTGGCTGTGTGGGGGCTGAAGCAGGAGGTGGGGAGGCCTCAGACCTGGCTGTGTGGGGGCTGAAGCAGGAGGTGGGGAGGCCTCAGACCTGGCTGTGTGGGGGCTGAAGCAGGAGGTGGGGAGGCCTCAGACCTGGCTGTGTGGGGGCTGAAGCAGGAGGTGGGGAGGCCTCAGACCTGGCTGTGTGGGGGCTGAAGCAGGAGGTGGGGAGGCCTCAGACCTGGCTGTGTGGGGGCTGAAGCAGGAGGTGGGGAGGCCTCAGACCTGGCTGTGTGGGGGCTGAAGCAGGAGGTGGGGAGGTCTCAGACCTGGCTGTGTGGGGGCTGAAGCAGGAGGTGGGGAGGCCTCAGACCTGGCTGTGTGGGGGCTGAAGCAGGAGGTGGGGAGGCCTCAGACCTGGCTGTGTGGGGGCTGAAGCAGGAGGTGGGGAGGCCTCAGACCTGGCTGTGTGGGGGCTGAAGCAGGAGGTGGGGAGGCCTCAGACCTGGCTGTGTGGGGGCTGAAGCAGGAGGTGGGGAGGCCTCAGACCTGGCTGTGTGGGGGCTGAAGCAGGAGGTGGGGAGGCCTCAGACCTGGCTGTGTGGGGGCTGAAGCAGGAGGTGGGGAGGCCTCAGACCTGGCTGTGTGGGGGCTGAAGCAGGAGGTGGGGAGGCCTCAGACCTGGCTGTGTGGGGGCTGAAGCAGGAGGTGGGGAGGCCTCAGACCTGGCTGTGTGGGGGCTGAAGCAGGAGGTGGGGAGGCCTCAGACCTGGCTGTGTGGGGGCTGAAGCAGGAGGTGGGGAGGCCTCAGACCTGGCTGTGTGAGGGGCTGAAGCAGGAGGTGGGGAGGCCTCAGACCTGGCTGTGTGGGGGCTGAAGCAGGAGGTGGGGAGGCCTCAGACCTGGCTGTGTGGGGGCTGAAGCAGGAGGTGGGGAGGCCTCAGACCTGGCTGTGTGGGGGCTGAAGCAGGAGGTGGGGAGGCCTCAGACCTGGCTGTGTGGGGGCTGAAGCAGGAGGTGGGGAGGCCTCAGACCTGGCTGTGTGGGGGCTGAAGCAGGAGGTGGGGAGGCCTCAGACCTGGCTGTGTGGGGGCTGAAGCAGGAGGTGGGGAGGCCTCAGACCTGGCTGTGTGGGGGCTGAAGCAGGAGGTGGGGAGGCCTCAGACCTGGCTGTGTGGGGGCTGAAGCAGGAGGTGGGGAGGCCTCAGACCTGGCTGTGTGGGGGCTGAAGCAGGGGGTGGGGAGGCTTCAGACCTGGCTGTGTGGGGGCTGAAGCAGGAGGTGGGGAGGCCTCAGACCTGGCTGTGTGGGGGCTGAAGCAGGAGGTGGGGAGGCCTCAGACCTGGCTGTGTGGGGGCTGAAGCAGGAGGTGGGGAGGCCTCAGACCTGGCTGTGTGGGGGCTGAAGCAGGAGGTGGGGAGGCCTCAGACCTGGCTGTGTGGGGGCTGAAGCAGGAGGTGGGGAGGCCTCAGACCTGGCTGTGTGGGGGCTGAAGCAGGAGGTGGGGAGGCCTCAGACCTGGCTGTGTGGGGGCTGAAGCAGGAGGTGGGGAGGCCTCAGACCTGGCTGTGTGGGGGCTGAAGCAGGAGGTGGGGAGGCCTCAGACCTGGCTGTGTGGGGGCTGAAGCAGGAGGTGGGGAGGCCTCAGACCTGGCTGTGTGGGGGCTGAAGCAGGAGGTGGGGAGGCCTCAGACCTGGCTGTGTGGGGGCTGAAGCAGGAGGTGGGGAGGCCTCAGACCTGGCTGTGTGGGGGCTGAAGCAGGAGGTGGGGAGGCCTCAGACCTGGCTGTGTGGGGGCTGAAGCAGGAGGTGGGGAGGCCTCAGACCTGGCTGTGTGGGGTGCTGAAGCAGGGGGTGGGAGGCCTCAGACCTGGCTGTGTGAGGGGCTGAAGCAGGAGGTGGGGAGGCCTCAGACCTGGCTGTGTGGGGGCTGAAGCAGGAGGTGGGGAGGTCTCAGACCTGGCTGTGTGGGGGCTGAAGCAGGAGGTGGGGAGGCCTCAGACCTGGCTGTGTGGGGGCTGAAGCAGGAGGTGGGGAGGCCTCAGACCTGGCTGTGTGGGGGCTGAAGCAGGAGGTGGGGAGGCCTCAGACCTGGCTGTGTGGGGTGCTGAAGCAGGGGGTGGGGAGGCTTCAGACCTGGCTGTGTGGGGTGCTGAAGCAGGGGGTGGGGAGGTGTCAGACCTGGCTGTGTGGGGGCTGAAGCAGGGGGTGGGGAGGCTTCAGACCTGGCTGTGTGGGGTGCTGAAGCAGGGGGTGGGGAGGTGTCAGACCTGGCTGTGTGGGGTGCTGAAGCAGGGGGTGGGGAGGCTTCAGACCTGGCTGTGTGGGGTGCTGAAGCAGGGGGTGGGGAGGCTTCAGACCTGGCTGTGTGGGGGCTGAAGCAGGGGGTGGGGAGGCTTCAGACCTGGCTGTGTGGGGTGCTGAAGCAGGGGGTGGGGAGGTGTCAGACCTGGCTGTGTGGGGTGCTGAAGCAGGGGGTGGGGAGGCTTCAGACCTGGCTGTGTGGGGGTGGGGAGGCTTCAGACCTGGCTGTGTGGGGTGCTGAAGCAGGGGGTGGGGAGGTGTCAGACCTGGCTGTGTGGGGTGCTGAAGCAGGGGGTGGGGAGGTGTCAGACCTGGCTGTGTGGGGGCTGAAGCAGGGGGTGGGGAGGTGTCAGACCTGGCTGTGTGGGGGTGGGGAGGCTTCAGACCTGGCTGTGTGGGGTGCTGAAGCAGGGGGTGGGGAGGCTTCAGACCTGGCTGTGTGGGGGTGGGGAGGCTTCAGACCTGGCTGTGTGGGGGTTGAAGCGGGGGGTGGGGAGGCCCCCGCCCCGGGCTGTGGGGGGGCCCTGAAGAAGGAGGTGGGGAGGCCCCCCAGACCTGGCTGGGGTGGGGGGGGGGGGGGCGCTAAACCGGGGGGGTTGGGGAGGCTTCAGACCTAGCTTTTGGGGGGGGTTGAAGCGGGGGGTGGGGAGGTCTCAAACCTGGCTGTGTGGGGTGCTGAAGCAGGGGGTGGGGAGGTGTCAGACCTGGCTGTGTGAGGGGCTGAAGCAGGAGGTGGGGAGGCTACCAACCTGGCTGTGTCAGGGGTGAAGCAGGGGGTGGGGAGGTCTCAGACCTGGCTGTGTGGGGTGCTGAAGCAGGGGGTGGGGAGGTGTCAGACCTGGCTGTGTGAGGGGCTGAAGCAGGAGGTGGGGAGGTCTCAGACCTGGCTGTGTGGGGGGCTGAAGCAGGAGGTGGGGAGGCTACCAACCTGGCTGTGTCAGGGGTGAAGCAGGCGGTGGGGAGGCCACCATCTAGAATATGCCACTGGGTAGTGTGAACTCATGAAATACAGGACAGTAATTTTACGTGACTTTTAGGAGAGAGAGAGAGAGAGAGAGAGAGAGAGAGAGAGAGAGAGAGAGAGAGAGAGAGAGAGAGAGAGAGAGAGCGAGAGAGAGCTCTAACGGTGAGGGAGGGACAGTGCTTACCTCTGATGGTGATGGAGGGACAGTGATCACCCGTGATGGTGAGGGAGGAAAGGCTTTGATTCCTGGCGAAGTGTGAGATGAGGTAGTGTGTGTGTGTGTGTGTGTGTGTGTGTGTATGTGACCCGTGATGGTGAGGGAGGAGAGGTCACTGACCTCTAGTGAGGGAGAAGAGAGAGCAGTGACCTCTGGTAGGAGAAAGTAAAAGCATGATCTTTAATGGTGAAGGGGAGGGAGCCGTGACCTCTAATGGTGGTGGTGGGGGGGGGAGAAGCATGATTGTTGATGGTGAGGGAGAGATAGCTATGATTTTTAATGGTGAGGGGTAGAGGGGACAATGATCTCTAACGGTGTAGGGTAGAGGGGACCATGATCTCTAATGGTGAGGGGTAGAGGGGACCACGATCTCTAATGGTGAGGGGTAGAGGGGACCATGATCTCTAACGGTGAGGGGTAGAGGGGACCATGATCTCTAATGGTGAGGGGTAGAGGGGACTATGATCTCTAATGGTGAGGGGTAGAGGGGACAGTGGTATCAGTTAAGGGTGAGGGCGATGACCTCCGGTGTTGTTAAGGGAGAGAGGAGGGAGGGGGGGGGGGGTGTAGCGGCCGGATGGTGAGGAGGGGAAAGCCGCTGCCTTTGATGGTGAGAGAAGGAAGACCGTAGTGAGTGGGAGAGGGAGGAAAGGGTGGGAGGAGGGGGCTAGTAATGACTTCTGATGGTGAGAACGAATTTAACGATCTGTAATGATGAGGCAAGGAAGGTATTGATCTCTGCTGGTGAGGTCAAGAGGTCACTGACCTCTGATGGTGAGGGCAAAGAGGTCACTGACCTTTAATGGTGAGGGGAAAGAGATCAGTGACCTCTGATGGTGAAGGAAAGAGGTCATTGACCTTTGATGGCAAGGGGAAAGAGATCAGTGACCTCTGATGGTGAGGGAAAGAGGTCATTGACCCTTGCTGGTGAGGGGAAATAGGTCAGTGACCTCTGATGGTGAGGGAAAGAGGTCATTGAACACTGATGGTGAGGGAAAGAGGTCATTGACCTCTGATAGTGAGAGAAAGAGGTCACTGACTGATGGTGAGGGAAAAAGGTCATTGACCTCTGATGGTGAGGGAAAGAGGTCAATGACCTCTGATGGTGAGGGAAAAAGGTCATTGACCTCTGATGGTGAGGGAAAGAGGTCAGTGACCTCTGATGGTAAGGGAAAGAGGTCAGTGACCTCTGATGGTGAGGGAAAGAGGTCAGTGACCTCTGATTGTGAGGGAAAGAGGTCAGTGACCTCTGGTGGTGAGGAAACAGGTCACTGAACTCTGATGGTGGGGGAGAGAGGTCAGTGACGTCAGTTGCTGAGGGAAAGGGGTCCGTGTCTTCTAACTGGGAAAAGAAGTCGTCAGCCTCTGATTGTGAGTGGGAAGAGGTCAGTGACCCCCTGATGGTGAGAGATAAAGATCATTGACCCCTGATGGTGAGAGATAAAGATCATTGACCCCTGATGGTGAGAGATAAAGGTCAGTGATCCCTGATGGTGAGGAAGAGGAGATGGCAATCTTTGATAGTGTGGGAAGAGAGGGGCAATAACGTCTGATGGCGAAGAAGAGGGTGTGTGTGTGTGTGTGTGTGTGTGTGTGTGTGTGTGTGTGTGTGTGTGTGTGAGTGTATGTGCTTGATGGTGAGGGAAAGAGGTCAGTGACCTCTGATGGTAAGGGAAAGAGGTCATTGACCTCTGATGGTGAGGGAAAGAGGTCATTGACCTCTGATGGTGAGGGAAAGAGGTCATTGACCTCTGATGGTGAGGGAAAGAGGTCAGTGACCTCTGATGGTAAGGGAAAGAGGTCAGTGACCTCTGATGGTGAGGGAAAGAGGTCATTGACCTCTGATGGTGAGGGAAAAAGGTCATTGACCTCTGATGGTGAGGGAAAAAGGTCATTGACCTCTGATGGTGAGGGAAAGAGGTCAGTGACCTCTGATGGTGAGGGAAAAAGGTCATTGACCTCTGATGGTGAGGGAAAGAGGTCAGTGACCTCTGATGGTAAGGGAAAGAGGTCATTGACCTCTGATGGTGAGGGAAAGAGGTCATTGACCTCTGATGGTGAGGGAAAGAGGTCATTGACCTCTGATGGTGAGGGAAAGAGGTCAGTGACCTCTGATGGTAAGGGAAAGAGGTCATTGACCTCTGATGGTGAGGGAAAGAGATCAGTGACCTCTGATGGTGAGGGAAAGAGGTCATTGACCTCTGATGGTGAGGGAAAGAGGTCATTGACCTCTGATGGTGAGGGAAAGAGGTCAGTGACCTCTGATGGTAAGGGAAAGAGGTCATTGACCTCTGATGGTGAGGGAAAGAGGTCAGTGACCTCTGATGGTAAGGGAAAGAGGTCATTGACCTCTGATGGTGAGGGAAAGAGGTCATTGACCTCTGATGGTGAGGGAAAGAGGTCATTGACCTCTGATGGTGAGGGAAAGAGGTCAGTGACCTCTGATGGTGAGGGAAAGAGGTCATTGACCCTTGCTGGTGAGGGGAAATAGGTCAGTGACCTCTGATGGTGAGGGAAAGAGGTCATTGACCTCTGATGGTGAGGGAAAGAGGTCAGTGACCTCTGATGGTAAGGGAAAGAGGTCATTGACCTCTGATGGTGAGGGAAAGAGGTCATTGACCTCTGATGGTGAGGGAAAGAGGTCATTGACCCTTGCTGGTGAGGGGAAATAGGTCAGTGACCTCTGATGGTAAGGGAAAGAGGTCAGTGACCTCTGATGGTAAGGGAAAGAGGTCAGTGACCTCTGATGGTAAGGGAAAGAGGTCATTGACCCTTGCTGGTGAGGGGAAATAGGTCAGTGACCTCTGATGGTAAGGGAAAGAGGTCATTGACCTCTGATGGTGAGGGAAAGAGGTCATTGACCTCTGATGGTGAGGGAAAAAGGTCATTGACCTCTGATGGTGAGGGAGAGGACAATGATAGCTGCGGTAGTGGGGTGAAGACCGCATTAGCTTGTGATAGTGAGTGTGAGATGACCGCAGTAGCCCGTGATAGTGAGGAGAGGACTGCAGTAACCTGCGGTAGTGAGGGAGAGGACTGCAGTATCCTGCAGTAGTGAGGGAGAGGACCACAGTAGCCTGTGATAGTGAGGGAGAGAACCGCAGTAGCACATGATAGTGAGGGAGAGGACTGCAGTAACCTGCGGTAGTGAGGGAGAGGACTGCAGTAACCTGTCATAGTGAGGGAGAGGACTGCAGTTGCCTGTAGTACTTGAGGGAGAGGACCGCAACAACCTCTGATAATGAGGGAGAGGACAATGATAGCCTGCGGTAGTGGGGTAAAAGACCGCATTAGCTTGTGATAGTGAGTGTGAGATGACCGCAGTAGCCTGTGATAGTGAGGGAGAGGACGGATAATTCTGGTGTTGAGGAAGAAATGGTAGCGACCTGTGATGGTGAAGGAGAGGACATGAGTGTCCTCTGATTGTTGGAGGTTAGAGGAGAGGACAGTTGCCTCTGATGGTAAGGCGAGAAGCCGCTGACCCATAATGGTGAAGGGAGAAAGGTAAGTGATATTTGTTGGTAAGGGAGAGAGGTCAGTGACCTCTGATGGTGAGGGAGGAAGCGAGGCCAGTAACTGCCTGATAGTGAGGGAGGAAGGGAGGCCAGTGACTCCCCGATGGTGAGGGAGGAAGGAAGGCCAGTCACTACCTGATGGAGAGAGAGAGAGAGAGAGAGAGAGAGAGAGAGAGAGAGAGAGAGAGAGAGAGAGAGAGAGAGAGAGGTGACCTCTTAGTTGTGTGACTTAAGATTTTGCCATTAGGCAGAGCTGTCGCGTAGCGCAAGCATCCCTGAAGGTGTTCCAGGCGGACACCCAAACGCTCACTAACCAGACCCAGCTTTGCTTAACTGACGTATTACTCCTGGCGGTGGGTTACATAGATACACAGGCCACACAGACCCGAGCTCCCAGCGAGAAGATCTGGTATTTAGAAAGGAAGAAATATAGTCGCCATAGAAGCAGAAGAAAAGGATAGCAGAGCAAAGGCTCTCTCCCCACCCTCCACTCCCTCCGGCAACACACCGGCACATAAACAGATTGGAAAAAAAAAAAAAATACCTTGAAGGATTGAAATGCCTTAGGGAAATTTTATAGGAAAGTCATAAGGTAGAATGAGTATGAATATGTCATGCACCCCATCGCCAGCGACATGCATCCCCGAGGGAAACAGGTTAGTGACGTCTAATGGTGAGAGGTGCCAGTGACCTCTGATGGTGAGGGAAAGAGGTCAGTAAACTCTGATGGTGAAGTAGAGAGGTACAAGGGGTTAGAGAGCCCTGATGGTGAGGGAGAAAGGCCAGTGACCCCTGATGGTGTGGGGGGGGAGGTCAGTTACCTCTGATAGTGAGAAAGAGAGGCCAGTGACTTCTCATGATGAGAGAGAGAGAGAGAGAGAGAGAGAGAGAGAGAGAGAGAGAGAGAGAGAGAGAGAGAGAGAGAGAGAGAGAGAAGGGGGGGTCAGTGACATCTGGTGGTGAGGGAAGGAGTGAGGCCTGTGACCTCTGATGGTGAGGGAGGTATGGCAGTGACCTCTAATGGTGAATGAGGCCGGGCGGAGACCTTCTGATGGTGAGGGAGAGACAAAAACGGTGACCCCCTGATAGTGAAGGCGGTAGTGCAGTGACCCAGATAAGGGTAAACAATATCTTCTGGTGATGAGGGAGAGGCGGCAGTGACCTGAGAGAGAGAGAGAGAGAGAGAGAGAGAGAGAGAGAGAGAGAGAGAGAGAGAGAGAGAGAGAGAGAGAGAGAGAGAGAATTTCAGGCTGTCGCGTAGCGCTCAACGCATATCATCCCCAGCCGCATCGGGCATTCCAAGCAGTTACCCGTCCAAGTACTGACCAGACCCAACGTTGCTTAACTTATCTGATCGTGTGTGTGAGAGAGAGAGAGAGAGAGAGAGAGAGAGAGAGAGAGAGAGAGAGAGAGAGAGAGAGAGAGAGAGAGAGAGAGAGAGAGAGAGAGAGAAAGAATATCCTTAAGGATGCTTATGACGAGTGCTTGCCAAAAAGGCAGGGCCAGCGCGTAGCGTCCACCGCAGGTAGATATAGAGTTAGGAATATCTAAAGATGTGCCAGTGACTTGTTGTCAAGGGTTATGTGTGGGGTGGAGAGAGATTGTGTGGTTGTGGACTGAATGCCGGCAGCCCAAATGTGCGTGAGAGAGAGAGAGAGAGAGAGAGAGAGAGAGAGAGAGAGAGAGAGAGAGAGAGAGAGAGAGAGAGAGAGAGAGAGAGCGTGTTATCAGGTGTAGCCAGTGATGGGAGGGGGGACAGTTACTGGTTGTGGTGACGAAAGTGTGTGAAACACGAGCGGTGAACTGTGAACCTTCTGGTGCAGTGCAGAGAGAGAGAGAGAGAGAGAGAGAGAGAGAGAGAGAGAGAGAGAGAGAGAGAGAGAGAGAGAGAGAGAGAGAGAGAGAGTTATTGTATTTGTGTGTTGTTGTATAACAGATGTGTGAGGGGGTGGTGGTGTAGCGTTGCCAGGTGGTGATGGGCAGCTGCTGGTGAGGCGAGACGGACCTGGTGACGTTGTGGAAGGGGGGGTGTGGAGGAGGAGGGAAGGGAGAGGGGAGGGAGGGGTAGGTCCAGGGAAGAAGCCACTGACCCAGGCTGATCTGTGATGCTGAGGTGTGCCAGAGAGAGAGAGAGAGAGAGAGAGAGAGAGAGAGAGAGAGAGAGAGAGAGAGAGAGAGAGGCATTGACCTTTGTTTGTTTTGCTGATGTGGGATTGGATATTGAGAGTGGTGTTGTTAGATGTTGAGTCACAGTATTGACTGGCTGTGGCGGGCGTGGTGATACTGTGTGTCTGTTGGACGACGACGACAACGATGATGATGATGTGGCGGGTGGAGGGAAGCGTCTGGTGTGGTGGGTGGAGGGAAGCATCTGGTGTGGCGGGTGGAGGGAAGCGTCTGGTGTGGTGGTGTAGTGGAGGTGCAGTGGCTCTTGTATGGATGGGTGGCGGGCGTGGGTGGAGGAGCGACGGGCCTTTGTTTTGGTCAGGTGGAGGTGTGGACTACTTCCTTTGTTCGTTTGGTGCCAGAAAGAGAAGCAGGTCGGTGACCTCGCTTGCTTTTGGCCAGACCGAGGCCTGACAGCGACCTCTAATCACCTCTACTTAAGGTAAATGTTATCATGAAGAAGATTGATCAGCCATCGTTTCTTTTATACGATTAACGAGAGAGCATCGAGTAGGGTCGGGGTGCTGCGTGGGCGGCACTGACCTAAGATGGTGTGTGTGTGTGTGTGTGTGTGTGTGTGTGTGTGTGTGTGTGTGTGGTGTGTGTGTGTGTGTGTGCGTGGGCGGGATGCAGAGGCCAGTGACCTCCACTGTTGTTGCTAGAGGTGGCATGCATGGTGGGGGTGTTACTGGGGTCCTGAGTGAATGTAGGGTGATGGAGGAGGGTTTGCCAGGGGACTAAGAAGGAAAGAGAATGGATCTTGGTATTTTTAGGGTATGAGAGAGAGAGAGAGAGAGAGAGAGAGAGAGAGAGAGAGAGAGAGAGAGAGAGAGAGAGAGAGAGAGAGAGAGGTCAATGCACTGTGAAAGTTTTCGTAAGGGATGAAATGCACTCGCCTGCTTAATATTTTTTCCTCTCGTTCTCTCCCACTCTCAAGTAATCTAGGTAGAGCACAGTGTCCCCGTGTGTATTGATTTTTTTGCTCCACTGGTCGAGATGAAGTACATTGACCTCTGATATATACGTAGTGTGGGCTATGGTGGGGCAGGGCGGGGACCTAGTGTAGGAAGTGGGCTATGGTGGGGTAGGGATGGGGGGCATATGTACGAGATGGGCTATGATGGGGTAGGAAGGGGACATATGTAGGAGATGGGCTGTGGTGGAGTAGGAAGGGGACATATGTAGGAGATGGCTATGGTGGAGTAGGAAGGGGACATATGTAGGAGATGGGCTATGGTGGAGTAGGAAGGGGACATATATAGGAGATGGGGGTAGGGAGGGGACATATTGTAGAACGTGGGCTATAGTGATCGTAAGGAAGGGACCTAGTGTAGGGGGGGGGGGACTTTGGGTTGATTAGGGAGGGAACACATGGTGGTGTTAGGGGGACATATTGTAGGAGGTGGGCTATGGTGGTGGTAGGGAGGGTACATAGTGTAGGGGCGGGCTATGATGGGGTAGGAAGGGGACCAAGTGCTGGAGGTGAACTATGGGGGAAGGGGACATAATGTAGTGGTGGACTATAGTGGGATAGGGAGAGAACGTATTGTAGAAGGTGGGCTATGGTGGAAATAGGGAGGTGAAACAGTGTATGGGGTGTGATAGGGAGAGGACCTAATGTAGGAGATAGGTGAGAAGGGTTATGATTTGGGTAGGGAAGGGACATATTGTAGGAGGTGGGCTGTTGTGGGGGTAGTGAGGGGACATATTGTAGGAGGTGGACTGTTGGAGGGGTAGTGAGGGGACATAGTTAATAAAGACTACATTATTTGTCCCTCATGACGTATTGTTTACATTCTCCCCACTCCTCATGACATATTGTTTACATTCCCCCCACTCCTCATGACATATTGTTTACATTCCCCCCACTCCTCATGACATATTGTTTACATTCCCCCCACTCCTCATGACATACTGTTTGTACTTTCCATTCCTCATGGCATTGTTTACGTGGAGGTTTGTTTTGTTAAGGTGTATCCATATTAGCCTATGTATATGTATGGCCTTAAACATTACGTTGGTAAGAATGCATATGTAGAGGAAGCTGAGCATGAGTGTATGAACGTGTGTGTATGTATGCACATGCTACACGTGTGTGTGTGTGTGTGTGTGTGTGTGTACAGAGGTTGCCACCTGGAGTGATAAATGTGTTATTCCCGGCTGCTGTTGGGGTCACGTTGCTGGGGTTAGGGAAAGGATTTCCACCCATTGTGAGCGGGGCCTGACGTTGTCTGACACTTTAGATAGCTGTCGCTTGAACGTTTTGAGCACGACCCTTGAGCAGGACGGCACGACCTTTGAGCACGAGGGTATGACTCATGAGCACGACGGTACGACCATTGAGTATGACTGAACGACCATTGAGTATAACGGCACGACCATTGAGCATGACGGTACGACCATTGAGTATGACGGAACGACCATTGAGTATGACGGTACGACCATTGAGTATGACTGAACGACCATTGAGTATAACGGTACGACCATTGAGCATGACGGTGCGACCATTGCGTATGACGGTGCGACCATTGAGCATAACGGTACGACTCTTGAGCATGACGGTACGACCACTGAACATGAGGCTACGACTCTTGAACATGAGGCTGCGAGCCCTGAGTGTAAGTGACCGCCTTTTACTTGACATGACCCCTGAAGGATCAGGTCATACTGAAAGGTCGTACTGTCGTACTCAAGTGGTTGAGGACTTGAGCGATTATAAATAGAAAAGTTCAGGAAACGCAGGCATGCACACATGCACATACTCATGCATATACTCATACATATACTCATGCATATATACATACACTCATGCACATGATCATACATATACTCATGCACCTACTCATGCATATACTCATGCACATATACATATACTCATGCACATGATCATACATATACTCATGCACATGATCATACATATACTCATGCACATGATCATACATATACTCATGCACATACTCATGCATATACTCATGCACACACTCATGCATATACTCATGCACATACTCATACATATACTCATGCACATGATCATACATATACTCATGCATATACTCATGCAAACACTCATGCACATACTCATGCACATATACATATACTCATGCTCATGATCATACATATACTCATGCACATACTCATGCATATACTTATGCACATACTCATACATATACTCATGCACATGATCATACATATACTCATGCACAAACTCATGAATATACCCATGCATATACTCATGCACATACTCATGCACATATACATACACTCATGCACATGATCATACATATACTCGTGCACCTACTCATGCATATACTCTTGCACATACTCATGCAAATACTCATGCACATACTCTTGCACATACTCATGCATATACACATGCACATACTCATGCACATATACATATACTCATGCATATACTCAGGCACATACTCGTACATATACTCATGCACATGCTCATGCACATACTCATGCATATACTCATGCATATACTCATGCACATAGTCATACATATACTCATGCACATACTCATGCATATACTCAGGCATATATACATATACTCATGCATATACTCATGCACATAGTCATGCATATACTCAGGCACATACTCATGCATATACTCGTGCACAATCTCATGCATATTCTCATTCATATACTCATGCACATACTCATGCGTATACTCATACATACACTCATGCACATACTCATGCGTGTACTCATGCACATACTCATACTCATGCACATACTCATGCGGATACTTATGCACACACTCATGCACATACTCATGCATATACTCATGCATATACTCATGCACATACTCATGCACAAACTCATGCACATACTCATACACATATTCATGTTCATGCCGTGAGCCTACATGGTGTAATGGTTTCAGCGTTAGTGACCATGAGTCAGCATGGGTCTGCCCGGGGTAGGGTCCGCGCGGGTTCGAATCCTGGGCGCGGTAGTCGGCCCACATCCAAACTAGGTGTTCGTCCTCCCTTCAGTGCTGGTTTGAATAGAATAGAATAGAATAGTTTATTTGCTCTTGACTTTTACAAGCAGTATGCAACACAGTTATGTCCGTGTGTGTGTGTGTGTGTGTGTGTGTGAAGTATTCATACATAGGAGTAAAGACATGGTGCATTTATACAAGGTTAAGAGACGGGGCAACACAAGTGTAAAACTTTCTCCCCGTAACACACTATAGTAAACACACAAACACACACCACTCACACACACACACACACACACACGCACACGCACACACACACACACCAGGATCGCTTACAAGTACGTGTGAAAAGAAATGTTCAGCAGTCTATTTCCTGCATTAGTCCAAAACTAGAATATGCTTCTCAGTTTGGTCAACACAGTTAAAAGACATAGAACACTGATAGAGAAGGTCCAGAGGAGGGCAACAAAGAGGGTACCAACATTGAGAGGTTAAATGGCTATCCGTTCGTCCAACACGGGAGAGAGAAGAGTAAGGGGTGACTTTAGTACAACATTTTCATATTCAAACTAATTCGATGATATCAGTCATGAACTGGTCTTCGAAACGTGCCAGGACACAGCAACCAGAGAACCTAACGTGAAATCAAGCAAGAATCTTGTTAGATAAGACGTTAGGAAGTACGATTATAGTTTACAGTTAGTGGACGAATGGGATGGACTAGACGTTGAAACTGTGGCTGTGGATAACGTACACAAGGTTAAGAGGTTGTATGGTACAAGGGAAAGTTAGGATATGGGCCCCACTGGTGTAAAATTCTCCTCCATTATATATACACACACACACACACACACACACGCATATATATATATATATATATATATATATATATATATATATATATATATATATATATATATATATATATATATATATACATATATACATATATATATATATATATATATATATATATATATATATATATATATATATATATATATATATATATACATACATATATATATATATATATATATATATATATATATATATATATATATATATATATATATATATATATATAAAACACTTTACTTCCTCCAGTTTTTCTCCATTCAAACTTACCTCCCAATTGACTTGACCCTCAACCCTACTGTACCTAATTACCTTGCTCTTATTCACATTTACTCTTAACTTTCTTCTTTCACACACTTTACCAAACTCAGTCACCAGCTTCTGCAGTTTCTCACTTAAATCAGCCACCAGCGCTGTATCATCAGCGAACAACAACTGACTCACTTCCCAAGCTCTCTCATCCCCAACAGACTTCATACTTGCCCCTCTTTCCAAAACTCTTGCATTTACCTCCCTCACAACCCCATCCATAAACAAAGTAAACAACCATGGAGACATCACACACCCCTGCCGCAAACCTACATTCACTGAGAACCAATCACTTTTCTCTCTTCCTACACGTACACATGCCTTACATCCTCGATAAAAACTTTTCACTGCTTCTAACAACTTTCCTCCCACACCATATATTCTTAATACCTTCCACAGAGCATCTCTATCAACTCTATCATATGCCTTCTCCAGATCCATAAATGGCCCAACCCACCCCCATACACAATGTATACACACACACGTCCACACACGCAAATATACATACCTACACAGCTTTCCATGGTTTACCCCAGACGCTTCACATGCCCTGATTCAATATACTGACAGCACGTCAACCCCGGTATACCACATCGCTCCAATTCACTCTATTCCTTGCCCTCCTTTCACCCTCCTGCATGTTCAGGCCCCGATCACACAAAATCTTTTTCACTCTTTCTTTCCACCTCCAATTTGGTCTCCCACTTCTCCTCGTTCCCTCCACCTCCGACACATATATCCTCTTGGTCAATCTTTCCTCACTCATATATATATATATATATATATATATATATATATATATATATATATATATATATATATATATATATATATATGTATATATATATATATATATATATATATATATATATATATATATATATATATATATATATTTTTTTTTTTTTATTATACTTTGTCGCTGTCTCCCGCGTTTGCGAGGTAGCGCAAGGAAACAGACGAAAGAAATGGCCCAACCCCCCCATACACATGTATATACATACGTCCACACACGCAAATATACATACCTACACAGCTTTCCATGGTTTACCCCAGACGCTTCACATGCCTTGATTCAATCCACTGACAGCACGTCAACCCCGGTATACCACATCGCTCCAATTCACTCTATTCCTTGCCCTCCTTTCACCCTCCTGCATGTTCAGGCCCCGATCACACAAAATCTTTTTCACTCCATCTTTCCACCTCCAATTTGGTCTCCCTCTTCTCCTCGTTCCCTCCACCTCCGACACATATATCCTCTTGGTCAATCTTTCCTCACTCATTCTCTCCATGTGCCCAAACCACTTCAAAACACCCTCTTCTGCTCTCTCAACCACGCTCTTTTTATTTCCACACATCTCTCTTACCCTTACGTTACTCACTCGATCAAACCACCTCACACCACACATTGTCCTCAAACATCTCATTTCCAGCACATCCATCCTCCTGCGCACAACTCTATCCATAGCCCACGCCTCGCAACCATACAACATTGTTGGAACCACTATTCCTTCAAACATACCCATTTTTGCTTTCCGAGATAATGTTCTCGACTTCCACACATTCTTCAAGGCCCCCAGAATTTTCGCCCCCTCCCCCACCCTATGGTCTACTTCCGCTTCCATGGTTCCATCCGCTGCCAGATCCACTCCCAGATATCTAAAACACTTCACTTCCTCCAGTTTTTCTCCAATATATATATATATATATATATATATATATATATATATATATATATATATATATTGGAAAGGATCACAATTTTGCGCGTGATCAAGATATTCCTATGAGTCCACGGGGAAGATGAAACACGATAAGTTCCCAAGTGCACTTTCGTGTAATAATCACATCATCAGGGGAGACACAAGAGAGAAATATAACAGTCAGTTGATATACAACGAAGAGACGTAGCTAGAACGCCATATGGTAAACATGCGATTGTCCAAGACAGACAACGAGCGTATCATAAACTGATCATTTTACAAATTTTATCAACAATAAAGTTATCTCATTTGTATAGACCATCACTAATATTAAGATGATAATTCTTTGTGTATTTGATGATAGATGATTTAATGATATATGAGATGTGTAGAAAGCGATCAGCTACATGATATACCGAATAATGGATGGATTGATGGATGAGTGGAACCAGGTAGGTGAAGGGAGAGTGGGTGAGAGAGTTACTAAGTTAAAAAATGTTGGACGTATGATAGCTAGGAAGGGTTAAATGATGACCCCCCCCCCCCACCGCGAGTGTATAGCTCTTTCTGCATAATTAGGCAATCATCCCCCCCCCCCACACACACCCTCACAAGTGTGCGTGTCAATTAAAAAAGCTGAAAGTGTGAAAGGTGAAAGTAAAGCAATTATCTTTTACATGACACAGTTTCCTGCACATTCGGGGCACTACAAGATGTTCCCACCATGTGAGCCACACACACACACACACACACACACACACACCACAAGGAAGCTGATGCACGAACCTTGACCCTATTGTGTAGGTTGGTGGGGTACACCAGCACACAGGCTCAAAGCTGAACCTTGACCCTATAGTATAGGTTGGTGGGTACCCCAGCACACAGGCTCACAGACTGAACCTTGACCCTATTATGTAGGTTGGTGGGTACCCCAGCACATAGGCTCACAGACTGAACCTTGACCCTATTGTGTAGGTTGATGGGTGCCCCAACACACAGGCTCACAGACTGAACCTTGACCCTATTGTGTAGGTTGGGTACGCCTGCGCACGGGCGCACAAACTGAACCTTGACCCTTGACCATATTTTGAGCCGGGGCACATCAGCACATAAGCTCAGAAATCCGTCGTAAATGTTTTATAACATCAGGAAAATCACATAGACATATCCCTGATGGTGAAGGAGTGAGGGTTACATACAGTCAGTGTGACTGAAATGTAGGGGAGGCGGGAAGGCCAATATGGCAGCGTGAGAACAACCTGTTAGAGCTAGGTGATGTGGTTAGCACAGCTGTACTCTATATTTGTTAAGGTTCCCTAAATGATCCCAGTAGGAGGGAGGGAAGGAGGGAGGAGGAGGGGGAGTATTTACCTTCCTGTCAACCTACTTAAGAGGTGAGGAAATGCCCGTTGCTGATGAGACACTAGGCCGTTATTATTATATGTGGTTTACCTTTTGTATTATGTAATGATGAGGTCATGGAGGCTCTGTAGGCGGTCGCCTTCTCTGTGTCAGTGTATTACCGAGGGTCTGGTTCTCCTGCAGGAGGGTACAAGTGTTGGGCAGTATAGTAAGGAATAAGGGAATAGCATGAATATGTACGAGAGTAAGGTATCGCTGACGTGCGAGGTGGAGTGTGGAGAGACAGTGGAGAGGGTGAAGATGCTCACTTGGTGGAGCGAGGCTGGTGGTGGAGAGGTTGAAGATGTTCACTTGGTGGAGCGAGGCTGGTGGTGGAGAGGGTGAACATGATCACTTGGTGGAGCGAGGCTGGTGGTGGAGAGGAAGAACATGATCACTTGGTGGAGCGAGGCTGGTGGTGGAGAGGGTGAACATGATCACATACGTGGGAGGGACACTTGATGAGAGGGCGAAGCTGGGAGGGGAATGGGGTGGAGTTGGAGGAGGATGGTGGTTGTGAAGGTGAGGCTGGGCAGTGTGGCCAGGTGTGGTGGTGCTGCTGGTCGGCGCGTGGATCACACCACGAGACAGTAGTAGGTGCTGTTGGCGGGAGGGACCAGAGGACTGTCAGCGGTGCGGCTACATCCGCTCACGTTTAGTAACGGGCTTATGTCGGTTAATCTGAGAGAAGAAAAAAAAGTTGTCTCACTAATAAATGGCACATAGGATGTCGTCGTGGAAGAAATTGGTAGAAATTCTCCCTTGATTTTGGCTGTGAAATGGCTTATGGACAGATAAACATCATCTGGTGATTGTCTCGGGTTGGGTAAGTGGAGAGAGAGAGAGAGAGAGAGAGAGAGAGAGAGAGAGAGAGAGAGAGAGAGAGAGAGAGAGAGAGAGAGAGAGAGAGACTGCTGTGAGAGGCGTCTGCGTCCGGGGTAAGAATGGGTGGCAGGTGAGGAAGGCGCTAAACACACACACAGAGGCTGTTGTGATATACACAGCGGTAGAGGACCCTTGACCGGATATTAAGGAGGGAAAGCTGTTCATCAGTAAACGTCACCCCCCACTCAACTCATGGACCCCAGGTTTGACCTCCCCCCCAGGTGCCAGGCATAGTTGGCAGGGCCAGTGTCAGCCAGGGAGCCCAGCTGGCCACAGTCGTCTCCAGCTGGGGTCCACCACACTAGGGACTCGGGCAGCTGGTGCATGTCAGTGAATGTCGTGCATCGTGGAATTTTGATATGAATGCTTTCAGTGTAGCCACCTGGAATGATCCGAGGATATATATATATATATATATATATATATATATATATATATATATATATATATATATATATGTGTGTGTGTGTGTGTGTGTACGCATCGTGAATAACAATTCCAGTTCCTTATTTCATTCATGTGTGGCTCCCACTGAAGCCTTCAGACTCACAGACCCACAGAAGACGATGAGCCCGTCAGCACGACTTTAATTACCTTCGTAATGATGACCTAACATTGGACCTGCACCGTGTAGTACTAGGTCAAACTTCAGACAATCACACCTAAGGATCGTGCCGTCGTTTGTACCTTCGTGCTTAAGGATTGTACTTTGTTGCTCAAGGGTCGCACGCCGTGCTCAAGGATCGTATCGTCATGCTCAAGGATCGTACCGCCGTGCTATAGGATCGTACCGTCATGCTCAAGGATCATACCGTCGTGCTCAAGGATCGGATCGTCATGCTCAAGGATCGTACCGCCGTGCTATAGGATCGTACCGTCATGCTCAAGGATCATACCGTCGTGCTCAAGGATCGTATCGTCATGCTCAAGGATCGTACCGCCGTGCTATAGGATCGTACCGTCATGCTCAAGGATCGTACCGTCATGCTCAAGGATCGTACCGTCATGCTCAAGGATTGTACCGTCATGCTCAAGGATCGTATCGTCATGCTCAAGGATCGTACCGTCGTGCTCAAGGATCGTACCGTCGTCCTCAAGGATCGTACCGTCATGCTCAAGGATCGTATCGTCATGCTCAAGGATCGTACCGTCGTGCGCAAGGATCGTATCGCCGTGCTCAAGGATCGTACCGTCGTCCTCAAGGATCGTACCTTCGTGCTCAAGGATCGTAGCGCCATCTGAAGGATCGTAATGTCGTGCTCAAGGATCGCACCGTCGTGCTCAAGGATCGCACCGTCGGTGCTGAAGGAGTTAAGCGTAGCGGTAAGGTGAAGAAGAGCTGGGCGTGAGTAAGGTGTCGTTGTGTAACCTCCGGCTCGTTATGTAAGCGGCGGCGGATGAGGCACCGTAGAGGCCGGCGTACCTCGGGGTACCAGTGGACTGGGCCTCCCCTGGTCATGAGGCGCCAGCTAGCCTCCCTCCACTCACGGTAGGTCATAGTGAAGACCCTGGTCCCGAGTCATGAGTACTTCCTTCCACGCATGGCAGGTCATGGGAAAGACGACTGGTCATGAGGCACTTTTTTACCTTCCCTCCACTTATGGCAGGTTGATGAGGGAAGGCCCTCCTGTTCCCTGGTCATGAAGCACCTGTTACTTTCCCTCTACACATGGCAAGCCATGGGAAAGTAAATTCTTAGGTAGACTGCGTTTGTTCTCTCGTATTCAAATGTAGGATTTTCATGACTCGTGTGTCTATCCTAGAAAGTACATGCATGACACTGGGTTGATGGTTAGAATATTTCTTACTCATTTCCCTGTAGAGGAACCTAACCAGGCCTCCCTCCCTCGTACGGCTTCTCTGCCAGTTCCTCACGTGAGTCAGGGAGCTACGTGCCTCCAGAGACTGGATGGGCATGAGAGAGTACCCATCCCCTGCAGTATAGATATCAGCGGGTATTTCTCCTATGTATGATGAGTATGAATGAGCACCGCTCTCCTGCAGGATGAGTACGAGAGGGTATTACTCACCTAAAGGATGAGTATGAGTGAGAATCCATCCCCCGCTGGATTGATATGAGGGATATTCCTTGCAGGATGAGTATGAGTGGGTATTCCTTATTTGATGAGTGTCATATCTTTCCTGCAGGATGAGTATGGGTAGGTGTCCCTCCCTTGAAGGATGAGTGAATGAGAATCCCTCCTCTGCGGGATGAGTATGAATTCCTCTCATATATATGATGAGTGTGAGTGAGTCTCCTTGTGCTGGAGGATCAGTATGGCACCTGCTGCCCGATATGGGTGTTAGAGAATCACTCGTGGGTGTTCACACCGGAATGGGTTGGCTTAGTGACCATATCTTGGAGCAACAGCCAGGCCAACTTTCACCCCGCGAGAGCAAACCTGACCATGTCCCCCCCGCTGCCTGGCTTGGCCAGGTCGGACCACATCACCTCAGGAGAGGAAGCCGAGCATAGCCCCGCTGCCTGGCTTGGCCAGGTAGTACCATTCCACCACAGTTGAGGAACCCGAGCATAGCCCCGCTGCCTGGCTTGGCCAGGTCGGACCATCAAAAGTCAATCTTCACACAGTATCTATAATTCGTTCGTCAGGTTAGATTGAAACGATATGTAGACCACTGTTATCAACATCCACCAGCGTTCCGTGTTAAGACTGTGCGTCTCCTACATTCCTTCCCTCGTTATTATTATTTAATTTCTGGTGAGGAGGATTTTTGCATCTCTACCGCGAGGGTGGCTTAAACGTACCCCGACTTACATTATTATGGTTCTGTTGAGACATTATACCGGCTGAGGTCCCCAGTCTGCAGCCTGGTTCTGTTGAGAACAAAGAAAATAAAAATTCTTGAAAAGGAATAGATCTATTTTGTTTATACTTACCCCAGGAACAACATCTATGAGAGGTTCCTGCTGGAACCAGGGACCCTTCGAAAACCTCCTGCCGCCCAAGGCTGAGTTGCTTCCAGTAGCAGAGATGTAAAGACTTTTTTATTGTGAGAAGTTCTTTGACGTTGCTCCCAGTGATGCAGCCTCGCCAAAGGTGCCTTGTCACTCGCGTTGCAACCCCGAGCAGGAGGAGTCCGGTAACTCCCCTTATCCTAGTATAACCGGAAAAGACTTACAGTGAAATATGTGAAATAATTAAACGATAAGGAACGTGATTTTTCAGTTTTTTAAGATGTTTTATAGGAGACGAGGCCCAAGTGGTGTGGCGTTCCTGACCGTGACGCATTCACGGGCCGCCCAAGGTCGAGCGTGCAGGTTCGAATCCTGGTTGCGGAAGTCACTCCACAGTCAACTCATCTGTTCATCCATCCCTTCGGGTTGGTCGATAGAATGGGTACGTGACTGAGGCTAGGATATATATATATATATATATATATATATATATATATATATATATATATATATATATATATATATATATATATATATATATATATATATATATATTCCTATGAGTCCACGGGGAAAATGAAACACGAAAAGTTCCCAAGTGCACTTTCGTGTAATAATCATATCATCAGGGGAGACACAAGAGAGGAATATAACAGTCAGTTGATATACATCGAAGAGACGAAGCATGTTTACCAAATGGCGTCCTAGCTTCGTCTCTTCGATGGATATCAACTGACTGTTATATTCCTCTCTTGTGTCTCCCCTGATGATGTGATTATTACACGAAAGTGCACTTGGGAACTTTTCGTGTTTCATTTTCCCCGTGGACTCATAGGAATATCTTGATCACGCGCAAAATTGTGATCCTTTCCTATATATATATATATATATATATATATATATATATATATATATATATATATATATATATATATATATATATATATATCTCCTGATGTGGAAAGGGAGCTGTGGTTTCGGTGCATTACACATGAGAGCTAGTGACTGAGTGTGAACGGATGTGGCTTTTGTTGTCTTTTCTCAGCACTACCTCGCGCGGGGGAAAGGGGGTGCCATTTCATGTGTGGCAGGGTGGCGACGGGAATAGATGAAGGCAGCAAGTATGAATATGTACATGTGTATGTATGTATAAGTCTTTGTATGTATATGTATGTATACATTGAAATGTATAGGTATGTATATTTGCGTGTGTGGGCGTTTATGTATATACATGTGTATGTTGGTGGGTTGGGCTGTTCTTTCGTCTGTTTCCTCGCGCTACCTTGCTAACGCGGGAGAGAGCGACTAAGTATGATTTATAGATAGATAAATGAATATATATATATATATATATATATATATATATATATATATATATATATATATATATATATATATATATATATATATATATATATATTATTTATTTATTTTGCTGATAACCACGCAGAAAATGAAACACGTTAAGTTTCCAAATGCACTTTCGTGTAATGATCACATCGTCAGGGGAGATACAAGAATGAGATAGAAGACGTAGGACAGTCAGTTGATATACAAGGAAGAGACGTACCTAAGACATCACCAACTACCAACAATTGTCGGGAGTAAAAATGTGACAAGAAAATCCCAGGGAGCAGTGAAGACGGTACGTACATCAACATGATGCAGGTGAGAGATTAGACCAGAGGACACTGGGAGCGTCGCAGTGGTATAGAAACCTGGCAATTATTAGAGCAAGGATGGATTTATGTATGTGGTGTGGTACCACCCAGGACCCTTTTATGGCGCTACCACGGCTTCGACGACCCTCAGCTTCATGGGGATGCAGGGTAAGGTGGGCTTCCGGGGTTATCACTTGCGGGCGGAGTTTATCTGTCGTGAGTAATGCACCGAGACCAGAGTATGCTCTTGAACAGTCCAGCCCACAGATTAGTCTATCGTTCGCCTGGATTGTCTCATATGTCCTGATACAGCACGTGGCCCCCTGCGCACCACATTGATCCAACGCATGATATCCCTTGCACGCCTCCCACCCTCCTGAATGTTCACTCCTTCCCTCCATCTCTTTCTTGGTCTTTCTCTCCACCTTGCGCCCTCCATTTCTGATTCATATATCTTCTTTGTCTCTCTTCGTTCATTCTCTCTATGTTTTCAAACTCTTTCACGCACACCCTAGTCAGTGCACAACCAGCCCTCCTCGCACCACATATTGTCTTGAGGTATTTCATTTCCAGCATGTCCCCCATTTTTCCTTTATTTATATTTGGGAGCCAAGATTCCTCCATACAGCACAATTGGAACCACCATATTTTCAGGTATACCCATCTTTACCCTCACAGACATTGTGTGTGTGTATATATATTTTTTTTTTCAGTTAATTGTTTTCATTATTTCCCGCGTAAGCGAGGTAGCGTCAGGAAAAACTTGAATGAGTCTTGGTTCCTTCCTTTGTTCCTTTTGATAACTAATACAGGAAAGTGGAATTTCCAGCCCATGGACTCCCGCCCTTCTTACTTGCCTTCTACGGCTGGCAGGAGATACATGGGTAGTATTCTTACTCCCTTATCCCACGTGTGTGTGTATATATATATATATATATATATATATATATATATATATATATATATATAATTGACTGTTTGTATTGTACGGGGAAGGAATTTTACTGTCGTGTGGCCCCATATCCTAGAATTCCTCTGTTATATAGCTATTCAAACTGCTGCAAACTGTGCACATTCAGAGCCTCGTAACTCAAGTTTATTCCATTCATCCAAGTACTCGCATGCTATAAAAAACCACACGCCTTTATACCTTTCTAACAAATGTGTGTGTGTGTGTGTGTGTGTGTGTGTGTGTGTGTGTGTGGTGTTTGCTATTGTTAGACTGTTGTACGTGGTATCAAAATGTATTATAGATTGTGTACATGACCTTGTGATTCGAGTGTGTCCAGTGACATTTGTGAGCAGGAAGTCTCACAATGTTGCTAAAAGCCGAGGGTGCCACCTGTCTCATGCTGGTCCCGACCACCACCACCACAGGTAATTGCCTCATTGGTAGAATTTTTGCCTTGTTGAGCAAGGCTGGTCTAGCCACCTTCGCCCCCCCCCCTCCCCCATCCCCAGTTATCAGGCAATGAATGTTTGGCTTTTGAGAATGTTTTTGGAGGGTTTACAGACTTTGTTTACTGTTATTTTGCCCACCGTATAGTGTTTGAGGTGAGTTTCCCTCCCCTGGGCCACAGGAAGGGTGAGGGCTGCCCCACACGGTAAGGGGGATGGGGGTAGAATTAAGTGAAATGAACATGGAGAATATTTGTCTTGCTTATAGATCATCATCAGAATTCATCCTTCAAGGTGGACGAATTGACTGTCTTGCCCAGGGCTCCGAGAGCAATGAGGCTACCACTACCGGTGGGCGTCTCCCTGCTGGCAGGTGTGGTCACCAGCTACACCTGCCACAGCACCTGGCGGTGACACGCTGGCTCTCTCTATATACCTTCTGCCACCGTCTCCTCTTCAGTTTTGCGTACTATCTGTTTGATGTCCCTGGTCATTCAGGTGTTGCTCTCAGTCTGAATTCCTCGTCTCTCCATAGATTTTGGTTTAATCTTATGTACACGCAAGGCAGTGTTTCATGTTAAGGACATGTGTGTGTGTTGATGTACACGGAAGTCAGTGTTTCATGATAAGGACATGGGTGTTGAGCTACTCCAACACAGGCAGGTTAATGCACCCTGTACTTAAAGTAACCTTGACACAGCCTGCCCGTGTAGTCACTCCAGTACGTACCTGGTCTAGTTAGTTTACTCTCTCTCTCTCTCTCTCTCTCTCTCTCTCTCTCTCTCTCTCTCTCTCTCTCTCTCTCTCTCTCTCTCTCTCTCTCTCTCTCTCTCTCACTCTCTCTCTCTCTCTCTCTCTCTCTCTCTCTCTCTCTCTCTCTCTCTCTCTCTCTCTCTCTCTCTCTCTCTCTCGGGGACCCCACCTTCCACCACTGTTGTTCTAATCCTCCCGTACGAGAGAGGTACTGGTCGTCTCGTACAGTCATCTCCTGTTTCAACATTGTGACATTAATTTGGTCATATCAGATTGCTGGCAAATTCCCTTGGCTTGGTTCCCTTTTTCCCTTTAAAGAGCTTTTGATTCACATTGAGTAACGCCTTGTTTAAAGCTGTTCGCCTCTCTCTCTCTCTTTTTTTTTTCCCTGCCGTTGGCCCTGCCCAGTGAGGCTCTCTTGGGGTTTCGTATAGTGTTATCAGTAGTCTCCAGACCCAGCTGATGGCTCCTGGTGGGTAGAGACTGTGTGGCAGCGTGTGCCATGCCAGCAACACACACACACACACACACACCCCCACCACCACCACACCCTCAACCACACCCCTCTCACTCACCTGACCCATGACTAGCCCCCCCCCATCCTGCCCCCACCTAGACTTTTAATTTCAGAATTCTTTCATGTTACAGATGCCTTCATTCTTTGTTTTTTGTTTTTTCCCCCACTTGGTCTTGGCGTTTCCTTTTTGAGCATGACACTTTTACTTGCGTGGTCGTCAGGGTGGTGGTTCCCCAGCCTTGCTATTTCCTGACACCGATCTTGTTGCGTTAGTTAGTTCCTCTGTTTTGTGATTCACACCCAGTGTACGGTTAATGATGACTGGGTTGCCTGCCTTACCCTGGAAACCTTCAAACAGTTTTCCTTACTGCTTTTCTCGCCCCTGTCCGGAGTCCAACTTCATTTTCTATTGCACCCCATTTTCTCTTTCACTGTTTACATGCGTCCTTCTTTTTTATCTTTGACGATCCCTCCAGCAAATAACGTTTAGATGTACTCTCTGGTTGCGTAGTCTATTTTATTTGTTGCACATTCTGTTGTGTGTTTGCATATTCTACTCCATGGTTGCACATAGTGTTGTGTGGTTGCATATTTTTAGGAATGTTAATTTGCTCCTCCATTTGTTATCACTTAATTGTTCTATTGACTTTATTCTCTGCCAGTTTGGTCATCTTATTAGAATCATATCCCACTGCTACCAATTTTTGTGATAATAATAATGATGATGATGATGATAATGGTAATGATAATGATGATAGTAATAATAATAATGATACCAATGATGATAATGGTAATGCTTTGTTGATTGAAATGCAGACAAAGCTGAAAATATAGAGAAAATACATCCGGTAAAGGCAAAGTTGCCATAACAATAGGAGTGGGTTTTAAGCAGCCAGTCTTTACATAAACAATGGCCGGAGCTGTTCTTGTAGCGGTCTGTACAGTTCCGGGTTGGGCTGGATGCGGTTGTGGTACCATACTGCAACTCGGGGCTATGGGGATCTTTGGTGGCGGGAGATGATGATGGCGTGGGGATGGTGCAGTGGCATCTCTGTGAGCTGTTGGATAAGGTCCAGGTGATGATATGGGCGAGTTGAGGTGGGGGAGGGGGGGGACCAGTTTGTTCAGCGCCTCTTGCCAGGTGGTGTAAGAAGACCCGAGGATGATCTTACGTGCCCTTCTCTGCACCTTTCTAGCGGCTCGTGTTGTGTGATGGACAGGGAAGACGTGGCGGGAAGGCATAGGTAGGTGGGAAGAGTGAAAGTTGTGTGGAATGTGCTTTGAGTCGAGAGCAGGGAGTGCAAGTGTCTTGGGTCTGGGAAGAATGTAGAGACGATGGCTGAACGGATTGCTGATGATGTTGGCTGTGTTCCTTACAGCTTAGGTTATCGTTTGGTGGACTTGAACAACCTAGCAAGGTCTAGGACCTATTAAGACGGCTTGGGATAGAGTTGGAACCGATCCTGATATGCACAGCTACGGCTCATGGTGCGTTTGATCATGGTATGGACGGCGCTGGCCCAGCTCTGGGTGTTTTTGAGGGTGTTCTACAAGGCGATGGTATCAGAAGAGCTGTTGTCAGTGTTAAGTGATATAGCCGTCATCGTACTTCCTCTTCAGCAGGTGCATCCATTAGGGCATCGTTTATGAGGATGAGGTTGCACAATGACCTCGTATCTGTGTCTTGTGGGACGCCGCAGATGAGGGACAGGAAGGTGGTGATGGCCGTCGACAGCGTACAGCCTGGCGACGCTCTCTTGAGGAAGTCTGCAAGCTGAGGCACGAGATTTCTCCGCAGTCAAGTATTGCTGGCTTTACTTATGATTGTGGCTTGGCTGACCAAGTCGAAATCTTTGGCAAAGTTATCGGTCATTTTATCGAAAATGTGTGTGTGTGTGTGTGTGTGTGTGTGTGTGTGTGTGTGTGTAGGCCAGCCAGTACATCTGCCTACCCCCACCCCAGCTGGAGTCGGGATGGCTGGTCGTCATTGCCATTGGGTCGGGTCTTGTACATTTGGTGCTGGTGTGATTCAACAATCTGAGGAGTGAGTGTCATGTCCTCACTAGCGGGAGCCAGTTGAGGTCGTTTAGATGGCCAGGTCGCGTGTGCTGTGTATTGGCCAGCCGGATGGGAGGTCAGTACTGGAGTCTTGTGAACAGTTGTTGCTATAGTGGTCTCGGGTAGTCCATGGTTGTCAGTGGATGAGTACTGGAAGGTAATATGGTAGAAGTATCATTTATGGCACTGACGTCTACGTTAAACCCCGTGAGTGACACCGATTTTGTGTATGATGCCCCGAACTTTGACCTGACCCTTCGGGGTCAAATTAAAGGTCAGGCCATCGTACCGATGGACCTCATTAGAACGCTCTGAGGTCGTATCCGCCGTCTTCTAAAGGTT
The DNA here is from genome assembly GCF_036320965.1 of Panulirus ornatus. Lineage (NCBI taxonomy): Eukaryota > Metazoa > Arthropoda > Malacostraca > Decapoda > Palinuridae > Panulirus > Panulirus ornatus. The sequence goes on along the minus strand of NC_092224.1, from coordinate 55,317,137 downwards.
AATCAGGCGTCATGATAGCCAGCTTGGTCAAGTTAGTGTCGTCTGTGGTCAAGACACTGTACAATCGTCCAGCATATGTAACCCGTCCTCTGGAGCAATATTGTTTCACTGTCCACTGTATTGAGTGTTACCTCCGGCCCTCCACTGGAGAACATTATTGAAGTCTTTCCTAGGAATGTGTCGGGTGGCAGGTCGGGGTGGAGTAGAGGGTGTCGTATATGGGAAGGACGTCCAGATAACAGGAGACCTGATGGTCCGTGACGAGGATGGTAAAGTAGAAGGCACCTCCTCACCCACCCACCACCACCAGCTCAGCAGCCGGCGGGGAAGAAAAGGTGAAAAGGAACGCCATGTCGTGTGGAGAGAACATACGGCCGTGGAAATGATACTAGAGCATGTGAGGGGAAAGTTCCGTACTGTAACACTTGGTTTCACGGGAGAGTTGGCTTAGATCTGAAGTGGAAGAAAAGAGTGTGTAAACTTTTGAGACGGTAACATAAAAATCTGAAACAGACTTGTGTACTGATGATAGATATCACTGGAGTATTTGTCTAACCTTAATTTGAAGGTATTGATAAACCCCACTTTTACTACCAGTGGTGATAATTCACTCCAGTGCGTTACATCTCCACAGATAAAGAAAATATTTTGGCCACGTTGATTTCGCATCTCCTTCCTTTCAGTTTTATACAGTTATTCCTGGTCGTGAAGATTGTCGAATGTGAAGACATTTTGTTATATTGTTGATATTATAAAATATTTCGAAAACTTCAGTTGTATCTCGGAGTCTTTTTTTCTTTTATGAAGAGAGAATAATTGCACACCTCTCCGATTCGTTCTTCATAAGGCTTACCTCTGAGGGACAGAATTGATTTACTTGGTCTAACCTGAATTCGTTCGTGTTTTCTTCGTCTTTGCTCAAGCCTAGTGTCCAGAGGTGAAGGGTTGAACAGCAGAATCCAGATGAGGTCTGAATTCATCGTTTTTTTTTTTTTTCATCAGATATTTCTACCTCTGAAGCTTAGCAGTCCTGTAGCTCCCATCTTGTCATCTGGAGGCGGTCGGACGTTTCTCCATTTAACAATACGTCTTATATATATATATATATATATATATATATATATATATATATATATATATATATATATATATATATATATATATATATATCCCTTCCATGAGCTGGTGCGTTAGCCCCGTGCTGGGTCGATTTCCTGCTCAGTGAGATATTAACATGACAGTCTTCCGTCTTGTCGTTTAACCTTTTTTCGAAATTCTGAGTGAATGAAGCATTGAGGTTATTTTGGAATTCTGGTTGATATACATGTAACTCAAAAATTCTTATAGACTCGCAAAAACTTGAAATTTTCATTTCGAAATATCGTTAGTAGTTTAATAGTTTATCATATGCTAAATATATATATTCTTTTTTTTCTTTTCTTTCAAACTATTCGCCATTTCCCGCATTAGCAAGGTAGCGTTAAGAACAGAGGACTGGGCCTTTGTGGAATATCCTCACCTGGCCCCCCTCTGTTCCTTCTTTTGGAAAATTAAAAAAAAAAAAAAAAGAGGGGAGGATTTCCAGCCACCCACTCCCTCCCCTTTTAGTCACCTTCTACGACACGCAGGGAATACGTGGGAAGTATTCTTAATCCCCTATCCCCAGGGATATATATATATAAATCTTTCTTTCATACTATTCGCCATTTTCCGCGATAGCGAGGTAGCGTTAAGAACAGAGGACTGGGTCTTTGAGGGAATATCCTCACCTGGCCCTCTTCTCTGTTCCTTCTTTTGGAAAAAAAAAAAAAATATATATATATATATATATATATATATATATATATATATATATATATATATATATTATTATTATTATTATTTTTTTTTTTTTGCTTTGTCGCTGTCTCCCGCGTTTGCGAGGTAGTGCAAGGAAACAGACGAAAGAAATGGCCCAAGCCACCCCCATACACAATGTATATACATACACGTCCACACACGCAAATATACATACCTATACATCTCAATGTACACTTATATATACACACACAGACACATACATATATACCCATGCACACAATTCACACTGTCTGCCTTTATTCATTCCCATCGCCACCTCGCCACACATGGAATACCATCCCCCTCCCCCCTCATGTGTGCGAGGTAGCACTAGGAAAAGACAACAAAGGCCCCATTCGTTCACACTCAGTCTCTAGCTGGCATGCAATAATGCCCGAAACCACAGCTCCCTTTCCACATCCAGGCACCACACAACTTTCCATGGTTTACCCCAGACGCTTCACATGCCCTGATTCAATCCACTGACAGCACGTCAACCCCGGTATACCACATCGATCCAATTCACTCTGTTCCTTGCCCGCCTTTCACCCTCCTGCATGTTCAGGCCCCGATCACACAAAATCTTTTTCACTCCATCTTTCCACCTCCAATTTGGTCTCCCACTTCTCCTCGTTCCCTCCACCTCCGACACATATATCCTCTTGGTCAATCTTTCCTCACTCATTCTCTCCATGTGCCCAAACCATTTCAAAACACCCTCTTCTGCTCTCTCAACCACGCTCTTTTTATTTCCACACATCTCTCTTACCCTTACATTACTTACTCGATCAAACCTCCTCACACCACACATTGTCCTCAAACATCTCATTTCCAGCACATCCACCTCCTGCGCACAACTCTATCCATAGCCCACGCCTCGCAACCATACAACATTGTTGGAACCACTATTCCTTCAAACATAACCATTTTTGCTTTCGAGATAATGTTCTCGACTTCCACACATTCTTCAAGGCTCCCAGGATTTTCGCCCCCTCCCCCACCCTAGGTGGTCAGTGTACCGGGAGGCAGGCGGGCGTGTATGGTAGTGGGTGTACCGGGTGGCAGGCAGGGGAGAGGTGTATGGTGGTGAGTGTACCGGGTGGTAGGCGAGGGTGTATGGTGGTGAGTGTACCGGGTGGCAGGCGGGGGTTGTATGGTGGTGAGTGTACCCGGTGGCAGGCGAGCGTGTATGGTGGTGAGTGTACCTGGTGGTAGGCAGCGGTGTATGGTAGTGAGTGTACCGGGTGGTAGGCAGGGGTGTATGGTTCTGTGTGTACCGGGTGGCAGACAGGGTGTATGGTGATGAGTGTCGGGGGGGGGAGAGGAGGAGAGGGGTATATGGTGGTGAGTGTACCGGGTGGCAGGCAGAGGTGTATGATGGTGTGTGTGTGTGTGTGTGTGTGTGTGTGAGGAACATCATCATTACCATCACAAGACAGTGACCTCCTCCAGTCACATACCAAAACCTTCCCAGAGCCGGTACATCCCGCACCACAACACAGAGGTCACCAAGTGCATTAGTGCACACTTCATTACAGGCAACATTGGTGAATAATGATAATAAACGGTTTGTCTACACTGGAGCCATGAGGATTGTAGATAGTGGAGTTAGGAGGATTGTACGCTGAAGTTATGAGGTTTGTAGACAGTGGAGTTATGAAGTTTGTAGACAATGGAGTTGTGAAGTTTGTCTACAGTGGGGCTATGAGGATTGTAGATAGTGGAGCTATGAGGTCTGTAGATAGTGAAGCTATGAGGATTGTACGCTGGAGCTATGAGGTTTGTAGACAGTGGAGTTATAAGGTTTGTATACAGTGGAGCTCTGAAAATGAGAGAGGGAGTTCAATTGTTAAACAGAGTCTTTGCACAAACACTTGGGTGGCAGTCGTGACGTTCACGCTGGTTTTGGATGAGGTTGTTCTTGTAGTGTTCAAAATTAGTTCCGATGGGCTTGATGCGGTTTTGGAGCCAGACTACAACTTGGGGACGAGAGATCTCTGGTTGGTGAAGGTGGCGGGGATGGTGCTGTACCTTCCCTCCAATCTGTTAGATGAGGTCTAGGTGGTGACTGAAGGGAGTCGGGAGGGTCAGTAACAAGAGAAGGGAGTCAGTGTATTGACCTACGTTTGATAGGTGGGACAATAGGCCCTCGGGATGACCTTGCATGCTCTTCCCTGCCTCTGTTCCTGAGGGAGGCCAGGTGAGAGGAGGGCGTAGGTGAGTGTGGGAGGAATTCTTGCGTTCATTCACCGGTTGTACAAGCGTCTGGAGTCTACGAAGAATGCAGAGAATATACGATTGTAGAATGTGCGGCACACGCTTGAGTTTGGTACGGACCACCACCTTACCAGTGTGTGTGTGTGTGTGTGTGTGTGTGTGTGTGTGTGTGTGTGTGTGTGTGTAGAGCATACTGCACAGAGCACCTCTCTGCAGAGGACACTGCATGCTACATAGTGCTTCAGAGCACACTTCGGACAGGACACCACAATGGCCCTGGAGGGTATGACGGCGTGCCCAGGTGTACTAATGAGTGTGGTTGTACTGCGTCCTCCACTAATGAGGAATCTCCGACACTGTCAGGGTTGAGTGAGGACGTAGGAGCCGGCTTGCGCCGTGCTGGAGACATCACTTGCGTTCATACGTGGCGCTGTAGTTTTGTCTCACACGTGTGTGTGTGTGTGTGTGTGTGTGTGTGTGTGTGTGTATGTGTGTGTGTGTGTGTGTGTGTGTGTGTGTGTGTGTGTGTGTGTGTTACTCGTGACGTCTTGGCTTAGCATAACGGGTGGTAACTTACCACAGGAAACTGTGTCATGTATGTAATGTAACATCTACAGTGAATCCTTTTTTGTAACATCCTGTGTACCATCAACCCACTGGGGTCTGATTAAGACCCTCTGCGACCCCTGTAATCCTTTTGCGCTACCGCTCACAGGGTAAGCATTGGCGGCACACTAAATTTGCCGGGGACACCGGCACAAATCAGATCTTGTGCGTGGTGGATCTCCGCGCCGTGGTGGTTGATGGCCGGACATAAAGTGCACTTGTCGACTGTGTGGTGTGTGGCGTCTTCTGGGAGTGTGGGTCAGGGTTGTGGCATCTGTGTCGGCTGCTTGGTGATGCTGGGCAGCCACAGCCAGGGGTTGCCTCAGTACCGCATCCGAGCATTGTCTTCGCTCAGGTATGTGGTTGGTGAATGTGGGGGTAGTGCCGACTTGTGTATGACGGTGTGTGACCCTCTGATCGCGAAGGTGTCACCCATGAACACATCGGTATCAACCCCTTGATCATGACGATGTGAACCCTTAAACACGACGGTTTGAACCCCTGAACATGACGGTGTGACCCTTGAACACGACCCTTGGATATGATGGCATGATCTTTGACCTAACCCTTACAGGTCATGTTAAAGTTTGTAGCGTCGTGTTCAAGGGCTGTACCGCCTTGTTCAAGGGATGTACCGTCGTGTTCAAGGGTTGCACCGTCGTGTTCATGGGGTTAAGCTTCTCAGGTACATGCGATCACGGAGGCAAGTGTTGTGTGATTGTTTCATGTCCGGTAGTGTGTGGTTGACAACCACGGGAGGGAGGTGAGGCTGGTGGTGTGGGGGTTCTGACCCGCTCCTCCCCAGGCAGGCAGGGGTCGGCTCCGCTCCACCTCCTCTGGTATTTGATAAGTAAACATCATCAGTGAATTTCGTCTCCCTGAATTATATGTATATATATATATATATATATATATATATATATATATATATATATATATATATATATATATGTATACATATATACACTAGTGTGACCTGGAGGTCATCCGTCATGGACAACAAAATCACCTTAGTACATTTTACTGTAGTGAGGCACAGAGGGAAGGAGCGCCAGCGAGGTTTTGGACAGTCTTATGTCGGATTGTGAGATATCCTCTCCTGTAATTCGGGCAGTTTGAGAGATCCACCAGGGTACTTCGGGCAGTGTGAAAGATCCCCCAGAGTACTTCGGGCAGTGTCAGAGATCCCCCAGGGTGCGTCGGGCAGTGTGAAAGATCCCCCCCAGGGTACTTCGGGCAGTGTGAAAGATCCCCAGAGTACTTCGGGCAGTGTGAGAGATCCCCCAGGGTACGTCGGGCAGTCCGAGAGATCCCCCAGGGTACGTCGGGCAGTGCGAGAGATCCCCCAGGGTACGTCTGGTAGTGTGAGAGATCCCCCAGGGTACGTCTGGCAGTGTGAGAGATCCCCCAGGGTACGTCGGGCAGTGTGAGAGATCCCCCAGGGTACGTCTGGCGGTGTGAGAGATCCCCCAGGGTACGTCGGGCAGTGTGAGAGATCCCCCAGGGTACGTCTGGCGGTGTGAGAGATCCCCCAGGGTACGTCTGGTAGTGTGAGAGATCCCCCAGGGTACGTCGGGCAGTGCGAGAGATCCCCCAGGGTACGTCTGGCAGTGTGAGAGATCCCCCAGGGTACGCCGGGCAGTGTGAGAGATCCCCCAGGGTACGTCTGGCGGTGTGAGAGATCCCCCAGGGTACGTCTGGTAGTGTGGGAGATCCCCCAGGGTACGTCGGGCAGTGCGAGAGATCCCCCAGGGTACGTCTGGCAGTGTGAGAGATCCCCCAGGGTACGCCGGGCAGTGTGAGAGATCCCCCAGGGTACGTCTGGGGGTGAGAGATCCCCCAGGGTACGTCTGGTAGTGAGAGAGCCCCCAGGGTACGTCTGGTAGTGTGAGAGATCCCCCAGGGTACGTCTGGTAGTGTGAGAGATCCCCCAGGGTACGTCGGGCAGTGTGTGGGTACAAAAAAGTTTCCACAGAGTCAGGCAGGCAAACTTGGGTAGTTTTATGGTTTAGGCGCAAGACATGCCACTCTACAGGGGCAACCTGTCCAGACCCAGGACATTCTGAGGGAAATTTCTTTTTCCCGTAGATCCATAAAGAGAGCTCAAGCACGGGGATTTTTCTGGATAGTATTTTTCCCCGTCTTAAATCCGGGGTACGTATGTCCTGGGAGGTAAGAGCAGCAGGTTAAAGGTGGGTGTCCAGGTGGCGGGGGTGAGTGGGGGAAGCGGCGTCGCAGTTCATGCAGGTGACCTGGTGCGGAACTGAGCGTTGTGTGTGTGTGTGTGTGTGTGTGTGTGTGTGTGTGTGTGTGATTACCTGTTGATGCATTCTGGCTATAGAGGCCATACACTCCTGGCGCCCCCATATCTTCACCCATCTTTACTCTCATCCATATTCCCAAGTCTGTTTGAACGCGCTGCATTCATTGTTTCTTTGCTCGTTTTCGTTCCCATACTGTATTACTGTGGGGGTCGTTGTTCACATCCTTTCCAACTCATCCACCGTCTCGTCTCATGGTCTCTTCTCGTGTACTTAAATGAAATCAGAGTCGACATTGTCAAAGTGACACAGACACAATGTGGTGTACTTCAGTCTCTCCGTCATCCTCTCCCTGCCGAGGTAGTTACACGAAGTCCACTCTTATCCTCCTCACACGGTGCTTCGAGCAGCCCGCAGTCTTTGCCAGGCGTTGTAAGACCTTGTAGTGCCGTATGATCAATCTGATGCTCCATATTTCAGTACGGGTGTCATGTATGTCCCATATCTGACTTAACATCTCGTGTATATGTGTTCATTATTGGGATCGATCAGTACAGAAGATTTACCTTGACCACATTTTTCCCACTGCAGTGTTCTGGGCGAGCTAGGCTGGGTACTGTGTCGACCCTAAAGTTCATTACACTCGTAGATGTATTTTTTTTCCGACTTGACGATAATTGCGACCTGGCCTGATTTCATCGTTCCTCATCTTCATCATACGGTAGTGTGTGGCCGGATTCGATCTCATGTCATGTAGGAGACCATGGCTGTAGCCTTTGGAAGCTTTCCTGTAGGATATTGCAATTCCGGACACTTCTTACTTGACGTGTACTGCTTGCGTCATCCGGAAACATATTCGTGTGATATTTGAATATTGGAAAGTTATTTACAGAATAACTGCAGCCCCAAGACTGTGCCTTGCTGGGCACCACTGGTTACGGTGTGTGTGTGTGTGTGTGTGTGTGGAGGAGGGGTTGTGGCGCCACACTCGCCCCGCAGCAGCAGGTGGCTCTCTCTGCCCCTGACGGCCACTCACCACCGATAACATGACAGTAACACAGTTCTCATGACCCAGCCGTGGTGTCGTGTCATCCCTTAGATTTCATTAGGGGAGAAACGCATGGGACGTCGTGCTGACCAGCACGGGGGCCTCTGTGCATGTCCACTGCGGTGAATGGAGGAGGAGGAGGAGGAGGAGGATGAGTGTGTATGGTGTGTATGCGAGGAGCCGGCCCGCTGATAGCACCACCTCAGCCACCAGGCTGTATCGGTGCCTAACCTTGGTTTTTACAACTGAATGAACGCATTTTCTGGCTGACTTCCCTGAACGCGTCCCAGATATGCTCTTGGGCAACACTTTGCTTTGTTCAAGTTCTTGTGTATTTAGGTTACATTATTTTTTATCTGCTTGGCCTCCGTGATTAGATATGATCCCATAAAAACCATGGTGCAATGTCCATCCAGCCCCCCCTCGGAAATGCCATCTTCCTCCTCCCCCGCCTCTCACCGCCATGGGAAATGTTTTCGACCGTGTGCAAGTTCTCTCCTGTGGGAGGGTCATTCCTCGGGTGCTGTGCTGGGACGGACGGACCCGCTTACATAAGGCGAAGAAAATAAGTGACTGCACATGGTTATATTTACCTGAACCTCTGGGGTTACTGAAGAGGTTGGTGGGGGGGGGGGATGAGGTGTATGGGTGGTGCATAGATGATGGATGGGTTGTGATTGGTGGGTGGGACGTATGTGTAGTGTATGGATGGGTTGTTATTGATGAGTGGGACATATGTGTGATGTATGGATGGTGGGTAGGTAGTGGATGGTTGAAGGGTGGGTTATGATTGGTGAGTGGGAGGTATGTGTGATGTATGGATAAAGGATGGGTTATGGTTGGTGGATGGGACGTATGTATGAGTATGGGAGATGGGTAGGTTATTATCGGTGGGTGGGACGTATGTGTGGTATGCAGATAGTGGGTTGGATGTCTGGATGGTGGTGTGTGGTTGGTAGATAGTGTATGTTAGGTGGGTAGGGAGTATGGAAGTTTGTTGGTGTATGTATGCAGGTGATGTATAAGTGATGGATGGGTGTGTGGGTGTTGTATGGATGTTAGGTGCTGTGTGTAAGTGGTGTATGGATGGCATGTGGGGTGTATGGATGGTGGGTGGTGTATGAATGGTAGGTGAAGTGTGTGAATAGGTATGGGTGTCCGGTGGCTAGGGTCTGTAGGCGGTGTGTGGATGGTGTATGGAGGATGGTGGGCTGTTTGGTTGGTGAATAGATGTTGGGGGTGTATGGATGGTGTATGATTGTTACCTGGGGTGTATGAGTGGTGTATGATTGCTGGCTGGAATGTGTATAGATGGTGTATGGATGGTGGGGTGTGTATGGGTGGTGTGTGGATTATGGGCCGGGTGTGTAGGTGGTGGTGGGTGAGGAGAGGTGTGGAGGCCCTGCCAGAGCGCGGCAACAACCTTGCTCAATGTCGCCGCTTACCGCCCGTCGCATCCCGGCCACACGTCCCTTTCCTCCCGAGGTTCCGGCCGCCAGACGCAACACTCGGGTTAACATCAAGCGTAACACCGGGGGCTGGGCTGGCACCATGTGGGGGCCTCCGGGGTGATGTCATCACCGGGTAGGGAGGTTGGGCAGGCGGGTCAGCAACGGCGCCTGCCTTCCCGGGTAATACTTATGTAGGTATTTGTCCGGCGTTGTTTGTTGGTGTTTTTCTTAATACATAAGGCTGGAGGGGAACGTTGTTTTGTAGGGTGAAGCAAGTTGGGTTAATAAGCTCAGGGCAGATTATGTATGAAAGTGGCAGATCGGAGGAGCGTCAGGAGCGGCTGAGCAAAGTTTACTTGAGAAGGCTCGGTCAGCGACCCCTGGTTCACGTGCGAGACGGGACGTTGCCACATACACCCCACACACTCGCTGCGTTGCCGCCTCTCCATACGAAAGGCTGCGAGGACGGTCGATGACTCCTTACCGGATAATAGCGGCGGGAACTTAGCTTACGTAGTGCCATACGTATGTTTTGATCTCTCGTGATACAAACGATCGTCCCCAGTGTCGTGCCCTGGTGAGTCTATACCGTGTCACTTAACGACCTGTTGTAGACCCTCACCTTACCCCTGGTAAGGCGTTGCAGAAAGCGGAAGACGACTGTACGTGTGTGTGTGTGTGTGTGTGTGTGTGTGTGTGTGTGTTCATGCGCATACCTGACCACTGTTACTAAGCTCTAGGAAGATAGCTAAGCATTCTGGTGTGGTTCAAGAATTATTACCGACACGACGTGCGTGTCCACCACCACACATCCCCCCCCCCCCCTAGCCGTACCAAGCGTTGCCTCCTGCAGATGTTTTTTTTGGGTCTCCTTGTTATCTAGTTCGTCTTGGTTCCATGAATCATTATTTCCTCGGGGATGGCTCTCGTATGTCACTCTGCCTCGCGGGAGGAGAGTGGTATTATAATAATCTCCCATGAAAGTTTGATTTGGCAACCCGTCAGAGATAGATACTAGGTGGCTCTGATAACCTTGACTTTGACCCTGGTACCTACTAGGCCTAGTGGCGATGCACTCGTACTCGCCACGCTGTTGCCAGCTACCCAGGCCGCTAACTTTCCCCCCCCACCTCTCCCGCCCCCAGGTGACAGTCACCACCCGCAGTTCTACCGTCATCAAGCCCTCGCCTGCCGCTATGGACCGTCACTCACTGCGGTAGAACGAAGTTTCAGTTGTCTAAGCAGCTCGGTCTTCACACGACTCTGCTTCTCCTGTTTTCTTTCTTTCTTCTGTGTACGTAAATGCCTTAAGTCTGACCTAAACGGTTCGCGCCTTTGAACGACGGACGGGACGACCTTCGAGCACGACGGTACGACCCTTGTGTATGGAATGTGACCTTTTGACCTGTCCCTTCCATGGTTAGGTCAGAGGCCAGGTTGTCATGACCCAAGAGGTCGGAACGTCAGTGTGTTTTCGGAGTTTGTGACGGCGAGGAAAGGGGCGTGGTGGTGGTGGTGGTTGTGGTAGGGTGGGAGGCAGTTTTTGTCCAGGCGAGAATTTCCAACTTTCTAGCGAGAGACTTTAACAGTGTGGCCGCTGCTGGGAGCGAGGTGTGTGTGTGTGTGTGTGTGTGTGTGTGTGTGTGTGTGTGTGTGTGGGGGGGGGGGGGGGAGGTATCGGTCACACCTGGCCTGGCCATCACAGACTGGATGTCGTTCTCATGACCAACTTGCACTCTCGTTGTGACATCAAGAACAGTTCTGTGCTTTCATATAACCGTGAAATTGAACATATATATATATATATATATATATATATATATATATATATATATATATATATATATATATATATATATATATTTCTCTTTCATATTTGATCGCCGTGTCCCGCGTTATCGAAGTACTGCCAAAAACAGACGAAGAAAGGCCACATCCGCTCACATCCATCCTCTAGCTGTCATGTGTTGATGCACAGAAACCACAGCTCCCTGTCCGCAACCAGGTCCTACGGACCTTTCCATGGTGTAATTACCCCTGACGCTTCACATGCCCTGGTTCAGTCTATAGCCAGCACATCGACCCCAGTATACCATAACGTTCCAATTCACTCTATCACTTGCAGGGCTTTCATCCTCCTGCATATTCAGGCCCCGATCGCTCAAGATATTTGTCACCTCATCATTCCAGTTCAGAGTCTCCCTTGGCTCTGCCGGTGTAAACTCGCTTTTGGCGTGGCTTTATCGATGGGACTCCAGATAATCTCGTCAGTGAACGCCTCACTCCAAGAGTCATGATTTCTCTGCTGCTGGAAGTAGCGCCCTTAGAGCTGCAGGAGCTCCTGGGAAAGGGCTCCCTGAATGACTTCAGGACCCTTTCAGGAAGGGGGTCCTTGGGCATATATATATATATATATATATATATATATATATATATATATATATATATATATATATATATATATATGCGTTTGTTTAAATATGTGAGTGTTGGTGGATGTTAGTCCGTTTCCTGGCGCTACCTCGCTGACTCGGGAAACCAATTAACTATGATAAATACGAACATATATATATATATATATATATATATATATATATATATATATATATATATATATATATATATATATATATATATATATATATGTAAATAAGGAAACTTGGAGAAAATCAACAAAATCTCCAAGCTTTTGATTGCATTTCAAGCTTGTATTATAGATATTGACTGGAAATAGTGTTTATTTTTTTCTGAATTTATTTTTTCATGGCTTCACTTGTGCTCATATATATATATATATATATATATATATATATATATATATATATATATATATATATATATATATATATATATATATATATATATGTGTGTGTATATTTATTCATTTGTTTATTCATTTGTTTGTTTATGTATTTATGTATACATATATTAGCAATAAAACATAGATTTACATAATGATGAATGACCACTCCATTGATTAACAATCTACTTGTACGTGAGAGACAAGGATAAGACGGCTGGTGGTGAGGGCAGATGAGGATGTGTGCGTGTGTGTGTGAGTGTGTGTGTGTGTGTGTGCGAGGACCGTTGTCCTCAGTGACCTTCCCGGCGTCGCCCGCCGCCCTTGTGCATCAGCCAAGCCCCCGCCGTCGTAGGCCTACCTTACGCTGTTTGAAGAGATGGTGCGCATGCGCAACTCTTTCCTAAGTCGGCGCTACCTACCATGTCGTTGTATCTACGATGATATCAGAAGACAAGGCCGAGGCTGGGCCTTTCTATGACCTGTCACAGTGCGGGTGGCAGTTCGTAGGTCGTAGGTAAAGTTGTGTTTACTAGTGCATACTACACACATAGGCACACACCAGAGAGGGAGGGAGGTTAATGCCCGGACACGATGACCTCTGTAGCATCGATCCTGCTCCCCTCCACAACCCCCCTCCCCTCTGGATAAGAGGTAGTACATGTTGCACGCCCTTCTACAACTGATGTGTGTACGTGTTGCACGCCCTACACGCCCCATCTGTAGAGGTTGTACATGTTGCTCCTGTTGCACGTCCTGGAGGTGATGTATGTACGTGTTGCACGTCCTCCACACCCCCTCTGGATATAAGGTAGAAGTTGCACGTCGTAGAGGTAATATATGTATGTGTTGCACGTCCTAGAGGTGATGTATGTATGTTTTGCACGTCCTGAAGGTGATGTATGTGTGTGTTGCACGTCCTTTACTCTCTCTGGCGATGAGGTACATCCTGCACGCCATCAGGGTTCTAGAGGTGATGTAAGTACATGTTGCACTTCCTCAGCCCTCCTATGGGTGTGAGATGCTTGTTGCACTTCATCCACGTCCGCTGAATGTAAGGTTCATTTACACTTCCTCCACGCCCTCTAGATGTGAGGTACACCTCTGCCTCTTCCCCCACGCTCCCGAATATGAGACGCATGTTACACGTCCTCCATGCCCCCAGGTTTTAGAATCGGGATACACATTGCGCGTCCTCCACGCCTAGATGCTGTACAGGTGAGGTCCATGTCACACGTCCTGCAGGGGGCGTGTTTTGTTGAGATGCAGGGAGGGCGGCGGGCCTGCCCGTTGCATTGTCCAAAGGTGATGATGGTGTTCTGTTGGGGTTCACTGGAGCCCTTGGCTGGCCACACTAGCCAGCCAGCTGCCCTCTGGTGGCCACACTAACCTGACCGATGCCCTGCTATAAACCAGTGGTATGTAGATGGGTCTGCAGCTACGCAAAGCTGTTTAATCCCGTGAGCGTTTCGTTACGAGCCTTGAGTGTGACAGTAGAACCCTTGGATATGATGGCCTGGCTTGTGACCAAACTCCCAAAGGGCCCAGACCTTCATGTCTCAGGGTTGTACTCTCATCCTCAAGGATTGGTAGGCTCCAGCTAAAGGTGTTAAAGCTGTAGTGGTGAGGGAGGGGGATGGTAACGGCGGGTATGTAAAAACGTGGGAGCTGACCCAGTGATGAGGTTGTCGGTGGGTGGTGTGTACGGTGCGGTCAGCCCCGCCCGGCCTCCCGCATACCTAGGTCTGCTGGGGATAAAAAACATGTGGCGTGGGGGCCTGCCTGTACGGCTCATTCACTGTCTGTAGGTGAAGTTGCAGTGCGGGGGACGTTGAGGGTGCGGCTCCCAGCACCACGTGGTGTGTGTGTGTGTGTGTGTGTGTGTGTGTGTATGTGTGTGTGTGAAACGCGTATCGTGCTTAGCGTGATCTTCTGCCAGATAACAGTTGTTGAGGAAGTATGTAGGGTGTGGGAGGAGAACACTGGGGGTGAAATGCCTTCGTCGTGAGTCATGATATCCTGTTGATACCGATACTATCACAGGTGGGGTGATTGTACACATCCTGCGTCAGGCCCATGACACAATGTTCCCACCGTTTCAGATTAGAAAGTTTAGGGTGCAGTCTGCTGGGCAGGCAGGCAGGCAGGCAGGCAGGCTGGCGTGAGAGAGACCACAGGAACCCCTGTAACTCGTACCTCGCTACGAATTACCGCCCCATCTCCTCACTGGGCCTCTCACTTGGACGAAATGATGCTTGAATTTGCCAGGGGGTCATCATTATCATACCCCTGGATGTTCATCATTATCATACCCCCTGGTGTTCATTATTATACCCCCTTGGTGTTCATCATTATTATACCCCCTGGGTGTTCATCATTATTATACCCCCTGGGTGTTCATCATTATTATAACCCCTGGGTGTTCATTATTATACCCCTTGGGTGTTCATTGGTATACCCCCTGGATGTTCATTATCATACCCCCCTGGTTGTTTATCATTATTATACCCCCTGGGTGTGCATTAGTATTATGCCTCCTGTGTTTGCATCAGTATTCTGTCGTTATCATTACAGCGTTAACGTCGCTTTCTCAGATATCACTGTAAATGTGATATATGTGGATGGCTGTGAGGCTCCTGAACTCTGCCTGCCCTCGCAAAGTGCACGGTACACGAGGCAGCGGTACACTGAGCGGTACAGGAGGAGATGGTACACACTATAGTGCAGACGACAGCGGTGGTACAGCCGTCTTTAAGTGAGCATGTGACCATCTATATAGGCGGGTGGGCAGCCTTTGCGTGTCATGGGGTTCGCGCACACCCACACAACCTGGACATGCTATGGTCAGAGCACGATCTACTTATCCTATACGTGACAGTCAGTCAAGGTAGCATCAGAGGCTGGGTATCCCGAACAAGCTGCATAGCCTACATAGGGTCGTTCCTAGGGGCTAGGTATCCTATACAAGCTTACGTAGCCTACATAGGGTCGTTCCTAGGGGCTAGGTATCCCGAACAGGCTGTATGGCCTTCATAGCGTCGTTCCTAGGGGCTAGGTATCCTAGACAAGCTTGCGTAGCCAACATAGGGTCGTTCCTAGGGGCTAGGTATTCTGTGCGAGCTATGTAGCCAGTTACATAGGGTCGTTTCTAGGGGCTAGGTATCCTGTGCGAGCTACGTAGCCTGTTACATAGGGTCGTTCCTAGGGGCTAGGTATCCTACGTAGGTTAGTCCTCAGTTGTTGTGTAACCTGCACAGGATAGCTCTCGGAGGCCTGAGTAGCCTACACAGGATAGGGATTGATCACAGTTATGTAGAGATATTGGATAGTACAGAAGCAATGGATAGCCTGTGGTACTGGGATAGTCTACAGAAGATGGCTAGCCCACAGAGACTGGTTAGTGCCCTCAGGCTGGATAGTCCACACAGGGTGGATAGCCCGCGCAGATTAGGTAGTCTGGAGATATTGGCAAGTCTATAGACTGTGGGAGAGGTTTGCACAGTGTGGTTATTGATCCAGACACACCTCATAGCCCGAAGGGGCGAGTTGGTTAGCACAGACGCGGGTTGGATAGTGTGGTAGTCACTACGCACTAGCAGTAGTCCATCTAGGCTAAATAGTCCACATAGTCTTGCTAGTCTATACAGATTAAGTAGCCCATCCAGGCTAGGTAGACTATACGTGCCAGGTAGTCCCCATCCAGGCTAGGTAGACTATACGAGGCAGGTAGTCCCCATCCAGGCTAGGTAGACTATACGTGGCAGGTAGTCCCCATCCAGGCTAGGTAGACTATACGTGCCAGGTAGTCCCCATCCAGGCTAGGTAGACTATACGTGCCAGGTAGTCCCCATCCAGGCTAGGTAGACTATACGTGCCAGGTAGTCCCCATCAAGGCTGGGTAGACTATACGTGCCAGGTAGTCTCCATCAAGGCTGGGTAGACTATACGTGCCAGGTAGTCCCCATCAAGGCTGGGTAGACTATACGTGCCAGGCACTCACCATCCAGGCTAGGTAGACTATACGTGCTAGGTAGTCGCCATCAAGGCTGGGTAGACTATACGTGCCAGGCAGTCCCCATCAAGGCTGGGTAGACTATACGTGCCAGGTAGTCCCCATCCAGGCTAGGTAGACTATACGTGCCAGGTAGTCCCCATCCAGGCTAGGTAGACTATACGTGCCAGGTAGTCCCCATCCAGGCTAGGTAGACTATACGTGCCAGGTAGTCCCCATCAAGGCTGGGTAGACTATATGTGCCAGGTAGTTCCCATCCAGGCTAGGTAGACTATACGTGCCAGGTAGTCCCCATCCAGGCTAGGTAGACTATACGTGGCAGGTAGTCCCCCTACACGAGATGGGCAGACTTACGTACACCCATTGCTTCACACAGAGATAGTTTAACCCTTGTCCTGAGCAAGAAGATGCGACCCACGAATACGAGGGTACGACCAGAAAAGACGAGGTTACGATCCAAGAGCGCGATGGTATAGCAGCCGGGCCTTTGACCTTACCCTGAAGGAAGGGTTTACTGAAAGGCCGGACCATTATACCCAAGGGGTCGTACTGTTGTGCACAATAGGTCGTACCGTTCGTGCTCAGGCGGTTAAAAGGAGGACGTAAACTGATACCTTATGTTTCGTACCTTATCACACCATATCGCCGCGTACGAGGTGTCCTTGATAAACAACAGCAACCAAAAAAAGGTGGAAAATGGCAATATCTTGATATTACTATGATTAAATCAATTGTCATATTATTAAACAGAGCCGTCCTCAATTCCCGCCGGGGGTCGACGACCCTTCCGTTTTACTTCGGGGTTGTTTATCGACGTCGCTTCGTAAATTTCGTGTTGAACTCGTGCTCAGGAGGTGCAGTGGTGGTGGGGTAAAGGGGGGGAGGGGGGACGACTGCGCAGTATGCTCGTCGTAGGACAAGCAAGTGCGACCCGTCTCGTAGGGCGGCTACGAAAGTCTACGTTACAAACACTCCGCTAGGGGGGTCAATGACCGCCGCGACGGACGGGTGAGGGAGGGAAGGTTTGGCAACGGCGCGTGGGTTCCTGTGAGTCACGTTTGGCAACGCTGGCGGGCCATCCAGCGTGTGATTCAGCAGCTTTGGCGAGGAAAGCAGACCGCAGGTAACGGGACCGTAGCCAGGGATGCGCACGTGTTGCTCCTGCACTCTTGTTTACCTGCAGTGTCACCACTGGGGCAAGGGTCGCTGCAGGAAACAGTCAGCGATATGTTAATGTTATTGTTCACAGGTCATTAAAATAGCGGAAGTTCCGTTTAAGATGTATATTTTTACATGATTTACACCCACTCCAGTTAGTTTGTTTATAACTCATTTATCCATTTATGGATACATGACGGAATTGGGATGATAAAGGTTTGCCAGTGCGTAGATGGCTTTAACTTATCACCTGCCCAGCAATGCTATAACTTAGGCCACTTCTTATATGTCTGTGTCGCTTCCTCATCATCATGAGTCACCTTTTGATGTGTTGGCTCGTAACGTCGTCGGATATTCTACCCGTCAATACGACAGCGGTAGAGTGACTGTCCAGGACGGAGCGTCTGATTTTATACGAGGAGGAGAAAACGAAAGGATGTCTCCAGGGGTCATTTGACGAGGCATGAACATGTAAACACGACCCGTATGCTGAGCTTGGAGTGGGTAAGATGGGGAGGGAGGAGGCTAGTCCGCTTCAACCTCACGATCGTGAGGGAATGTGGATGGTTTCATGTCATTGTACAGATAAGGTGTTTATCACATCGCGCTGGTCGTTTATTGGTCGTCATTAATGCAATACACGTGTGGTTAATGAAATATTCGTTTTTTTTTTTTTTGGTGGATTACACGTGTGAACGGTCATTAATCCAGATTACGTACGATGTCTTAAACATATGCAGCTTACTCCTTATTGATTCCTATTAATGTGTCCCTGTGCTATACTGATGATGGGAAATTGCTTATTGCAACGTTTGTGCTCACCCAACCCTCGTGAAGCAGTGGCTGCCACGGATGTATTGTCGTCTAGTGTGTACAAGTTACTTATTAGGCATAAGTCGTTAAAGGAATAATTTATTACCCCGTTTATTACCTCGCTTTGCTCGAACACAAAGCTAGGTTTGTTGCGTATGGTCATAATGGTTTAAGTTATTTCGTTTCTTTCCTTGAATATGAGTAAGTTGTCTTATGAAGTTACTGGTCCGTTGTGAGATATTGACATGGGCAGTGGTTATTTTGCTGATGTATTAGCCACGTTGGGTCACACTGTGCTTTGTTGATAGGGTTTGCTTTCCTTTTACGCACTGTGAGATGGGACGTAGAGACTTATCCTCGAGAAGGAGAGGTTATGGAAGCACCGATGTTCATTCAGATATTACGGCACGGTGAATGAAGTTATTGGTTTCAGTCTCACCATGACCAGTGGGAGGTGTGGCAGAGAGCTCCTCAACCGTTCGTCGCCAGCTTGAAGTGCAGGGAAAGTGAGGCGTTTGAACAGTCCAGCTGACCAGCTTGACCCAGCTTACAACCGAGGGACTACTACCCCCCTGATCTGAGCCTACCTCAAGGAAAATAATCGTGAAACAGATCCTGATATTTTTGTAAGAATAATCGATAACTAGAGTAATGAAGTGGCCTAAGGAAAATACACATCAGTTATAATACGATTCGAACCGCGGGTGCCGAAATATTTTGTCTGTATTTGTGTTAGGTTAGGTTAGGTTAGGTTAGGTTAGGATAGGTTAGCGGGACTATGATAACTCCTGAGATAACATACAGCGTTAGGTTAGGTTAGGTTAGGTTAGGTTAGCGGGACTATGATAACTCCTGAGATAACATACAGCGTTAGGTTAGGTTAGGTTAGGTTAGCGGGACTATGATAACTCCTGAGATAACATACAGCGTTAGGTTAGGTTAGGTTAGGTTAGGTTAGGTTAGCGGGACTATGATAACTCCTGAGATAACATACAGCGTTAGGTTAGGTTAGGTTAGGTTAGGTTAGCGGGACTATGATAACTCCTGAGATAACATACAGCGTTAGGTTAGGTTAGGTTAGGTTAGGTTAGGTTAGCGGGACTATGATAACTCCTGAGATAACATACAGCGTTAGGTTAGGTTAGGTTAGGTTAGCGGGACTATGATAACTCCTGAGATAACATACAGCGTTAGGTTAGGTTAGGTTAGGTTAGGTTAGGTTAGCGGGACTATGATAACTCCTGAGATAACATACAGCGTTAGGTTAGGTTAGGTTAGGTTAGGTTAGCGGGACTATGATAACTCCTGAGATAACATAGGGCGTTAGGGATTGATGGTGACATGATGGGATGGCACATCATGTCACTGTAGAACCATGTGGTGAAATGATGTTCTATATTGCATGTCTGACATGGGTCTGTGATGCTGTGCTTAACATAGGTATTATTAGAAGTGAGCGGTCACACCTTCCTGTGCTGCTGAGGACGTCGTCACACCTTCCTGTGCTGCTGAGGACGTCGTTCGCACCTTCCTGTGCTGCTGAGGACGTCGTTCGCACCTTCCTGTGCTGCTGAGGACGTCGTCACACCTTCCTGTGCTGCTGAGGACGTCGTCACACCTTCCTGTGCTGCTGAGGACGTCGTCACACCTTCCTGTGCTGCTGAGGACGTCGTTCGCACCTTCCTGTGCTGCTGAGGACGTCGTCACACCTTCCTGTGCTGCTGAGGACGTCGTCACACCTTCCTGTGCTGCTGAGGACGTCGTCACACCTTCCTGTGCTGCTGAGGACGTCGTCACACCTTCCTGTGCTGCTGAGGACGTCGTCACACCTTCCTGTGCTGCTGAGGACGTCGTCACATCTTCCTGTGCTGCTGAGGACGTCGTCACACCTTCCTGTGCTGCTGAGGACGTCGTCACACCTTCCTGTGCTGCTGAGGACGTCGTCACATCTTCCTGTGCTGCTGAGGACGTCGTCACACCTTCCTGTGCTGCTGAGGACGTCGTCACACCTTCCTGTGCTGCTGAGGACGTCGTCACACCTTCCTGTGCTGCTGAGGACGTCGTCACACCTTCCTGTGCTGCTGAGGACGTCGTCACACCTTCCTGTGCTGCTGAGGACGTCGTCACACCTTCCTGTGCTGCTGAGGACGTCGTCACACCTTCCTGTGCTGCTGAGGACGTCGTCACACCTTCCTGTGCTGCTGAGGACGTCGTCACACCTTCCTGTGCTGCTGAGGACGTCGTCACATCTTCCTGTGCTGCTGAGGACGTCGTCACACCTTCCTGTGCTGCTGAGGACGTCGTCACACCTTCCTGTGCTGCTGAGGACGTCGTCACACCTTCCTGTGCTGCTGAGGACGTCGTCACACCTTCCTGTGCTGCTGAGGACGTCGTCACACCTTCCTGTGCTGCTGAGGACGTCGTCACACCTTCCTGTGCTGCTGAGGACGTCGTCACACCTTCCTGTGCTGCTGAGGACGTCGTCACACCTTCCTGTGCTGCTGAGGACGTCGTCACACCTTCCTGTGCTGCTGAGGACGTCGTCACACCTTCCTGTGCTGCTGAGGACGTCGTCACATCTTCCTGTGCTGCTGAGGACGTCGTCACACCTTCCTGTGCTGCTGAGGACGTCGTCACACCTTCCTGTGCTGCTGAGGACGTCGTCACACCTTCCTGTGCTGCTGAGGACGTCGTCACACCTTCCTGTGCTGCTGAGGACGTCGTCACACCTTCCTGTGCTGCTGAGGACGTCGTCACACCTTCCTGTGCTGCTGAGGACGTCGTCACACCTTCCTGTGCTGCTGAGGACGTCGTCACACCTTCCTGTGCTGCTGAGGACGTCGTCACACCTTCCTGTGCTGCTGAGGACGTCGTCACACCTTCCTGTGCTGCTGAGGACGTCGTCACACCTTCCTGTGCTGCTGAGGACGTCGTTCGCACCTTCCTGTGCTGCTGAGGACGTCGTCACACCTTCCTGTGCTGCTGAGGACGTCGTCACACCTTCCTGTGCTGCTGAGGACGTCGTCACACCTTCCTGTGCTGCTGAGGACGTCGTCACACCTTCCTGTGCTGCTGAGGACGTCGTCACACCTTCCTGTGCTGCTGAGGACGTCGTCACACCTTCCTGTGCTGCTGAGGACGTCGTCACACCTTCCTGTGCTGCTGAGGACGTCGTCACACCTTCCTGTGCTGCTGAGGACGTCGTTCGCACCTTCCTGTGCTGCTGAGGACGTCGTCACACCTTCCTGTGCTGCTGAGGACGTCGTCACACCTTCCTGTGCTGCTGAGGACGTCGTCACACCTTCCTGTGCTGCTGAGGACGTCGTCACACCTTCCTGTGCTGCTGAGGACGTCGTCACACCTTCCTGTGCTGCTGAGGACGTCGTCACACCTTCCTGTGCTGCTGAGGACGTCGTCACACCTTCCTGTGCTGCTGAGGACGTCGTCACACCTTCCTGTGCTGCTGAGGACGTCGTTCGCACCTTCCTGTGCTGCTGAGGACGTCGTCACACCTTCCTGTGCTGCTGAGGACGTCGTCACACCTTCCTGTGCTGCTGAGGACGTCGTCACACCTTCCTGTGCTGCTGAGGACGTCGTCACATCTTCCTGTGCTGCTGAGGACGTCGTCACATCTTCCTGTGCTGCTGAGGACGTCGTCACACCTTCCTGTGCTGCTGAGGACGTCGTCACACCTTCCTGTGCTGCTGAGGACGTCGTCACACCTTCCTGTGCTGCTGAGGACGTCGTCACACCTTCCTGTGCTGCTGAGGACGTCGTCACACCTTCCTGTGCTGCTGAGGACGTCGTCACACCTTCCTGTGCTGCTGAGGACGTCGTCACACCTTCCTGTGCTGCTGAGGACGTCGTCACACCTTCCTGTGCTGCTGAGGACGTCGTCACACCTTCCTGTGCTGCTGAGGACGTCCGTCACACCTTCCTGTGCTGCTGAGGACGTCGTCACACCTTCCTGTGCTGCTGAGGACGTCGTCACACCTTCCTGTGCTGCTGAGGACGTCGTCACACCTTCCTGTGCTGCTGAGGACGTCGTCACACCTTCCTGTGCTGCTGAGGACGTCGTCACACCTTCCTGTGCTGCTGAGGACGTCGTCACACCTTCCTGTGCTGCTGAGGACGTCGTCACATCTTCCTGTGCTGCTGAGGACGTCGTCACACCTTCCTGTGCTGCTGAGGACGTCGTCACACCTTCCTGTGCTGCTGAGGACGTCGTCACACCTTCCTGTGCTGCTGAGGACGTCGTCACATCTTCCTGTGCTGCTGAGGACGTCGTCACATCTTCCTGTGCTGCTGAGGACGTCGTCACGACTACCTCGCTGGTGCAGCGTGGCGTGTCAGTGCTGAGGCAAGACTTCACACCCAGTCGTGCTTTAACATCGCGTCACGTCGCCTTACAGCTGAGAGATGTCCCCACACCTCCCATAGTTCCTGATGTATGACGTCACACCTTCCAGTTATTGGGAAATATGACGTCATACCTATTTCTTGCTTAGAAATGACGTTAGACCTCCCATTTCTTGCTGGGACATGACGTCAGACCTCCCATTTCTTGCTGGGACATGACGTCAGGCCTCCCATTCCTTGCTGAAACATGACGTCAGGCCTCCCATTTCTTGCTGAAACATGACGTCAGGCCTCCCATTTCTTGCTGAAACATGACGTCAGGCCTTCCATTTCTTGCTGAGACATGACGTCAGGCCTTCCACTGGTGCTTGAACATGATACCACACAACCCACTGATGCTGAGACATGGTAGTTCCCATCCCACTGGTGCTGAGACATGATGGCACCCATCCCACTGGTGCTGAGACATAATGGTACGCGTCCTACTGTTGCTGAGACATGGTGGCACCCATCCCACTGGTGCTGAGACATGGTAGTTCCCATCCCACTGGTGCTGAGACATGATGGTACCCATCCCACTGGTGCTGAGACATGATGGCACCCATCCCACTGGTGCTGAGACATGGTGGCACCCATCCCACTGGTGCTGAGACATGATGGTACCCATCCCACTGGTGCTGAGACATGATGGCACCCATCCCACTGGTGCTGAGACATGATGGCACCCATCCCACTGGTGCTGAGACATGATGGCACCCATCCCACTGGTGCTGAGACATGATGGCACCCATCCCACTGGTGCTGAGACATGATGGCACCCATCCCACTGGTGCTGAGACATGATGGCACCCATCCCACTGGTGCTGAGACATGATGGCACCCATCCCACTGGTGCTGAGACATGATGGCACCCATCCCACCGGTGCTGAGACATGATGGTACCCATCCCACTGGTGCTGAGACATGGTAGTTCCCATCCCACTGGTGCTGAGACATGATGGCACCCATCCCACTGGTGCTGAGACATGATGGCACCCATCCCACTGGTGCTGAGACATGATTGCACCCATCCCACCGGTGCTGAGACATGGTAGTTCCCATCCCACTGGTGCTGAGACATGATTGCACCCATCCCACTGGTGCTGAGACATGATTGCACCCATCCCACTGGTGCTGAGACATGATTGCACCCATCCCACCGGTGCTGAGACATGGTAGTTCCCATCCCACTGGTGCTGAGACATGATTGCACCCATCCCACTGGTGCTGAGACATGGTGGCACCCATCCCACTGGTGCTGAGACATGGTAGTTCCCATCCCACTGGTGCTGAGACATGATGGTACCCATCCCACTGGTGCTGAGACATGATGGCACCCATCCCACTGGTGCTGAGACATGGTGGCACCCATCCCACTGGTGCTGAGACATGATGGTACCCATCCCACTGGTGCTGAGACATGATGGCACCCATCCCACTGGTGCTGAGACATGATGGCACCCATCCCACTGGTGCTGAGACATGATGGCACCCATCCCACTGGTGCTGAGACATGATGGCACCCATCCCACTGGTGCTGAGACATGATGGCACCCATCCCACTGGTGCTGAGACATGATGGCACCCATCCCACTGGTGCTGAGACATGATGGCACCCATCCCACTGGTGCTGAGACATGATGGCACCCATCCCACCGGTGCTGAGACATGATGGTACCCATCCCACTGGTGCTGAGACATGGTAGTTCCCATCCCACTGGTGCTGAGACATGATGGCACCCATCCCACTGTTGCTGAGACATGATGGCACCCATCCCACTGGTGCTGAGACATGATTGCACCCATCCCACCGGTGCTGAGACATGGTAGTTCCCATCCCACTGGTGCTGAGACATGATTGCACCCATCCCACTGGTGCTGAGACATGATTGCACCCATCCCACTGGTGCTGAGACATGATTGCACCCATCCCACCGGTGCTGAGACATGGTAGTTCCCATCCCACTGGTGCTGAGACATGATGGTACCCATCCCACTGGTGCTGAGACATGATTGCACCCATCCCACTGGTGCTGAGACATGATTGCACCCATCCCACTGGTGCTGAGACATGATGGCACCCATCCCACTGGTGCTGAGACATGATGGCACCCATCCCACTGGTGCTGAGACATGATTGCACCCATCCCACTGGTGCTGAGACATGATGGCACCCATCCCACTGGTGCTGAGACATGATGGCACCCATCCCACTGGTGCTGAGACATGATTGCACCCATCCCACTGGTGCTGAGACATGATTGCACCCATCCTACTGGTGCTGAGACATGATTGCACCCATCCCACTGGTGCTGAGACATGATGGTACCCATCCCACTGGTGCTGAGACATGATGGCACCCATCCCACTGGTGCTGAGACATGGTGACACCCATCCCACTGGTGCTGAGACATGATGGCACTCATCCCACTGGTGCTGAGACATGATTGCACCCATCCCACTGTTGCTGAGACATGATTGCACCCATCCCACTGGTGCTGAGACATGATGGCACCCATCCCACTGGTGCTGAGACATGATGGCACCCATCCCACTGGTGCTGAGACATGATTGCACCCATCCCACTGGTGCTGAGACATGATGGCACCCATCCCACTGGTGCTGAGACATGATGGCACCCATCCCACTGGTGCTGAGACATGATTGCACCCATCCCACTGGTGCTGAGACATGATTGCACCCATCCTACTGGTGCTGAGACATGATTGCACCCATCCCACTGGTGCTGAGACATGATGGCACCCATCCCACTGGTGCTGAGACATGATGGCACCCATCCCACTGGTGCTGAGACATGATGGTACCCATCCCACTGGTGCTGAGACATGATGGCACCCATCCCACTGGTGGTGAGACATGGTGACACCCATCCCACTGGTGCTGAGACATGATGGCACTCATCCCACTGGTGCTGAGACATGATGGCACCCATCCCACTGTTGCTGAGACATGATTGTACCCATCCCACTGGTGCTGAGACATGATGGTACCCATCCCACTGGTGCTGAGACATGATGGCACTCATCCCACTGGTGCTGAGACATGATGGCACTCATCCCACTGTTGCTGAGACATGATGGTACCCATCCCACTGGTGCTGAGACATGATGGCACCCATCCCACTGTTGCTGAGACATGATTGTACCCATCCCACTGGTGCTGAGACATGATGGCACCCATCCCACTGTTGCTGAGACATGATGGTACCCATCCCACTGGTGCTGAAACGTTCATGAATGTGTGTTGTAGTTAATGACCATCACCAATTTAAGGTCATTAAGCCGGAATCTTTTTAAGCCAAACATATAAATTGCCATTTTCAGCTTCAGGCCTGTCGGCTGCCGGGGTTGCTCAGGCCGCCAGAGTCCAGTTTATAAACGCCAGTCTATTGATCTTGAGGACCACCTTCAGGTGCTTCTGGGTAACTCTGTGAGCATACATGACCTAACCTGACCCACAGTATGGGGTCTAACAGTATATACTGGGCCCCTTACCACCTCAAAGAAGAGGAAAGATGAGTTCATTTCAATTTCGTCAGTGGCTCAGATGAGACGTGAAAAACGTTTTATAACGTCGTCCGACAAGAACGTTCACACTGTAGGTGATCCAGCAACGATGAGATATTCCCCGTGGTCGACGTTTGATCTGTTTCTGGCTTACCATATGAACGGTATGGAAGGAGTAGATGTGGGGAGCGTTCGTACTTGCATAAGTCGATGAGTGATGAGGTCCCTCACCTGTTGTGCAGACGAGGGCGAGGATAAACTTTGGATGGCTTTAGAGAATCAGAAGATGTCAGTCTGCTTGAGGATTCCACATCAGATCTCTTCTCGTGTACATCATCTGTGTAACCCGACCACGGTATTCAAGCTTAACACTCACCAATGTTTGGTGAAGAAGAATTATAATGATGAAAAGATGGCCAACAGGGCGCTGGATTATTTATGTAATGAGTGACATTTTGAATTTAGAAAAATGCAAAGGCCACTCGTATGATAACGCAGTTTTTTTTTTTTTTTTAGTTAGTTTGGAGGCTCCAGTCACGGACAATAGTCCACATCAAGGCCGGGCCTTCATTTACGAATTTTGTAGAAAGTGAATGACCTGTCTTTTGAAATGTGCCATGTCATAGTTGTTGGGAAAGACATGAGAAGATTGGGATATCCAAAGCTTCGAGGTGTAGGGAAAGAAACGGTTATCAAAACGGCCCACCCTTGAGTTGTCATCGGCCTCATAGAAATCATGTGACTCAAAAACGGAAGTACAATCGCATGCTGCAAAAACTGCTTGATGTAATAATTATATACTGGACGTATGGTGTATGTGGTGCAGATTCACTGTGGCTTGTGGGTCGTGCTGCGATTGATTGCTGCCAAGATGCATATCTTCCCTCAACGAAGCATTCAGATCATTACCGGGTCATGATTCCACCGTCTTTCTGACACGAAATGAGAACCAGGTGCAAATGCTGCTTCAGGTGCGGTGGATGATTATGGTCCATTGATTCTGTCAACCATCTCGACACCGATGACGGTCAAGTAGTGGTATTACCCATGAGCTAAATGGCCAGTATTGGAGTCTTCATATTACAACTGTGGAATTTTCTCCTGAATCCACAGACCAGGCAAGACCGTGCGAAATGCGAAGGTAGTCCTTAATACAGTCGCATAACTTTGCACATCATCCCTCTGTTTCTTAGAAGTTAACCCGTGAAAGTTTTGACGAAATTGAATATAAAAGTATCAGAAAACCTGCCAGATGTCGACTGCAAATGTGTAGATAAGCGGAAAAGAATGAGAAACCAGAAGTTAATACTGGTGATGCGCCTCGTAATGATGAAACGTTTGAAACGTTTTCTCCAAGACAGTTTTCGGGTGAAACTTCTTCATCTGCACGAGGGAAAGCACGTGACACCAGTATGCGGAAAAGAGCGATGATAGACGAAGATGTTGGGAGCAGTTTCCAATGTTTGGTTCATTCAAGTGACTGGCGGAACACACACAAAGCTGAATGATGCTGTGGTAAGGCTCTGGATGAGTCTGTAAGTCTCTGGATGAGTCTGTAAGGCTCTGGATGAGTTACTCTCTTGAAGACGTTGTCGTCGACCTGGTTGTGGACGTAAGGACACCCACGCCTATATCAAGGGCAGTTATGCCGATGAGGGACATTGTAAGCCATACACAATGACCTTTATCGAATCACCATCCATGATAAGATTCCGTTGGTGTTCCATAGTGTGGAGACAATGTGAACGAACTGCTCAGGAGAAAG
>NC_092224.1:55186742-55284242 GCF_036320965.1 Panulirus ornatus | reverse complement strand
GACTCACTTCCCAAGCTCTCTCATCCCCAACAGACTTCATACTTGCCCCTCTTTCCAGGACTCTTGCATTTACCTCCTTTACAACCCCATCCATAAACAAATTAAACAACCATGGAGACATCACACACCCCTGCCGCAAACCTACATTCACTGAGAACCAATCACTTTCCTCTCTTCCTACACGTACACATGCCTTACATATATATATATATATATATATATATATGTGTGTGTGTGTGTGTGTGTGTGTGTGTGTGTGTGTGTGTGTGTTTGTCATAATCGTACATATGTAAACATTTTTACTATTTTGCTCCCAAGAGTTGAACCTGGGCCGTCCGCTTACCGTTTTCGATAGCCCGGATTCAGCTGTCGGGCACGCTATGATAAAATCATTCCCATTGATTTACATGTAAACATTGTGTTCTAATATACATTTATATATGTACAATATGTATAAATACAATAATGATATGTGTATATATGTAAGAAACAGTCTTAAGTGATTACCTAAACTTATACATATTTGGTTATAGATATAACGGGTGATATATTTTTGAAATCCTAAAAAGCGCCTGTTTTTGTCTTTGTTGCAAAAATCTTTGTGAACTTGTGCCATTCGCAAACTGTGTAATTATTATATTACAGCCCATACCAGGGCTGGGTGTTGGTTCTGTGCTGTGTATAAGACTCGTGTGGCCAATATCTGCCTTGGACATGGTGGGGAATGCCAGCTGAGCAGCGTCACTGGATGTGATGCCATGACTTTTGACCTAAACATCAAGCTTAGGTCAGGTCAAAGGCAGGGCAGGTCGTTGTACCCAAAGGTCATACCGTCGTGCTTCAGGACTGGAATCCTCAGTTAGTTCGCTGGGTATTTCGGCTCTAAGACCTATCAACTGCCAAGGTTGTTAGATATTTTTTCTGAAGTACGAAATGACATTTTTCTCGACCATTTCGGAGGACCGATTGGCTTCTCAACTTCTTGTAAGGGGATTTAGATACGTCAAACGTGAGGTGAGGGATGTGGTATCGGCAGTGAGAGCAATCTGTCACCACCACCACCACCATCATCATCAGCGACGTTGGCGGCAGTTTAAAAAGTGACGGTTACCCGGACAGTTCTGACGTCACGAGTCTGTCCGTGAACTTCTTTTCTCTTCCCTTTTTTTCTTCTTTCTCCCTTTTCCTTGCACCTGAGGTGAATTTGTATCGATGTGATGTTTTGCGTGTATTTTCTGTAGGTAATCTGTGGCTTTAGTGAAGCATGCGTCAGTGATGTATGTGGTTTTAATGAAGGTTATTTACAGAAAAAAAAAAAAGTTGCTGCCTTACAGTCGTAGACGCCAGTACTTGTACTTGTGTAAGATTTTTTTTTTTTGACTGAGTTTTTCTATGTTGTTTGAGAATTATTCAAAATTAGGAGGACTGTATATTGTAAATGTATTATTTGATTCATAACAATTTCATGCTTTGATATTGTTTTAAGATAAAGGAGATTGTAAGATGTACAGATATTATCTTATTCCAGTTTGATTATTCAAAAATTTTATATCTCATATTTACGATGGTGATGTTTTTGACTATTCGAGAGAGGTAGGTATAAGTTAATTGCATCTTTAGGTAAGTTTGAATCATGTAGATCACCTGTCGTGGAGGAACTTTTTTTTTTTTATCTTATCTATGCAAAATGTTATCTTCTGTCAGGCCTCTCTGTAGAGAAGTCCTGTAGTGGCTGTGATATACTGAGGCATCATCTTGCTGCGTGATAGTGTGTTGTCTGTTTGACCGGTGGTGGTCCTCCCTCCCTGCAGCTCGCACTTGCCTCCCGGTCACCAAGCAGGTCCCTATACTTGTCTCTCCTGGTCATCCCTCCTGCTTTGCTTTAGACATGCTTTCTGGAGAAGGAGGTTGTCACTAGGGTTGAGGACATGGGCTATGTACATGGGAAGCTTCCTGCCTTAGGTTGTCTGTCCCAGTTTGCACGGTCTGCCTCACCCACCTCCCACGTCCAGGCTCTGCTGGAGCTCATCACTCCTCTTTCCCCGTTGACTCCATCTCGGTGTCCTCTGCCTGCACACCACACATTCCCTGGTCATATCATTTCTCTCTCTCTCTCTCTCTCTCTCTCTCTCTCTCTCTCTCTCTCTCTCTCTCTCTCTCTCTCTCTCTCTCTCTCTCTCTCTCTCTCTCTCGTCCAGCAGTGCCAGGTCCCCGTTGCCAGGCAGCCCGTTGAGTTAAAGGTTGAACCCACCGAAGCGTCGCCCTCCTCCCGTAGGTGTGTGTGTGTGTGGCGTCTCCCGCTGTCCCCCCACATCCCATCTGGAACATGCCAACAGTCGGCGTAGGTGAGGACGGCAGAGATGATCATTGGTTGCCGTAACTTTGTATGGACTCTACCAAGGAAAATGTGTCGTAAGAATAAGCTCATGAGGAGGCTATATCTCAGATTTCAAATACGAGATTGTCTAGAATACATTTGCAGATTTCTGTAAAGATAACCTTCGTTAGGTATACTTTATCTTCAAAGGTTTATTAATAGTCAGTTGTTGTTCGCTGATGATACAGCGCTGGTGGCTGATTCATGTGAGAAACTGCAGAAGCTGGTGACTGAGTTTGGTAAAGTGTGTGAAAGAAGAAAGTTAAGAGTAAATGTGAATAAGAGCAAGGTTATTAGGTACAGTAGGGTTGAGGGTCAAGTCAATTGGGAGGTGAGTTTGAATGGAGAAAAACTGGAGGAAGTGAAGTGTTTTAGATATCTGGGAGTGGATCTGGCAGCGGATGGAACCATGGAAGCGGAAGTGGATCATAGGGTGGGGGAGGGGGCGAAAATTCTGGGAGCCTCGAAGAATGTGTGGAAGTCGAGAACATTATCTCGGAAAGCAAAAATGGGTATGTTTGAAGGAATAGTGGTTCCAACAATGTTGTATGGTTGCGAGGCGTGGGCTATGGATAGAGTTGTGCGCAGGAGGATGGATGTGCTGGAAATGAGATGTTTGAGGACAATGTGTGGTGTGAGGTGGTTTGATCGAGTAAGTAACGTAAGAGTAAGAGAGATGTGTGGAAATAAAAAGAGCGTGGTTGAGAGAGCAGAAGAGGGTGTTTTGAAATGGTTTGGGCACATGGAGAGAATGAGTGAGGAAAGATTGACCAAGAGGATATATGTGTCGGAGGTGGAGGAACGAGGAGAAGAGGGAGACCAAATTGGAGGTGGAAAGATGGAGTGAAAAAGATTTTGTGTGATCGGGGCCTGAACATGCAGGAGGGTGAAAGGAGGGCAAGGAATAGAGTGAATTGGAGCGATGTGGTATACCGGGGTTGACGTGCTGTCAGTGGATTGAATCGGGGCATGTGAAGCGTCTGGGGTAAACCATGGAAAGCTGTGTAGGTATGTATATTTGCGTGTGTGGACGTATGTATATACATGTGTATGGGGGTGGGTTGGGCCATTTCTTTCGTCTGTTTCCTTGCGCTACCTCGCAAACGCGGGAGACAGCGGGAAAAAAAAAAAAAAAAATTGATAATGATATATTTTAGTATACCAACGATTTTCTCGGAGATTTCGTTACTGGACTATTGGTGTTGCTGGACTTGTTGTTAACTCTATGGTGATGAGGGACAGATGAAGTGCCGCGGGTCGTGTCCTCACGGAGGTTCCCCGCTCGTTATACGTATCCTCACGTAGGATAAAGTTCATCCGGGGCAGAACGGTGGTCGGGTCTGCCTCTTCCAAGTATGGGTACGCACGGTGGTCATGTTGGGCAGCCGTTACGTCTCAACTCTCTCCAGACTCTCTTCACAACACTCCAACCTGTGTCGTGGTCCTCTTCATCCCCCAGCTGCCCAGTGGTCCTCTTCATCCCCCAGCTGCCCAGTGGTCCTCTTCATCCCCCAGCTGCCCAGTGGTCCTCTTCATCCCCCAGCCGCCCAGTGGTCCTCTTTATCCCCCAGCCGCCCAGTGGTCCTCTTCATCCCCCAGCCGCCCTGTGGTCCTCTTCATCCCCCAGCCGCCCTGTGGTCCTCTTCATCCCCCAGCCGCCCAGTGGTCCTCTTCATCCCCCAGCCGCCCAGTGGTCCTCTTCATCCCCCAGCCGCCCTGTGGTCCTCTTCATCCCCCAGCCGCCCTGTGGTCCTCTTCATCCCCCAGCCGCCCTGTGGTCCTCTTCATCCCCCAGCTGGCCAGTGGTCCTCTTCATCCCCCAGCCGCCCTGTGGTCCTCTTCATCCCCCAGCCGCCCAGTGGTCCTCTTCATCCCCCAGCTGCCCAGTGGTCCTCTTCATCCCTCAGCCGCCCAGTGGTCCTCTTCATCCCCCAGCCGCCCAGTGGTCCTTTTCTTCCCCCAGCCGCCCAGTGGTCCTCTTCTTCCCCCAGCCGCCCAGTGGTCCTCCATCCCCCAGCCGCCCTGTGGTCCTCTTCATCCCCCAGCCGCTCAGTGGTCCTCTTCATCCCCCAGCCGCCCAATGGTCCTCTTCATCCCCCAGCCGCCCAGTGGTCCTCTTCATCCCCCAGCCGCCCAGTGGTCCTCTTCATCCCCCAGCCGCCCTGTGGTCCTCTTCATCCTCCAGCCGCCCTGTGGTCCTCTTCATCCCCCAGCCGCCCAGTGGTCCTCTTCATCCCCCAGCCGCCCTGTGGTCCTCTTCATCCTCCAGCCGCCCTGTGGTCCTCTTCATCCCCCAGCCGCCCAGTGGTCCTCTTCATCCCCCAGCTGCCCAGTGGTCCTCTTCATCCCCCAGCCGCCCAGTGGTCCTCTTCATCCCCCAGCCGCCCAGTGGTCCTCTTCATCCCCCAGCCGCCCAGTGGTCCTCTTCATCCCCAGCTGCCCAGTGGTCCTCCTCATCCCCAGCTGCCCAGTGGTCCTCTTCATCCCCAGCTGGCCAACCATTGTTTGTGAATGGCCGTCCCTGACGTCGCCTGTGATCAGACCAAGCAGCAGCCACACGGGATTCAGTCATGTTTCTGCGAATTAAGGATTCAAGTACCTGCCTCACGACACTAGCCGAGGTGTCGGTAATGTTACGCTAGGTAAGCTTGTACAGGCAGGAAATGCGGCCTAGAAATTATTTATAGTTCATAATCAACTATAAACTCATCAACGTATTCGACAGAGACTTTTTATGCAAATTGTCAAAATCTTCGGTTTTGAAATGGATGATGTCCAGTTAGAGAGAAATGGCCAGTTTCGAAAATCTGGATATTACCTCAGGTTATCGTTTTCCATATTCCCTCATGATCTCTTGCTCAGTCCATCCGAGACAGTGGTTTCAGTTAGAGATGCTGGTGTCAGATGAATATGTGGTCCATTTACCGTAAGGATTTTCGAGTAGGTTCGAGGAGATGTCATTTGGGAATGAAGAAACGCGCAAAGCCGTCCACTTCATGTGGTAATCGTCATTCGAAATGACGTGAACGCTCTCCCAGGTGCTCTCAAGATCACTGTAAGACCTTGCACTCTGTCACTGCATGTATGGCCCTTGCTTTCTGAGGGATGTCACCGTAAACCTGTACCTAAATAAGACTCGGAAGCGATGTTACCACCAGTGTTGAGTCAGTCATCTGGGGTAGCACTGTACTGCCCCTCGATAAAAGGTGTTTCTACACATAGTGTATAATGTATCCACCATATAATGTAGTACACATGATATCTGATGTAAAACATTTACCACTATACCCCGAGACTCGAGCCCCGGACCATCGGTGTGGCAGCCAGGTCGCCTAAGCCTCAGGCCACGATGTACTTCAAATACCGCGTCTCCTCCGTAACACGTCGCTGATTCACGGCTCTCGGTGATGCACCACGCATCCAGTACGAGGTGGTATACCGCTTCTCACGCTCTGGACAAGGAGGGAACACTTATTTTCAATCGACTCCCAAAGCACTAATGTACGTGTATATGTCGGTGTAGCTCTATGGTAGTGACGACTCATGTTGTATCCCTGCATTTCTGTCATACAGGCTTTTTAAGTTTACCTGTGGGAACTCTTTACAACCTCTTGGCTCTCTGCTTGTTTCACGAGCCGAATATGTTGCTGCTGAAGAAATGCCTCCTCTCGTCTCTCTTGCCTAAGGCCCAGTTATAACCCTCTTGTGCTGAGTGTATGGATAGGGGAAGGCACAGACGAGAACCAGATGATACTCGTACAGTGTACAGATGTATGGCGTGGGTTATGCTGAGGTGTGTGGGTCATTTGCTGGAGAAAACAATTTTGGTACCTCATATAAATACCTCCGGGAGTGTGTGTGTGTGTGTGTTACTTATTGGCTCAGGAAGGAAACTGGCCAAGTTAGACTGGGGACTGCTCGTTGTGTATATCCCTCAGGGGCTTTGAGGGTTCGTGGGAAGCAAGCATGTTCCACATTACTGCTGTTCTCGAGGTCATGGCTGTGTCTGTCGTGTATGTCCTCGTTGTCCTCTGGTTCCTACCCACCTACATACACCAAGGAAGCCGCCACAACATTGACAGTGAGCAGTTATGTGAAGTCGAAAGTGTTCGTTTGCAGTTTATTTTATTTTTTTTTTTGAATCTGATCTTATGTCAAGGTTTAGGTTTCATCTGAACTTCAGAGAACTGTTCCATGTTAACCTAGTCCTGGCCTCCCAGGACTTAATATATGGGTAATAATGTCATTTATTCTTTAAAGCAGGCGGCTCGAAGGCTTCCCATCCCACGTCGCGACCCGTTCCACTCACTTCCACTACAGAACCATGCTTGTTGCATCCCTTAATGCACTGTTCATGCGGAAAATTGCAGTGCTGGCGTACCTTCTCTTTAGCAGTGATAGAGAAAACGAAGTAGGATGTGGTGTTAATGTTGTCGATCAGGGTTAATCGTAATCGTGTATTGAGAAATGCGGTGAGTCTTGGTGATATGGACTCCAGTTCCGTGAAGATTAGAGATAAGTGTCGTGAGGTCTGATTAACTCATTCCACCCGGCGCTCGGACACCAGAGGAAGACGAAAGGCTACGAACAGTGGGTAGAGAATTGTGGTGGATGTGACTTGATTACAGTGGGAGATTTGAGCGTACCGAGTTCAAAGTGGGTAGAATTCCTTTTTTCCAGTATCTCCGGCCGTGGACACTGCATAAGATTTGCTGATACCATTTGAATGTAATTCGTCGGGACGTGAATGTCTTAGAGTTAGGTAGAACAACAAACGAGGATCTCTCGGGTGCTAAGGTTAGTGGAAGGGTTTGGTACGATTGATCGTTGACCAATTACGTTTCAGGCAGCTTTCATTTGCTGCCTGTAAGATGGTTCAAGACAGTATTCATAGAACCAGTTTTTTCGTAAATCTTGACGATCTTCGTATTGTTTTTGACAATGAAAACAATGCATTCAGGGTGGTAGATGGAACGTCTTTGCCTGTACACAACGGGCACTGAGGCAAAACACTGAGATAAATAACTGTCTCCTGTTCAAGAAAAGGTCACATTAAATATTCAAAAGAGACTTTTAAATAATGTGATTTAATTATGTACGAAAATGTGTTTGCTTGTTATATACGTATCTCCGTTATAGCAAGCGTCGACCTGTAGCATATTTTGCTACTTTTCTATCACCTGTCCTTGTGTATAGACGCTAGCTTATCTCTGATATTCGGTAGGAACATTTCCTTCCCTGAAGTGCAAATTATCAAGGGCGTGCGCGCGCACACTCGCAGTACAAGCGATAAGATGCCCTCTGGTCTGTGAGCTTCATACGGCATCAGCTTCTTCATGAGCCTCCTCAATTCCAGTGATATACTTGAGTATCCTCTACGGCTTCTCTGCCCTCCCTGCAATGGGGCTTTCCAACCTGCGAGAGTCAACGTACCTGGTAACTTCATGTGCAACTCTTCATATATGTCCTCATCTATGTCAGTAATGTTTGATCTCTTTTAATTCAACCATTTGGTCCTTCATCATGGATTTAAGCCATCACGACCTGTAAGCTAGGTTAGAGTGTACCTTTGACTGTCAGTTGTGTTTGTCTCGTACCTCACTTTCTGTCTTTCTTTTGCTGAGGTAACCACGTTTGGCTCTCTGGGATCTTTCGAATGCAGAAAACCTGACTCGTGTGTCCCATGTATCCCTTCCATAGTGTGTGTGTGTGTGTGTGTGTGTGTGTGTGTGTGTGTGTGTGTGTGTGTGTGTGTGTGTTCCCTTGCCTCTACTTATCTGTTTAAACTTCTTTCTTACCCCTGTTCAATCCCTACTCTCTCTCTTCTGCGGGTACACACCTCCCTGTGCCCTCGCCTTAGTTTTGGGTGATTCTGTCATAACACTGATCTTGTCCTGGAAACCCAGCTTCCCAGTGTACTTAAAGTTGGTGTTTAGGAACTCACTAATTTCCTACTCTTTTTTTTTTACTCTCGTAATTATGGGTCATCTCGTTGTCGGGTTGGCACGTCACCCTTCACTGTGTAATTGAAGTCGAATGTTAAGAGATCCGATTTTTCTCTTTTTTCGTGAAGGTTTCAGTTTCACGACTTACTTAAGTAATAACTTGATTCTCCTTTGATGGTAAGTCCACACCTCTAAACGGGTCATTTCCCATATAAGTTTGTCCAAGTTTGTCCAAAACCTTCTCTTGTATACATTGTAGGACTTGAATACGTATTTCTTTATTATTGTTATTATCCCCTTGCGTATGTAAGGAATTCCAGTCATTTTCCTTTGATGAGAACCTCCCTGCGAGCGACCTGCGGCAGGCCGCCCCCACCGCAGCACCAGGCGGGATGAGAACCTCCCTGCGAGCGACCTGCGGCAGGCCGCCCCCACCGCAGCACCAGGCGGGATGAGAACCTCCCTGCGAGCGACCTGCGGCAGGCCGCCCCCACTGCAGCACCAGGCGGGATGAGAACCTCCCTGCGGGCGACCTGCGGCAGGCCGCCCCCACTGCAGCACCAGGCGGGATGAGAACCTCCCTGCGAGCGACCTGCGGCAGGCCGCCCCCACCGCAGCACCAGGCGGGATGAGAACCTCCCTGCGAGCGACCTGCGGCAGGCCGCCCCCACCGCAGCACCAGGCGGGATGAGAACCTCCCTGCGAGCGACCTGCGGCAGGCCGCCCCCACCGCAGCACCAGGCGGGATGAGAACCTCCCTGCGAGCGACCTGCGGCAGGCCGCCCCCACCGCAGCACCAGGCGGGATGAGAACCTCCCTGCGAGCGACCTGCGGCAGGCCGCCCCCACCGCAGCACCAGGCGGGATGAGAACCTCCCTGCGAGCGACCTGCGGCAGGCCGCCCCCACCGCAGCACCAGGCGGGATGAGAACCTCCCTGCGAGCGACCTGCGGCAGGCCGCCCCCACCGCAGCACCAGGCGGGATGAGAACCTCCCTGCGAGCGACCTGCGGCAGGCCGCCCCCACCGCAGCACCAGGCGGGATGAGAACCTCCCTGCGAGCGACCTGCGGCAGGCCGCCCCCACCGCAGCACCAGGCGGGATGAGAACCTCCCTGCGAGCGACCTGCGGCAGGCCGCCCCCACCGCAGCACCAGGCGGGATGAGAACCTCCCTGCGAGCGACCTGCGGCAGGCCGCCCCCACCGCAGCACCAGGCGGGATGAGAACCTCCCTGCGAGCGACCTGCGGCAGGCCGCCCCCACCGCAGCACCAGGCGGGATGAGAACCTCCCTGCGAGCGACCTGCGGCAGGCCGCCCCCACCGCAGCACCAGGCGGGATGAGAACCTCCCTGCGAGCGACCTGCGGCAGGCCGCCCCCACCGCAGCACCAGGCGGGATGAGAACCTCCCTGCGAGCGACCTGCGGCAGGCCGCCCCCACCGCAGCACCAGGCGGGATGAGAACCTCCCTGCGAGCGACCTGCGGCAGGCCGCCCCCACCGCAGCACCAGGCGGGATGAGAACCTCCCTGCGAGCGACCTGCGGCAGGCCGCCCCCACCGCAGCACCAGGCGGGATGAGAACCTCCCTGCGAGCGACCTGCGGCAGGCCGCCCCCACCGCAGCACCAGGCGGGATGAGAACCTCCCTGCGAGCGACCTGCGGCAGGCCGCCCCCACCGCAGCACCAGGCGGGATGAGAACCTCCCTGCGAGCGACCTGCGGCAGGCCGCCCCCACCGCAGCACCAGGCGGGATGAGAACCTCCCTGCGAGCGACCTGCGGCAGGCCGCCCCCACCGCAGCACCAGGCGGGATGAGAACCTCCCTGCGAGCGACCTGCGGCAGGCCGCCCCCACCGCAGCACCAGGCGGGATGAGAACCTCCCTGCGAGCGACCTGCGGCAGGCCGCCCCCACCGCAGCACCAGGCGGGATGAGAACCTCCCTGCGAGCGACCTGCGGCAGGCCGCCCCCACCGCAGCACCAGGCGGGATGAGAACCTCCCTGCGAGCGACCTGCGGCAGGCCGCCCCCACCGCAGCACCAGGCGGGATGAGAACCTCCCTGCGAGCGACCTGCGGCAGGCCGCCCCCACCGCAGCACCAGGCGGGATGAGAACCTCCCTGCGAGCGACCTGCGGCAGGCCGCCCCCACCGCAGCACCAGGCGGGATGAGAACCTCCCTGCGAGCGACCTGCGGCAGGCCGCCCCCACCGCAGCACCAGGCGGGATGAGAACCTCCCTGCGAGCGACCTGCGGCAGGCCGCCCCCACCGCAGCACCAGGCGGGATGAGAACCTCCCTGCGAGCGACCTGCGGCAGGCCGCCCCCACCGCAGCACCAGGCGGGATGAGAACCTCCCTGCGAGCGACCTGCGGCAGGCCGCCCCCACCGCAGCACCAGGCGGGATGAGAACCTCCCTGCGAGCGACCTGCGGCAGGCCGCCCCCACCGCAGCACCAGGCGGGATGAGAACCTCCCTGCGAGCGACCTGCGGCAGGCCGCCCCCACCGCAGCACCAGGCGGGATGAGAACCTCCCTGCGAGCGACCTGCGGCAGGCCGCCCCCACCGCAGCACCAGGCGGGATGAGAACCTCCCTGCGAGCGACCTGCGGCAGGCCGCCCCCACCGCAGCACCAGGCGGGATGAGAACCTCCCTGCGAGCGACCTGCGGCAGGCCGCCCCCACCGCAGCACCAGGCGGGATGAGAACCTCCCTGCGAGCGACCTGCGGCAGGCCGCCCCCACCGCAGCACCAGGCGGGATGAGAACCTCCCTGCGAGCGACCTGCGGCAGGCCGCCCCCACCGCAGCACCAGGCGGGATGAGAACCTCCCTGCGAGCGACCTGCGGCAGGCCGCCCCCACCGCAGCACCAGGCGGGATGAGAACCTCCCTGCGAGCGACCTGCGGCAGGCCGCCCCCACCGCAGCACCAGGCGGGATGAGAACCTCCCTGCGAGCGACCTGCGGCAGGCCGCCCCCACCGCAGCACCAGGCGGGATGAGAACCTCCCTGCGAGCGACCTGCGGCAGGCCGCCCCCACCGCAGCACCAGGCGGGATGAGAACCTCCCTGCGAGCGACCTGCGGCAGGCCGCCCCCACCGCAGCACCAGGCGGGATGAGAACCTCCCTGCGAGCGACCTGCGGCAGGCCGCCCCCACCGCAGCACCAGGCGGGATGAGAACCTCCCTGCGAGCGACCTGCGGCAGGCCGCCCCCACCGCAGCACCAGGCGGGATGAGAACCTCCCTGCGAGCGACCTGCGGCAGGCCGCCCCCACCGCAGCACCAGGCGGGATGAGAACCTCCCTGCGAGCGACCTGCGGCAGGCCGCCCCCACCGCAGCACCAGGCGGGATGAGAACCTCCCTGCGAGCGACCTGCGGCAGGCCGCCCCCACCGCAGCACCAGGCGGGATGAGAACCTCCCTGCGAGCGACCTGCGGCAGGCCGCCCCCACCGCAGCACCAGGCGGGATGAGAACCTCCCTGCGAGCGACCTGCGGCAGGCCGCCCCCACCGCAGCACCAGGCGGGATGAGAACCTCCCTGCGAGCGACCTGCGGCAGGCCGCCCCCACCGCAGCACCAGGCGGGATGAGAACCTCCCTGCGAGCGACCTGCGGCAGGCCGCCCCCACCGCAGCACCAGGCGGGATGAGAACCTCCCTGCGAGCGACCTGCGGCAGGCCGCCCCCACCGCAGCACCAGGCGGGATGAGAACCTCCCTGCGAGCGACCTGCGGCAGGCCGCCCCCACCGCAGCACCAGGCGGGATGAGAACCTCCCTGCGAGCGACCTGCGGCAGGCCGCCCCCACCGCAGCACCAGGCGGGATGAGAACCTCCCTGCGAGCGACCTGCGGCAGGCCGCCCCCACCGCAGCACCAGGCGGGATGAGAACCTCCCTGCGAGCGACCTGCGGCAGGCCGCCCCCACCGCAGCACCAGGCGGGATGAGAACCTCCCTGCGAGCGACCTGCGGCAGGCCGCCCCCACCGCAGCACCAGGCGGGATGAGAACCTCCCTGCGAGCGACCTGCGGCAGGCCGCCCCCACCGCAGCACCAGGCGGGATGAGAACCTCCCTGCGAGCGACCTGCGGCAGGCCGCCCCCACCGCAGCACCAGGCGGGATGAGAACCTCCCTGCGAGCGACCTGCGGCAGGCCGCCCCCACCGCAGCACCAGGCGGGATGAGAACCTCCCTGCGAGCGACCTGCGGCAGGCCGCCCCCACCGCAGCACCAGGCGGGATGAGAACCTCCCTGCGAGCGACCTGCGGCAGGCCGCCCCCACCGCAGCACCAGGCGGGATGAGAACCTCCCTGCGAGCGACCTGCGGCAGGCCGCCCCCACCGCAGCACCAGGCGGGATGAGAACCTCCCTGCGAGCGACCTGCGGCAGGCCGCCCCCACCGCAGCACCAGGCGGGATGAGAACCTCCCTGCGAGCGACCTGCGGCAGGCCGCCCCCACCGCAGCACCAGGCGGGATGAGAACCTCCCTGCGAGCGACCTGCGGCAGGCCGCCCCCACCGCAGCACCAGGCGGGATGAGAACCTCCCTGCGAGCGACCTGCGGCAGGCCGCCCCCACCGCAGCACCAGGCGGGATGAGAACCTCCCTGCGAGCGACCTGCGGCAGGCCGCCCCCACCGCAGCACCAGGCGGGATGAGAACCTCCCTGCGAGCGACCTGCGGCAGGCCGCCCCCACCGCAGCACCAGGCGGGATGAGAACCTCCCTGCGAGCGACCTGCGGCAGGCCGCCCCCACCGCAGCACCAGGCGGGATGAGAACCTCCCTGCGAGCGACCTGCGGCAGGCCGCCCCCACCGCAGCACCAGGCGGGATGAGAACCTCCCTGCGAGCGACCTGCGGCAGGCCGCCCCCACCGCAGCACCAGGCGGGATGAGAACCTCCCTGCGAGCGACCTGCGGCAGGCCGCCCCCACCGCAGCACCAGGCGGGATGAGAACCTCCCTGCGAGCGACCTGCGGCAGGCCGCCCCCACCGCAGCACCAGGCGGGATGAGAACCTCCCTGCGAGCGACCTGCGGCAGGCCGCCCCCACCGCAGCACCAGGCGGGATGAGAACCTCCCTGCGAGCGACCTGCGGCAGGCCGCCCCCACCGCAGCACCAGGCGGGATGAGAACCTCCCTGCGAGCGACCTGCGGCAGGCCGCCCCCACCGCAGCACCAGGCGGGATGAGAACCTCCCTGCGAGCGACCTGCGGCAGGCCGCCCCCACCGCAGCACCAGGCGGGATGAGAACCTCCCTGCGAGCGACCTGCGGCAGGCCGCCCCCACCGCAGCACCAGGCGGGATGAGAACCTCCCTGCGAGCGACCTGCGGCAGGCCGCCCCCACCGCAGCACCAGGCGGGATGAGAACCTCCCTGCGAGCGACCTGCGGCAGGCCGCCCCCACCGCAGCACCAGGCGGGATGAGAACCTCCCTGCGAGCGACCTGCGGCAGGCCGCCCCCACCGCAGCACCAGGCGGGATGAGAACCTCCCTGCGAGCGACCTGCGGCAGGCCGCCCCCACCGCAGCACCAGGCGGGATGAGAACCTCCCTGCGAGCGACCTGCGGCAGGCCGCCCCCACCGCAGCACCAGGCGGGATGAGAACCTCCCTGCGAGCGACCTGCGGCAGGCCGCCCCCACCGCAGCACCAGGCGGGATGAGAACCTCCCTGCGAGCGACCTGCGGCAGGCCGCCCCCACCGCAGCACCAGGCGGGATGAGAACCTCCCTGCGAGCGACCTGCGGCAGGCCGCCCCCACCGCAGCACCAGGCGGGATGAGAACCTCCCTGCGAGCGACCTGCGGCAGGCCGCCCCCACCGCAGCACCAGGCGGGATGAGAACCTCCCTGCGAGCGACCTGCGGCAGGCCGCCCCCACCGCAGCACCAGGCGGGATGAGAACCTCCCTGCGAGCGACCTGCGGCAGGCCGCCCCCACCGCAGCACCAGGCGGGATGAGAACCTCCCTGCGAGCGACCTGCGGCAGGCCGCCCCCACCGCAGCACCAGGCGGGATGAGAACCTCCCTGCGAGCGACCTGCGGCAGGCCGCCCCCACCGCAGCACCAGGCGGGATGAGAACCTCCCTGCGAGCGACCTGCGGCAGGCCGCCCCCACCGCAGCACCAGGCGGGATGAGAACCTCCCTGCGAGCGACCTGCGGCAGGCCGCCCCCACCGCAGCACCAGGCGGGATGAGAACCTCCCTGCGAGCGACCTGCGGCAGGCCGCCCCCACCGCAGCACCAGGCGGGATGAGAACCTCCCTGCGAGCGACCTGCGGCAGGCCGCCCCCACCGCAGCACCAGGCGGGATGAGAACCTCCCTGCGAGCGACCTGCGGCAGGCCGCCCCCACCGCAGCACCAGGCGGGATGAGAACCTCCCTGCGAGCGACCTGCGGCAGGCCGCCCCCACCGCAGCACCAGGCGGGATGAGAACCTCCCTGCGAGCGACCTGCGGCAGGCCGCCCCCACCGCAGCACCAGGCGGGATGAGAACCTCCCTGCGAGCGACCTGCGGCAGGCCGCCCCCACCGCAGCACCAGGCGGGATGAGAACCTCCCTGCGAGCGACCTGCGGCAGGCCGCCCCCACCGCAGCACCAGGCGGGATGAGAACCTCCCTGCGAGCGACCTGCGGCAGGCCGCCCCCACCGCAGCACCAGGCGGGATGAGAACCTCCCTGCGAGCGACCTGCGGCAGGCCGCCCCCACCGCAGCACCAGGCGGGATGAGAACCTCCCTGCGAGCGACCTGCGGCAGGCCGCCCCCACCGCAGCACCAGGCGGGATGAGAACCTCCCTGCGAGCGACCTGCGGCAGGCCGCCCCCACCGCAGCACCAGGCGGGATGAGAACCTCCCTGCGAGCGACCTGCGGCAGGCCGCCCCCACCGCAGCACCAGGCGGGATGAGAACCTCCCTGCGAGCGACCTGCGGCAGGCCGCCCCCACCGCAGCACCAGGCGGGATGAGAACCTCCCTGCGAGCGACCTGCGGCAGGCCGCCCCCACCGCAGCACCAGGCGGGATGAGAACCTCCCTGCGAGCGACCTGCGGCAGGCCGCCCCCACCGCAGCACCAGGCGGGATGAGAACCTCCCTGCGAGCGACCTGCGGCAGGCCGCCCCCACCGCAGCACCAGGCGGGATGAGAACCTCCCTGCGAGCGACCTGCGGCAGGCCGCCCCCACCGCAGCACCAGGCGGGATGAGAACCTCCCTGCGAGCGACCTGCGGCAGGCCGCCCCCACCGCAGCACCAGGCGGGATGAGAACCTCCCTGCGAGCGACCTGCGGCAGGCCGCCCCCACCGCAGCACCAGGCGGGATGAGAACCTCCCTGCGAGCGACCTGCGGCAGGCCGCCCCCACCGCAGCACCAGGCGGGATGAGAACCTCCCTGCGAGCGACCTGCGGCAGGCCGCCCCCACCGCAGCACCAGGCGGGATGAGAACCTCCCTGCGAGCGACCT
Source organism: Panulirus ornatus (assembly GCF_036320965.1). Lineage (NCBI taxonomy): Eukaryota > Metazoa > Arthropoda > Malacostraca > Decapoda > Palinuridae > Panulirus > Panulirus ornatus. Next base: position 55,268,482 of record NC_092224.1, on the reverse strand, counting down.
GCGGCAGGCCGCCCCCACCGCAGCACCAGGCGGGATGAGAACCTCCCTGCGAGCGACCTGCGGCAGGCCGCCCCCACCGCAGCACCAGGCGGGATGAGAACCTCCCTGCGAGCGACCTGCGGCAGGCCGCCCCCACCGCAGCACCAGGCGGGATGAGAACCTCCCTGCGAGCGACCTGCGGCAGGCCGCCCCCACCGCAGCACCAGGCGGGATGAGAACCTCCCTGCGAGCGACCTGCGGCAGGCCGCCCCCACCGCAGCACCAGGCGGGATGAGAACCTCCCTGCGAGCGACCTGCGGCAGGCCGCCCCCACCGCAGCACCAGGCGGGATGAGAACCTCCCTGCGAGCGACCTGCGGCAGGCCGCCCCCACCGCAGCACCAGGCGGGATGAGAACCTCCCTGCGAGCGACCTGCGGCAGGCCGCCCCCACCGCAGCACCAGGCGGGATGAGAACCTCCCTGCGAGCGACCTGCGGCAGGCCGCCCCCACCGCAGCACCAGGCGGGATGAGAACCTCCCTGCGAGCGACCTGCGGCAGGCCGCCCCCACCGCAGCACCAGGCGGGATGAGAACCTCCCTGCGAGCGACCTGCGGCAGGCCGCCCCCACCGCAGCACCAGGCGGGATGAGAACCTCCCTGCGAGCGACCTGCGGCAGGCCGCCCCCACCGCAGCACCAGGCGGGATGAGAACCTCCCTGCGAGCGACCTGCGGCAGGCCGCCCCCACCGCAGCACCAGGCGGGATGAGAACCTCCCTGCGAGCGACCTGCGGCAGGCCGCCCCCACCGCAGCACCAGGCGGGATGAGAACCTCCCTGCGAGCGACCTGCGGCAGGCCGCCCCCACCGCAGCACCAGGCGGGATGAGAACCTCCCTGCGAGCGACCTGCGGCAGGCCGCCCCCACCGCAGCACCAGGCGGGATGAGAACCTCCCTGCGAGCGACCTGCGGCAGGCCGCCCCCACCGCAGCACCAGGCGGGATGAGAACCTCCCTGCGAGCGACCTGCGGCAGGCCGCCCCCACCGCAGCACCAGGCGGGATGAGAACCTCCCTGCGAGCGACCTGCGGCAGGCCGCCCCCACCGCAGCACCAGGCGGGATGAGAACCTCCCTGCGAGCGACCTGCGGCAGGCCGCCCCCACCGCAGCACCAGGCGGGATGAGAACCTCCCTGCGAGCGACCTGCGGCAGGCCGCCCCCACCGCAGCACCAGGCGGGATGAGAACCTCCCTGCGAGCGACCTGCGGCAGGCCGCCCCCACCGCAGCACCAGGCGGGATGAGAACCTCCCTGCGAGCGACCTGCGGCAGGCCGCCCCCACCGCAGCACCAGGCGGGATGAGAACCTCCCTGCGAGCGACCTGCGGCAGGCCGCCCCCACCGCAGCACCAGGCGGGATGAGAACCTCCCTGCGAGCGACCTGCGGCAGGCCGCCCCCACCGCAGCACCAGGCGGGATGAGAACCTCCCTGCGAGCGACCTGCGGCAGGCCGCCCCCACCGCAGCACCAGGCGGGATGAGAACCTCCCTGCGAGCGACCTGCGGCAGGCCGCCCCCACCGCAGCACCAGGCGGGATGAGAACCTCCCTGCGAGCGACCTGCGGCAGGCCGCCCCCACCGCAGCACCAGGCGGGATGAGAACCTCCCTGCGAGCGACCTGCGGCAGGCCGCCCCCACCGCAGCACCAGGCGGGATGAGAACCTCCCTGCGAGCGACCTGCGGCAGGCCGCCCCCACCGCAGCACCAGGCGGGATGAGAACCTCCCTGCGAGCGACCTGCGGCAGGCCGCCCCCACCGCAGCACCAGGCGGGATGAGAACCTCCCTGCGAGCGACCTGCGGCAGGCCGCCCCCACCGCAGCACCAGGCGGGATGAGAACCTCCCTGCGAGCGACCTGCGGCAGGCCGCCCCCACCGCAGCACCAGGCGGGATGAGAACCTCCCTGCGAGCGACCTGCGGCAGGCCGCCCCCACCGCAGCACCAGGCGGGATGAGAACCTCCCTGCGAGCGACCTGCGGCAGGCCGCCCCCACCGCAGCACCAGGCGGGATGAGAACCTCCCTGCGAGCGACCTGCGGCAGGCCGCCCCCACCGCAGCACCAGGCGGGATGAGAACCTCCCTGCGAGCGACCTGCGGCAGGCCGCCCCCACCGCAGCACCAGGCGGGATGAGAACCTCCCTGCGAGCGACCTGCGGCAGGCCGCCCCCACCGCAGCACCAGGCGGGATGAGAACCTCCCTGCGAGCGACCTGCGGCAGGCCGCCCCCACCGCAGCACCAGGCGGGATGAGAACCTCCCTGCGAGCGACCTGCGGCAGGCCGCCCCCACCGCAGCACCAGGCGGGATGAGAACCTCCCTGCGAGCGACCTGCGGCAGGCCGCCCCCACCGCAGCACCAGGCGGGATGAGAACCTCCCTGCGAGCGACCTGCGGCAGGCCGCCCCCACCGCAGCACCAGGCGGGATGAGAACCTCCCTGCGAGCGACCTGCGGCAGGCCGCCCCCACCGCAGCACCAGGCGGGATGAGAACCTCCCTGCGAGCGACCTGCGGCAGGCCGCCCCCACCGCAGCACCAGGCGGGATGAGAACCTCCCTGCGAGCGACCTGCGGCAGGCCGCCCCCACCGCAGCACCAGGCGGGATGAGAACCTCCCTGCGAGCGACCTGCGGCAGGCCGCCCCCACCGCAGCACCAGGCGGGATGAGAACCTCCCTGCGAGCGACCTGCGGCAGGCCGCCCCCACCGCAGCACCAGGCGGGATGAGAACCTCCCTGCGAGCGACCTGCGGCAGGCCGCCCCCACCGCAGCACCAGGCGGGATGAGAACCTCCCTGCGAGCGACCTGCGGCAGGCCGCCCCCACCGCAGCACCAGGCGGGATGAGAACCTCCCTGCGAGCGACCTGCGGCAGGCCGCCCCCACCGCAGCACCAGGCGGGATGAGAACCTCCCTGCGAGCGACCTGCGGCAGGCCGCCCCCACCGCAGCACCAGGCGGGATGAGAACCTCCCTGCGAGCGACCTGCGGCAGGCCGCCCCCACCGCAGCACCAGGCGGGATGAGAACCTCCCTGCGAGCGACCTGCGGCAGGCCGCCCCCACCGCAGCACCAGGCGGGATGAGAACCTCCCTGCGAGCGACCTGCGGCAGGCCGCCCCCACCGCAGCACCAGGCGGGATGAGAACCTCCCTGCGAGCGACCTGCGGCAGGCCGCCCCCACCGCAGCACCAGGCGGGATGAGAACCTCCCTGCGAGCGACCTGCGGCAGGCCGCCCCCACCGCAGCACCAGGCGGGATGAGAACCTCCCTGCGAGCGACCTGCGGCAGGCCGCCCCCACCGCAGCACCAGGCGGGATGAGAACCTCCCTGCGAGCGACCTGCGGCAGGCCGCCCCCACCGCAGCACCAGGCGGGATGAGAACCTCCCTGCGAGCGACCTGCGGCAGGCCGCCCCCACCGCAGCACCAGGCGGGATGAGAACCTCCCTGCGAGCGACCTGCGGCAGGCCGCCCCCACCGCAGCACCAGGCGGGATGAGAACCTCCCTGCGAGCGACCTGCGGCAGGCCGCCCCCACCGCAGCACCAGGCGGGATGAGAACCTCCCTGCGAGCGACCTGCGGCAGGCCGCCCCCACCGCAGCACCAGGCGGGATGAGAACCTCCCTGCGAGCGACCTGCGGCAGGCCGCCCCCACCGCAGCACCAGGCGGGATGAGAACCTCCCTGCGAGCGACCTGCGGCAGGCCGCCCCCACCGCAGCACCAGGCGGGATGAGAACCTCCCTGCGAGCGACCTGCGGCAGGCCGCCCCCACCGCAGCACCAGGCGGGATGAGAACCTCCCTGCGAGCGACCTGCGGCAGGCCGCCCCCACCGCAGCACCAGGCGGGATGAGAACCTCCCTGCGAGCGACCTGCGGCAGGCCGCCCCCACCGCAGCACCAGGCGGGATGAGAACCTCCCTGCGAGCGACCTGCGGCAGGCCGCCCCCACCGCAGCACCAGGCGGGATGAGAACCTCCCTGCGAGCGACCTGCGGCAGGCCGCCCCCACCGCAGCACCAGGCGGGATGAGAACCTCCCTGCGAGCGACCTGCGGCAGGCCGCCCCCACCGCAGCACCAGGCGGGATGAGAACCTCCCTGCGAGCGACCTGCGGCAGGCCGCCCCCACCGCAGCACCAGGCGGGATGAGAACCTCCCTGCGAGCGACCTGCGGCAGGCCGCCCCCACCGCAGCACCAGGCGGGATGAGAACCTCCCTGCGAGCGACCTGCGGCAGGCCGCCCCCACCGCAGCACCAGGCGGGATGAGAACCTCCCTGCGAGCGACCTGCGGCAGGCCGCCCCCACCGCAGCACCAGGCGGGATGAGAACCTCCCTGCGAGCGACCTGCGGCAGGCCGCCCCCACCGCAGCACCAGGCGGGATGAGAACCTCCCTGCGAGCGACCTGCGGCAGGCCGCCCCCACCGCAGCACCAGGCGGGATGAGAACCTCCCTGCGAGCGACCTGCGGCAGGCCGCCCCCACCGCAGCACCAGGCGGGATGAGAACCTCCCTGCGAGCGACCTGCGGCAGGCCGCCCCCACCGCAGCACCAGGCGGGATGAGAACCTCCCTGCGAGCGACCTGCGGCAGGCCGCCCCCACCGCAGCACCAGGCGGGATGAGAACCTCCCTGCGAGCGACCTGCGGCAGGCCGCCCCCACCGCAGCACCAGGCGGGATGAGAACCTCCCTGCGAGCGACCTGCGGCAGGCCGCCCCCACCGCAGCACCAGGCGGGATGAGAACCTCCCTGCGAGCGACCTGCGGCAGGCCGCCCCCACCGCAGCACCAGGCGGGATGAGAACCTCCCTGCGAGCGACCTGCGGCAGGCCGCCCCCACCGCAGCACCAGGCGGGATGAGAACCTCCCTGCGAGCGACCTGCGGCAGGCCGCCCCCACCGCAGCACCAGGCGGGATGAGAACCTCCCTGCGAGCGACCTGCGGCAGGCCGCCCCCACCGCAGCACCAGGCGGGATGAGAACCTCCCTGCGAGCGACCTGCGGCAGGCCGCCCCCACCGCAGCACCAGGCGGGATGAGAACCTCCCTGCGAGCGACCTGCGGCAGGCCGCCCCCACCGCAGCACCAGGCGGGATGAGAACCTCCCTGCGAGCGACCTGCGGCAGGCCGCCCCCACCGCAGCACCAGGCGGGATGAGAACCTCCCTGCGAGCGACCTGCGGCAGGCCGCCCCCACCGCAGCACCAGGCGGGATGAGAACCTCCCTGCGAGCGACCTGCGGCAGGCCGCCCCCACCGCAGCACCAGGCGGGATGAGAACCTCCCTGCGAGCGACCTGCGGCAGGCCGCCCCCACCGCAGCACCAGGCGGGATGAGAACCTCCCTGCGAGCGACCTGCGGCAGGCCGCCCCCACCGCAGCACCAGGCGGGATGAGAACCTCCCTGCGAGCGACCTGCGGCAGGCCGCCCCCACCGCAACCGGGCCCGGGAGAAACCTCCCTGCGAGCGACCTGGGGCGGGCCCGCCCCCACCGCAGAAACCAGGGGGGATAAAAACCCTCCCTGCGGGCGACCTGCGGCAGGCCCCCCCCAACCGCACACCAAGGCGGGATGAAAACCCTTTCCCTGCGAGCGACCTGGGGCGGGCCCCCCCCCCGCAGCACCAGGGGGGAAATGAGAACCCCCCTTGCGGGCGACCTGCGGCGGGCCCCGCCCCCCCCGCAGCACCAGGCGGGATGAAAAACCCCCCTGCGGGCGACCTGCGGCAGGCCGCCCTACCAAAGCAGCAAGCGGGTCGTTCACCTCCTGGTATTGTTGATGATATGGGTCTTTATCGGTGCTCCCCCGGTGCGCCGGGGGGGGGGGGGGGGGGGGGGGGGGGGGGGGGGGGGGGGGGGGGGGGGGGGTTCCCTTGGGGGGTTGAGGAGCCTTGTGGGGAGCCTGGAATTGTGGGCGGACACACACACACACACACACACACACACACACACACACACACACACACAAAAAAAAGCACCCAAAGATAACATGGTTAATGTAGACATTATTTAAGTTGCATGATAGTAGTGAATGTTCAAGAGATGGAGCATCACGAGAGTAAAATTCCCTTATCTCACAGTACAGATAGGTATTTACAACTCTGTGTGTGTGAATATATTTATATTTATTTATGTATTATACTTTGTCGCTGTCTCCCGCGTTAGCGAGGTAGTGCAAGGAAACAGACGAAAGAATGGCCCAACCCAACCACATACACATGTATATGCATACACGTCCACACACGCACATATACATACCTATACATTTCAACGTATACACATATATACATACACAGACATATACATATATACACTTGTACATAGTTCATACTTGCTGCCTTTATTCATTCGTCACCACCCCGCAACACCTGAAAAGACAACCCACTGCGCGCGAGGTAGCGCTAGGAAAAGGCAACAAAGGCCACATTCTTTCACACTCAGTCTCTAGCTGTCATGTATAATGCACCGAAACCATAGCTCCCTTTCCACACCCAGGCCCTACAAAATTTTCCATGGTTTAGCCCAGACGCTTTACTTGCCCTGGTTTAATCCATTGACAGCACGTCGACCCCGGTATACCACATCGTTCCAATTCACTCTATTCCTTGTACGCCTTTCACTCTCCTGCATGTTCAGGCCCTGATCGCTCAAAATCTTTTACTCCACCTCCAATTTGGTCTCTCACTTCTCGTCCCTCCAACTTTGACACATATCCTCTTTGTCAATCTTTCCTCACTTATTCTGTCCATGTGACCAAACCATTTCAAAACACCCTCTTCTGCTCTCTCAACCACACACTTTTTATTACCACACATCTCTCATACCCTTTCATTACTTACTCGATCAAACCACCTCACACTACATATTGTCTTCAAACATCTCATTCCCAACACATCCACCCTCCTGCGCACTACTCTATCAATAGCCCACGCCTCGCATCCATGTAACATTGTTGGAACCACTATTCCTTGAAACATACCCATTTTGCTTTCCGAGATAATGTTATCGACTTCCAAACATTCTTCAATGCTCCCAGAATTTTCGCCCCCTCCCCCACCCTATGATTCACTTCCGCTTCCATGGTTCCATCCGCTGCCAGATCCACTCCCAGATATCTAAAACACTTTACTTCCTCCAGTTTTTCTCCATTCAGACTCACCTCCCAATTGACTTGACCCTCAACCCTACTGTACCTAATAACCTTGCTCTTATTCACATTTACTCTCAGCTTTCTTCGTTCACACACTTTACCAAACTCAGTCACTAGCTTCTGAAGTTTCTCACACGAATCAGCCACCAGCGCTGTATCATCAGCGAACAACAACTGACTCACTTCCCAAGCTCTCTCATCCACAACAGGCTGCATACTTGCCCCTCTTTCCAAAACTCTTGCATTCACCTCCCTAACAACCCCATTCATAAACAAATTAAACAACCATGGAGACATCACACACCCCTGCCGCAAACCAACATTCACTGAGAACCAATCACTCTCCTCTCTTCCTACACGTACACATGCCTTACATCCTCGATGAGAACTATTCACTGCTTCTAACAACTTGCCCCCCCCCCCCCCACACACACACACACCATATATTCTTAATACTTTCCACAGAGCATCTCTATCTACTCTATCATATGCCATCTCCAGATCCATAAATGCTACATACAAATCCATTTGCTTTTCTAAGTATTTCTCACATACATTTTTCAAAGCAAACACCTGATCCACACGTCTTCTACCGCTTTTGAAACCACACTGCTCTTCCCCAGTCTGATGTTCTGTACATGCCTTCACCCTCCCAATCAATACCCTTTCATACAATTTCCCAGGAATACTCAACAAACTTATACCTCTGTAATTTGAGCACTCACTTTTATCCCCCTTGCCTTTGTACAATGGCACTATGCAAGCATTCCGCCAATCCTCATGCACCTCACCATGAGTCATACATACAGTAAATAACCTTACCAACCAGTCAACAATACAGTCACCCCCTTTTATAATAAATTCCACTGCAATACCATCCAAACTCGCTGCCTTGCCGGCTTTCATCCTCTGCAAAGCTTTTACTACCTCTTCTCTGCTTACCAAATCATTCTCCCTAACCCTCTTACTTTGCACACCACCTCGACCAAAACACCCTATATCTGTCACTCTATTATCAAACACATTCAACAAACCTCCAAAATACTCTCTCCATCTCCTCACATCACCACTGCTTTCTATCACCTCTCCATTAGCCCCCTTCACTGAAGTTCCCATTTGCTCCCTTGTCTTACGCACTTTATTTACCTCCTTCCAGAACATCTTTTTATTCTCCCTAAAATTTAATGATACTCTCTCACACCAACTCTCATTTGCCCTCTTTTTCACCTCTTGCACCTTTCTCTTGACCTCCTGCCTCTTTCTTTTATACATCTCCCCCTCATTTGCATTATTTCCCTGCAAAAATCGTCCAAATGCCTCTCTCTTCTCTTTCACTAATACTCTTACTTCTTCATCCCACCACTCACTACCCTTTCTAATCTGCCCACCTCCCACGCTTCTCATGCCACAAGCATCTTTTGCGCAATCCATCACTGCTTCCCTAAATTCATCCCATTCCTCCCCCACTCCCCTCACGTCCTTTGTTCTCATCTTTTTTCATTCTGTAGTCAGTCTCTCCGTGTACTTCCTCACACAAGTCTCCTTCCCAAGCTCACTTACTCTCACCACTCTCTTCACCCCAACATTCTCTCTTCTTTTCTGAAAACCTCTACAAATCTTCACCTTCGCCCTCACAAGATATTGATCAGACATCCCTCCAGTTGCACCTATCAGCATATTAACATCCAAAAGGCTCTCTTTCGCGCGCCTATCAATTAAAACGTAATCCAATAACGCTCTCTTGCCATCTCTCCTACTTACATACGTATACTTTTTAAACCAGGTATTCCCAATCACCAGTCCTTTTTCAACACATAAATCTACAAGCTCTTCACCATTTCCATTTACAACACTGAATACCCCATGTACACCAATTATTCCCTCAACTGCCACATTATTCACCTTTGCATTTAAATCACCCATCACTATATATCTTCTTTTTCTTTTCTTTCATACTATTCGCCATTTCCCGCGTTAGCGAGGTAGCGTTAAGAATAGAGGACTGAATCTTTGAGGGAAATCCTCACTTGGCCCCCTTCTCTGTTACTTCTTAAAACATGTTACTTCTTAAAACATGTTACTTCATAAAACATGGAAACCTCCAACAGCCAGGGTCGAACTCGGGACCCTTGTGCAAGAGGCAGGAATGCTAACCGCTTGGCTATCCTGGCTGTTGGAGGTTTGTATGATATATATATATATATATATATATATATATATATATATATATATATATATATATATGTGTGTGTGTGTATGTGTGTGTGTGTGTGTGTGTGTATGTGTGTGTGTGTGTGTGTGTGTGTGTTATCGGTCTCCTCCTGGTGTAGGCTACATCACTAGTTAAAAACGTACTTTCGGCGAGGCTGCATCATAGACCTTTGATGAAACAGCAGTCTCGTCAAAGAACGTCTTGCTTCAAAGGAGTCCATCTTGTCCCTGCTACTGAGTGTAGCACAGTTTGTACCTGCAGAGACCCTTGGAGAAGTGTCCCTGGGTAACGTCAGGACCCTGGGATATATATATATATATATATGTGTGTGTGTGTGTGTGTATGAGTGGATGGGCCGTTCTTCGTCTGTTTCTTGGCGCTACCTTGATGACGCGGAAAAGGCGAATTAGTGTAATATATATATATATATATATATATATATATATATATATATATATATATATATTCCTATGAGTCCACAGGGGAAAATGAAACACGATAAGTTCCTAAGTACACTTTCGTGTGATAATCACATCATCAGGGAAGATACAAGAAAGAATTGTAAGTCAGCTGATATACAACGAAGAGAAGTAGCTAGGACGCCATTTGGTAAACACCTGATTTTTCAAGACAAACAACGAGCGTATCGTAAACTTATTATGTGAACAAGAAGGTGAACTGTTTACAAATTTTATCAACTATAAAGCTATGCAATTTGAATAGACCTTCACTAATAATAAGGTTGTAATTCTTTGTGTATTTAATGATAGAAGATTCAATGATATTTCTCGTGGTTGGTACTGGACTAGAGTTAATAACTGAGATGGTATTACTCCAGTCAATACAATGATCATAGTTTTTAACGTGATTATACTCTAATAGAAAGGGTAGTGAGTGGTGGGATGAAGAGGTAAGATTATTAGTGAAAGAGAAGAGAGAGGCATTTGGACGATTTTTTGCAGGGAAATAGTGCAAATGACTTGGAGATGTGGAAGGAGGTAAATAAAGTGCGTAAGGCAAGAGAACAAATGGGAACATCCGTGAAGGGGGCTAATGGGGATGTAATAACAAGTAGTGGTGATGTGAGGAGGAGTGAGTATTTTGAGGGTTTGTTGAATGTCTTAGATGATAGAGTGGCAGATATAGGGTGTTTTGGTCGAGGTGGTATGCGAAGTGAGAGGGTCAGGGAGAATGCTTTGGTAAACAGAGACGAGGTAGTGAAAGCTTTGTGGAAGATGAAAGCCGGCAAGGCGGCGGGTTTGGATGGTATTGCAGTGGAATTTATTAAAAAAGGGGGTGACTGTGTTGTTGACTGGTTGGTGAGGATATTCAGTGTATGTATGGCTCATGGTGAAGTGCCTGAGGATTGGCGGAATGCATGCATGGTGCCTTTGTATAAAGGCAAAGGGGATAAAGGTTCAAATTACAAAGGTATAAGTCTGTTGAGTATTCCTGGTAAATTATATGGTAGGGTATTGATCGAGAGGGTCAAGACATGTACAGAGCATCAGACTGGGGAAGAGCAGTGTGTTTCAGAAGTGGTAGAGGATGTGTGAATCAGGTGTTTGCTGTGAAGAATGTATGTGGGAAATGCTTAGAAAACAATGGATTTGTATGTAGCATTTATGGATCTGGAAAAAGCATATGATAGAGTTGATAGAGATGCTCTGTGGAAGTTATTAGGCTATATGGTGTGGGAGGCAAGTTGCTAGAAGTGAAAAGTTTTTATAGAGGATATAAGGCATATGTACGGGTAGGAAGAGAGGAGAGTGATTGGTTCCCAGTGAGCGTCGGTTTGCGGCAGGGGTGTGTGATGTTTCCATGGTTGTTTGATTTGTTTATGGATGGGGGGGAGGTGAATGCAAGAGTTTTGGAGAGAGGGTCAAGTATGCAGTCTGTTGTTGATGAGAGGGCTTGGGAAGTCAGTTGTTGTTCGCTGATGATACGGCGCTGGTGGTTGATTCGGGTGAGAAACTGCAGAAGTTGGTGACTGAGTTTGGTAAAGTGTGTGGAAGAAGAAAACTGAGAGTAAGTGTGAATAAGAGCAAGGTTATTAGGTACATTAGGGTTGAGGGACAAGTCCTTTAGGAGGTAAGTTTGAATGGAGAAAAACTGGGGAAGTGGTGCTTTAGATATCTGGTGTTTGCTTTGAAGAATGTATGTGAGAAATACTTAGAAAAGCAAATGGATTTGTATGTAGCATTTATGGGTCTGGAGAAGGCATATGATAGAGTTGATAGAGATGCTCTGTGGAAGGTATTAAGAATATATGGTGTGGGAGGAAAGTTGTTAGAAGCAGTGAAAAGTTTTTATCGAGGATGTAAGGCATGTGTACGTGTAGGAAGAGAGGAAAGTGATTGGTTCTCAGTGAATGTAGGTTTGCGGCAGGGGTGTGTGATGTCTCCATGGTTGTTTAATTTGTTTATGGATGGGGTTGTTAGGGAGGTAAATGCAAGAGTTTTGGAAAGAGGGGCAAGTATGAAGTCTGTTGGGGATGAGAGAGCTTGGGAAGTGAGTCAGTTGTTGTTCGCTGATGATACAGCGCTGGTGGCTGATTCATGTGAGAAACTGCAGAAGCTGGTGACTGAGTTTGGTAAAGTGTGTGGAAGAAGAAAGTTAAGAGTAAATGTGAATAAGAGCAAGGTTATTAGGTACAGTAGGGTTGAGGGTCAAGTCAATTGGGAGGTGAGTTTGAATGGAGAAAAACTGGAGGAAGTGAAGTGTTTTAGATATCTGGGAGTGGATCTGGCAGCGGATGGAACCATGGAAGCGGAAGTGGATCATAGGGTGGGGGAGGGGGCGAAAATTCTGGGGGCCTTGAAGAATGTGTGGAAGTCGAGAACATTATCTCGGAAAGCAAAAATGGGTATGTTTGAAGGAATAGTGGTTCCAACAATGTTGTATGGTTGCGAGGCGTGGGCTATGGATAGAGTTGTGCGCAGGAGGATGGATGTGCTGGAAATGAGATGTTTGAGGACAATGTGTGGTGTGAGGTGGTTTGATCGAGTGAGTAACGTAAGGGTAAGAGAGATGTGTGGAAATAAAAAGAGCGTGGTTGAGAGAGCAGAAGAGGGTGTTTTGAAGTGGTTTGGGCACATGGAGAGGATGAGTGAGGAAAGATTGACCAAGAGGATATATGTGTCGGAGGTGGAGGGAACGAGGAGAAGAGGGAGACCAAATTGGAGGTGGAAAGATGGAGTGAAAAAGATTTTGTGTGATCGGGGCCTGAACATGCAGGAGGGTGAAAGGAGGGCAAGGAATAGAGTGAATTGGAGCGATGTGGTATACCGGTGTTGACGTGCTGTCAGTGGATTGAATCAAGGCATGTGAAGCGTCTGGGGTAAACCATGGAAAGCTGTGTAGGTATGTATATTTGCGTGTTGTGGACGTATGTATATACATGTGTATGGGGGGGGGGGGTTGGGCCATTTCTTTCGTCTGTTTCCTTGCGCTACCTCGCAAACGCGGGAGACAGCGACAAAGTATAGTAATAAATATATATATATATAATATATATATATATATATATATATATATATATATATATATATATATTGATAATGTAATGGTGATGTGCGTGATCTAGTGTAATGCTGATAACCTGAGGAAAAATGAAATGCGATAAGTCCCGAGTGCACGTTCGTGTTTATCACATCTGGGGAGACTTTCAAATAAGATGTGATATACACGAAGATGCACCCGTTATTTGTGCCGTTTATCGTGTTTAATTTTATCCTTTTGGCTATATATATATATATATTTATATATTAATTATATAATTATTTTATAATAAAATTGTATATAAGTCTATTCATCATGGAGGGTGGGTGTACCACAGAGCGGGCATGAAAAATCTTGGTCAAGAAGCTTGAGATATTTTCAGCAACTTCACACACACACACACACACACACACACACACACACACACACACACACACACACACACACACACACACACACACACACAATGATTCCACATGAGATTATGTCGTATGGCCAGTCTGACGCTGTTGGTTTGGTCAGTGTGAGAATGTTGATGTGATGTAGTGTGTCACGCTTAGACAGTGTTGAGTTGCCGTTGAAGATGACTAATGGTTGGATACTTTTTTTTTTGGTAGGACTATAATCAGTCCTCGAGTTTTCATTGTGTCACATGTTAGTTACATTGGATGGTGTTTGTTCCTGGGGTGTGGAGACAGACGACACTCGGGGGAGATAAGATACGGTGGCACAAGCGCTCGAGGTGAGGGGTGGAGAGCCTCCAGCCTTGACCTGTGTATATATATACTTCAAGTACATCTTGAGGAGACGTGTGGTACACGAGGACGAATGTGACCTTCATTATGCCTGAACAGCCTGAAGGAAGACAGATTAGGAGTGAATACGGAAAAGAAGGAGGGGCTATCAGAGGAGGAGCGGGTGTAGTGAGGCTTCGCATCCTGGAGAAACACAGGACCTGGTTAGGTTAATCTTCCGGTTATTGACCGGGAAAACAGGCTGTGCGTATTTGAAAAATACGTTGTTCAAAGTGATCATTTATTAGCCTAATTTGCTTAATGATCGGGTCCCGAAGGTAAGGTAGGTTCCCTGAATGATAAAGTGGGTAGGAGCAAACAGATGCACCCGGCCACGACTGTGTACAACGAGACCCTGCCTTGAGGCGGGTCATGCCGCGTAGCGCCCACCGCATACTCTGCTTGTCTCACAAACACCGCTGTTCTACCCTGCCACACACTTAGCACTGTTGTCCATCTTGGATTCATCTGTGTGTGTGTGTGTCTGTGAGAGAGAGAGAGAGAGAGAGAGAGAGAGAGAGAGAGAGAGAGAGAGAGAGAGAGAGAGAGAGAGAGAGAGAGAGAGAGATCCGTGCACCACTGTAAGGATACTGCAGATACATAGAATCATAGTGGGCAATCCAGGAGATACATGAAGTAGGAAGGTCATATGAAGAAAGGTCAGGGAAAGTAGACTGGTGCCAGACATTACTGAAGCTCTCTGGTGTGTGCAGGACGCTAAAACATTCACTTTTTATTTCTTTTTTTTTTTTTTGAATAGTTGAATGAATAATGCGGAAAGGAATTAAATATGAAACCTTTTCCAGCGGGTTGTATTTCTCTAAAGGCGACGAAAGGTTTTGTTTTAGACTTCACGACCTCAGAGATCGCTGGTAAAGGTTATAAGAGTGAGATGCAGTGGAGAAGAAGGGTCGCCCATTGTTTTATGATGGGTTGTAATTTAGCAAGTTTCCAGGAGATGGACAAGGTAATCGTGGGAGAATATAAATGAAGATCTTACGGAAGACTGGCTGATGATGCTAGGGTCAGGCCACGCTGGGTTGCCACACTTGGTCAAAAAGGAGAGAGAGAAAAAAAATATGCGGGCAGGGTTTAGGGTTAGTTATGGGAGAGGATTGGTGGGGTTAGTACGTGCTGACAGCAAGGACTGTGCAGAGAGCACCGATGATGGAGGGAGCAAGGTCTGTATAGAGAGTAGGGGCTGTACGTAGGGCAAGGGCTGTACGTAGAATAGGGGCTGTACGTAGAGCAAGGGCTGTATGTAGAGCAAGGGCTGTATGTAGAACAGGGGCTGTACGTAGGGCAAGGGCTGTACGTAGAACAAGGGCTGTACGTAGAGCAAGGGCTGTATGTAGAACGGGCTGTACGTAGGGCAAGGGCTGTACGTAGAACAGAGGCTGTACGTAGAGCAAGGGCTGTATGTAGAACAAGGGCCGATCGTGTGTGTAGGAAACAAGGACTGATTTTTTTTTTCTTTTTCAAACATGGGACCGAGAAGACTGGCCTCTTCTTGGGACGTGCCACCAGTTATGTGTTCAGGTCGAGTGGCAGGCGGTGTGGCGGGGTCGGGAAAAAATAACGAAAGCTTTTTTTTTTTTCTTAGGCTACGAACGGGAATGGTTTGATGGAGGTGTACAGCATATAAAGGTACTGACCTCCAGGAACACACAAGCTGCGTCCTGCCTGTGGTGACCGTGGGCCTGGACTGGCCTGTCACTGAGGTGTATGTCGTGTGTATGTTGTTATCGGACACACGTCCAGGATCTGGATGGAACTTGCGTGTATTTCCTAGTCAGGCATGCGGCAGGGGTGTTGGTAAGGTGGGTCAGCAGTGATAACTTACGACCTAAGAATGTTGGTCTGAGCTGTGAGTGGTGGCGGACTAGAAAGCTTCTGTGAGTCTACTAGTAAGAGCCATTCCCGCAGACGTATCGTATTATATATATATATATATATATATATATATATATATATATATATATATATATATATATATATATATATATATATATTTTTATTTTTTTTTTATTTTTTTATTATTTTGCTTTGTCGCTGTATCCCGCATTTGCGAGGTAGCGTAAGGAAACAGAAGAAAGAAATGGCCCAACCCACCCCCATACACATGTATATACACACACGTCCACACACGCAAATATACATACCTATACATTTCAATGTACACATATATATACACACACAGACACATACATATATACCCATGCACACAATTCCCACTGTCTGCCTTTATTCATTCCCATCGCCACCTCGCCACACATGGAATACCATCCCCCTCTCCCCTGATGTGTGCGAGGTAGCGCTAGGAAAAGATAACAAAGGCCCCATTCGTTCACACTCAGTCTACAGCTGTCATGCAATAATGCCCGAAACCACAGCTCCCTTTCCACATCCAGGCCCCACACAGCTTTCCATGGTTTACCCCAGACGCTTCACATGCCCTGATTCAATCCACTGACAGCACGTCAACCCCGGTATACCACATCGATCCAATTCACTCTATTCCTTGCCCGCCTTTCACCCTCCTGCATGTTCAGGCCCCGATCATTCAAAATCTTTTTCACTCCATCTTTCCACCTCCAATTTGGTCTCCCACTTCTCGTTCCCTCCACCTCCGACACATATATCCTCTTGGTCAATCTTTCCTCACTCATTCTCTCCATGTGCCCAAACCATTTCAAAACACCCTCTTCTGCTCTCTCAACCACGCTCTTTTTATTCCCACACATCTCTCTTACCCTTACATTACTTACTTACTTCCCACGTATTCCCTGCGTGTCGTAGAAGGCGACTAAAAGGGGAGGGAGCGGGGGGCTGGAAATCCTCCCCTCTCATTATTTTTTATTAATTTTCCAAAAGAAGGAACAGAGAAGGGGGCCAGGTGAGGATATTCCCTCAAAGGCCCAGTTCTCTGTTCTTAACGCTACCTCGCTAAC
Organism: Panulirus ornatus; assembly: GCF_036320965.1. Taxonomy (NCBI): domain Eukaryota; kingdom Metazoa; phylum Arthropoda; class Malacostraca; order Decapoda; family Palinuridae; genus Panulirus; species Panulirus ornatus. Next base: position 55,251,864 of record NC_092224.1, on the reverse strand, counting down.
GCGGGAAATGGCGAATAGTTTGAAAGAAAAGATATATATATATATATATATATATATATATATATATATATATATATATATATATATATATATATGTGTGTGTGTGTGTGTGTGTGTGAAAGCAGCAAGTATGAATATGAACGTGTGTGTATATATCCCTATGAGTCCACGGGGAAAATGAAACATAGGAATATTTTGATCACGCGCAAAATTGTGACCCTTTCCAACATGTGTATATATGTATATGTCTGTGTATGTATGTGTATGTATACGGTGAAATATATAAGTATGTATATGTGCGTGTGTGATTGTTTATGTATATACATGTGTTTGTGGGTGGGTTGGGCCATTCTTTCATGTTTCCTTGCGCTACCTCGCTAACGCAGGAAACGGCAATTAAGTATATAATATATATATATATATATATATATATATATATATATATATATATATATATATATATATATATATATATATATATTTTTTTTTTTTTTTTTTTTTTTTTTTTTTGCTTTGTCGCTGTCTCCCGCGTTTGCGAGGTAGCGCAAGGAAACAGACGAAAGAAATGGCCCAACCCACCCCCATACACATGTATATACATACACGTCCACACACGCAAATATACATACCTACACAGATTTCCATGGTTTACCCTAGACGCTTCACATGCCCTGATTCAATCCACTGACAGCACGTCAACCCCGGTATACCACATTGATCCAATTCACTCTATTCCTTGCCCTCCTTTCACCCTCTTGCATGTTCAGGCCCCGATCACACTAATCTTTTTCACTCCATCTTTCCACCTCCAATTTGGTCTCCCACTTCTCCTCGTTCCCTCCACCTCCGACACATATATCCTCTTGGTCAATCTTTCCTCACTCATTCTCTCCATGTGCACGAACCATTTCAAAACACCCTCTTCTGCTCTCTCAACCACGCTCTTTTTGTTTCCACACATCTCTCTTACCCTTACGTTACTTACTCGATCAAACCACCTCACACCACACATTGTCCTCAAACATCTCATTTCCAGCACATCCACCCTCCTGCGCACAACTCTATCCATAGCCCACGCCTCGCAACCATACAACATTGTTGGAACCACTATTCCTTCAAACATACCCATTTTTGCTTTCCGAGATAATGTTCTCGACTTCCACACATTCTTCAAGGCTCCCAGGATTTTCGCCCCCCTCCCCCACCCTATGATCCACTTCCGCTTCCATGGTTCCATCCGCTGCCAGATCCACTCCCAGATATCTAAAACACTTTACTTCCTCCAGTTTTTCTCCATTCAAACTTACCTCCCAATTGACTTGACCCTCAACCCTACTGTACCTAATAACCTTGCTCTTATTCACATTTACTCTTAACTTTCTTCTTTCACACACTTTACCAAACTCAGTCACCAGCTTCTGCAGTTTCTCACATGAATTAGCCACCAGCGCTGTATCATCAGCGAACAACAACTGACTCACTTCCCAAGCTCTCTCATCCCCAACGGACTTCATACTTGCCCCTCTTTCCAAAACTCTTGCATTCACCTCCCTAACAACCCCATCCATAAACAAATTAAACAACCATGGAGACATCACACACCCCTTCCGCAAACCTACATTCACTGAGAACCAATCACTTTCCTCTCTTCCTACACGTACACATGCCTTACATCCTCGATAAAAACTTTTCACTGCTTCTAACAACTTGCCTCCCACACCATGTATTCTTAATGCCTTCCACAGAGCATCTCTATCAACTCTGTCATATGCCTTCTCCAGATCCATAAATGCTACATACAAATCCATTTACTTTTCTAAGTATTTTTCACATACATTCTTCAAAGCAAACACCTGATCCACACATCCTCTACCACTTCTGAAACCACACTGCTCTTCTCCAATCTGATGCTCTGTACATGCCTTCACCCTCTCAATCAATACCCTCCCATATAATTTACCAGGAATACTCAACAAACTTATACCTCTGAAATTTGAGCACTCACTCTTATCCCCTTTGCCTTTGTACAATGGCACTATGCACGCATTCCGCCAATCCTCAGGCACCTCACCATGAGTCATGCATACATTAAATAACCTTACCAACCAGTCAATAATACAGTCACCCCCTTTTTTAATAAATTCCACTGCAATACCATCCAAACCTGCTGCCTTGCCGGCTTTCATTTTCCGCAAAGCTTTTACTACCTCTTCTCTGTTTACCAAATCATTTTCCCTAACCCTCTCACTTTGCACACCACCTCGACCAAAACACGCTATATCTGCCACTCTATCATCAAACACATTCAACAAACCTTCAAAATACTCACTCCATCTCCTTCTCACATCATCACTACTTGTTATCACCTCCCCATTTGCGCCCTTCACTGAAGTTCCCATTTTGCTCCCTTGTTTCTAACGCCACTTTATTCCCTCCTATCCAGAACAATCATTTTATTCTCCCTAAAAATTTAAAATACTCTCTCACCCCAACTCTCATTTGCCCTCGTTTTTCCACCTCTTGCACCTTTCTCTTGAGATGTTTTTGAAGTGGAGGGCACATGGAGAGAATGAGTGAGGAAAGATTGACCCCAAAAGGATATAATTGCCCGGGGGTTGGGGGGAACGAGGGGGAAAAGGGAGAACCAAATTGGGGGTTTGGGAAAAATGAAATGAAAAAATTTTTTTGTGATCGGGGCCGGGCATGCAGGAAAGGGGAAAGGAAAGGGGAAGGAATAGAGGGGAAAATTTTTAAACGATGTGGTATACCGGGGGGGGACTGCTGGGCAGTGGATTGAATCAAGGGATGTAAACGTCCGGGTAAACCGGAAACCCGGTAGGTAGTAAAATTTGGTGGTGGACGTTTTAATACATGTGTATGGGGGGGGGGGCCATTTCTTTCGTCTGTTTCCTTGCGCTACCTCGCAAACGCGGGAGACAGCGACAAAGTATAAAAAAAAAAAAAAAAAAAAAAAAATATATATATATATATATATATATATATATATATAAATATATATATATATATATATATATATATATATATATATATATATATATATATATATATATATATATAAATATATATATATATATATATATATATATATATATATATATATATATTCCTCGCGTGTCGTAGAAAGCGACTAGAGGGGACGGGAGCGGGGGGCCGGAAATCCTCCCCTCCTTGTATTAACTTTCTAAAATGGGAAACAGAAGAAGGAGTCACGCGGGGAGTGATCATCCTCCTCGAAGGCTCAGAGTGGGGTGCCTAAATGTGTGTGGATGTAACCAAGATGTGAAAAAAGGAGAGATAGGTAGTATGTTTGAGGAAAGGAACCTGGATGTTTTGGCTCTGAGTGAAACGAAGCTCAAGGGTAAAGGGGAAGAGTGGTTTGGAAATGTCTGGGGAGTGAAGTCAGGGGTTAGTGAGAGGACAAGAGCAAGGGAAGGAGTAGCAATACTCCTGAAACAGGAGTTGTGGGAGTATGTGATAGAATGTAAGAAAGTAAATTCTCGATTAATATGGGTAAAATTGAAAGTTGATGGAGAGAGGTGGGTGATTATTGGTGCATATGCACCTGGGCATGAGAAGAAAGATCATGAGAGGCAAGTGTTTTGGGAGCAGCTAAATGAGTGTGTTAGCGGTTTTGATGCACGAGACCGGGTTATAGTGATGGGTGATTTGAATGCAAAGGTGAGTAATGTGGCAGTTGAGGGAATAATTGGTATGCATGGGGTGTTCAGTGTTGTAAATGGAAATGGTGAAGAGCTTGTAGATTTATGTGCTGAAAAAGGACTGATGATTGGGAATACCTGGTTTAAAAAGCGAGATATACATAAGTATACTTATGTAAGTAGGAGAGATGGCCAGAGAGCGTTATTGGATTACGTGTTAATTGACAGGCGTGCGAAAGAGAGACTTTTGGATGTTAATGTGCTGAGAGGTGCAACTGGAGGGATGTCTGATCATTATCTTGTGGAGGCTAAGGTGAAGATTAGTATGGGTTTTCAGAAAAGAGGAGTGAATGTTGGGGTGAAGAAGGTGGTGAGAGTAAGTGAGCTTGGGAAGGAGACCTGTGTGGGGAAGTACCAGGAGAGACTGTGTACAGAATGGAAAAAGGTGAGAACAATGGAAGTAAGGGGAGTGGGGGAGGAATGGGATGTATTTAGGGAATCAGTGATGGATTGCGCAAAAGATGCTTGTGGCATGAGAAGAGTGGGAGGTGGGCTGTTTAGAAAGGGTAGTGAGTGGTGGGATGAAGAAGTAAGAGTATTAGTGAAAGAGAAGAGAGAGGCATTTGGACGATTTTTGCAGGGAAAAAATGCAATTGAGTGGGAGAAGTATAAAAGAAAGAGACAGGAGGTCAAGAGAAAGGTGCAAGAGGTGAAAAAAAGGGCAAATGAGAGTTGGGGTGAGAGACTATCAGTATATTTTAGGGAAAATAAAAAGATGTTCTGGAAGGAGGTAAATAGGGTGCGTAAGACAAGGGAGCAAATGGGAACTTCAGTGAAGGGCGTAAATGGGGAGGTGATAACAAGTAGCGGTGATGTGAGAAGGAGATGGAATGAGTATTTTGAAGGTTTGTTGAATGTGTCTGATGACAGAGTGGCAGATATAGGGTGTTTTGGTCGAGGTGGTGTGCAAAATGAGAGGGTTAGGGAAAATGATTTGGTAAACAGAGAAGAGGTAGTAAAAGCTTTGCGGAAGATGAAAGCCGGCAAGGCAGCAGGTTTGGATGGTATTGCAGTGGAATTTATTAAGAAAGGGGGTGACTGTATTGTTGACTGGTTGGTAAGGTTATTTAATGTATGTATGACTCATGGCGAGGTGCCTGAGGATTGGCGGAATGCGTGCATAGTGCCATTGTACAAAGGCAAAGGGGATAAGAGTGAGTGCTCAAATTACAGAGGTATAAGTTTGTTGAGTATTCCTGGTAAATTATATGGGAGGGTATTGATTGAGAGGGTGAAGGCATGTACAGAGCATCAGATTGGGGAAGAGCAGTGTGGTTTCAGAAGTGGTAGAGGATGTGTGGATCAGGTGTTTGCTTTGAAGAATGTATGTGAGAAATACTTAGAAAAGCAAATGGATTTGTATGTAGCATTTATGGATCTGGAGAAGGCATATGATAGAGTTGATAGAGATGCTCTGTGGAAGGTATTAAGAATATATGGTGTGGGAGGCAAGTTGTTAGAAGCAGTGAAAAGTTTTTATCGAGGATGTAAGGCATGTGTACGTGTAGGAAGAGAGGAAAGTGATTGGTTCTCAGTGAATGTAGGTTTGCGGCAGGGGTGTGTGATGTCTCCATGGTTGTTTAATTTGTTTATGGATGGGGTTGTAAGGGAGGTAAATGCAAGAGTCCTGGAAAGAGGGGCAAGTATGAAGTCTGTTGGGGATGAGAGAGCTTGGGAAGTGAGTCAGTTGTTGTTCGCTGATGATACAGCGCTGGTGGCTGATTCATGTGAGAAACTGCAGAAGCTGGTGACTGAGTTTGGTAAAGTGTGTGGAAGAAGAAAGTTGAGAGTAAATGTGAATAAGAGCAAGGTTATTAGGTACAGTAGGGGTGAGGGTCAAGTCAATTGGGAGGTGAGTTTGAATGGAGAAAAACTGGAGGAAGTGAAGTGTTTTAGATATCTGGGAGTGGATCTGTCAGCGGATGGAACCATGGAAGCGGAAGTGGATCATAGGGTGGGGGAGGGGGCGAAAATTTTGGGAGCCTTGAAAAATGTGTGGAAGTCGAGAACACTATCTCGGAAAGCAAAAATGGGTATGTTTGAGGGAATAGTGGTTCCAACAATGTTGTATGGTTGCGAGGCGTGGGCTGTGGATAGAGATGTGCGCAGGAGGATGGATGTGCTGGAAATGAGATGTTTGAGGACAATGTGTGGTGTGAGGTGGTTTGATCGAGTAAGTAACGTAAGGGTAAGAGAGATGTGTGGAAATAAAAAGAGCGTGGTTGAGAGAGCAGAAGAGGGTGTTTTGAAATGGTTTGGGCACATGGAGAGAATGAGTGAGGAGAGATTGACCAAGAGGATATATGTGTCGGAGGTGGAGGGAACGAGGAGAAGAGGGAGACCAAATTGGAGGTGGAAAGATGGAGTGAAAAAGATTTTGTGTGATCGGGGCCTGAACATGCAGGAGGGTGAAAGGAGGGCAAGAAATAGAGTGAATTGGAGTCATGTGGTATACAGGGGTTGACGTGCTGTCAGTGGATTGAAGCAAGGCATGTGAAGCGTCTGGGGTAAACCATGGAAAGCTGTGTAGGTATGTGTATTTGCGTGTGTGGACGTGTGTATGTACATGTGTATGGGGGGGGGGGGGGGGGGTTGGGCCATTTCTTCCGTCTGTTTCCTTGCGCTACCTCGCAAACGCGGGAGACAGCGACAAAGTATAAAAAAAAAAAAAAAAAAAAAAAAAATATATATATATATATATATATATATATATATATATATATATATATATATATATATATATATATATATTCGTTTTTTCTTCAAAATATCATTATTAGGTTAGGGTTTATGATAATTTCTAGGCAAAATTTTTAAGACACTGGTTCACTCCTCTCCCTTATGGAACAAAGTTTCGATTCCTTTCTGAACGACGCGACTGTGTGTATGGCAACCCACTGCTGGTTATTATGATTATGGACCCGGGAAAAGAAGCGGCGAATTTATGGTGCATAAAGTGGTGCGAAGTGTGTTGGCTGTCAAGGGTATTACGAGAGGGGTATCTAGTCCCAGCCAGTGTGGTGTCGGGCCACCAACAAAAGCTTCGTTGTGCTTAACCTAGAATGTTCAGACCTCAGGCCAGGGGAGGGAAGGACACCCTGACCCCAACACCATCAGCTGCTCTACCTTCCGCTCTCCGCCCACTTTTACGTCCACGAGAAATGTCAACATTTTAAGAGTCTATTTGTCCAGCAAAATTGGCTCCATTTCCGTGCACAATAGGTGAGCCAGATGGACAAAATTCTGGAATGGTCGTAGGGACGATAAGACATGGGTCAGGAGCTCCACCACAGATAAATAAAGCTTTGGCCATCTTCTACCATAAACATCCACTGTTTATACGTTGGTTACCAGACACCATTTGTCACGCCACTGCACACGCATTTATCTAGTATCATCTACCTCTTGCGCACGTGTATGTCTATCTACCTCTTGCTTTCACAAGGGGAAAAAGTAAGAATCGATCATCATGTGAAATATGTGTCAGGCGTGGATCCCTAATAATGATGCGTTGCCCCAGATATACTGGAGGAGTAACCTGGCTTTGCCTACCGTAAAGAGTTCACTTATCATGTAACTTGTTATATAATTCAGTCCTTGTGGCCCAGTTCCTGGACCTTTTGTGCACTCGGTATCCCCTTTACCGCCACCGCCCACACGGTGGGTACGATTCCTCAATAAACTCTTTTTGTTTTTTGTTGTTGTAGTTGTTCATCGATTGTCATACACTTGTCTGTCGAGGGTAAGTCGTGGCCTCTGCGGGTACTGTCATCAACACTGCTTGTGGTGGTGTGTTCGTCCTCATGGCGGCTCTTGTGTTGCATGCCGGCGTCTCCACAACACCTGATAAGTGTCCCCTGGCCTTCACGACACGCTGAGGTGGCCCGTAGGCTCCTCCCTTCCTCGTCTAGTGACTCCGGGGAATATATCCTGAGCCTGGCGACCTCTTCTGCTATAGTCCGGTGACTCCAGGGGATATGTCCTCCATCGTAGAGACTATACTCCTCCCGTCCTGGACACATGACTCCAGTGAATATGTCTCAATGCTTGTATTCTGTTGGGTTATAGCTTTCTATTCCTCGGGTTGTGGGTTCTGGTTCCTCACGGTGTCATACAAGGAGGCCTAGTTCCTCATTTTGTTATACAGGGAGGTCTAGTCCCTCATTGTCGTGCAGGGAGGTCTGGTTTCTCATTGTGTCATATAGGGAGGCCTGGTTCCTCATTGTGTCATATAGGGAGGCCTGGTTGCTCATTGTGTCATACAGGGAGGCCTAGTTCCTCATTGTGTCATACAGGGAGGTTTAGTTCCTCACTGTGTCATACAGGGAGGTCTAATCCCGCATTGTCGTGCAGGGAGGTCTGGTTTCTCATTGTGTCATATAGGGAGGCCTGGTTCCTCATTGTGTCATATAGGGAGGCCTGGTTCCTCTCTGTGTCATACAGAGAGGTCTAGTCCCTCATTGTTATACAGGGAGGTCTGGTTCCTCTCTGTGTCATACAGGGAGGCCTGGTTCCTCATTGTGTCATACAGGGAGGCCTGGTTCCTCATTGTGTCATACAGGGAGGCCTGGTTCCTCATTGTGTCATACAGGGAGATCTAGTTCCTCTTTGTGTCATACAGGGAGGTCTAGTTCCTCCTTGTGTCATACAGGGAGATCTAGTTCCTCTTTGTGTCATACAGGGAGGCCTGGTTCCTCATTGTGTCATACAGGGAGGCCTGGTTCCTCATTGTGTCATACAGGGAGGTCTAGTCCCTCATTGTCATACAGGGAGGTCTAGTTCCTCATTGTGTCATACAGGGAGGTCTAGTTCCTCATTGTGTCATACAGGGAGGCCTGGTTCCTCATTGTGTCATACAGGGAGATCTAGTTCCTCTTTGTGTCATACAGGGAGGTCTAGTTCCTCATTGTGTCATACAGGGAGGTCTAGTCCCTCATTGTCATACAGGGAGGTCTAGTTCCTCATTGTGTCATACAGGGAGGTCTAGTTCCTCATTGTGTCATACAGGGAGGTCTGGTTCCTCATTGTGTCATACAGGGAGGTCTAGTTCCTCATTGTGTCATACAGGGAGGTCTAGTCCCTCATTGTCATACAGGGAGGTCTAGTCCCTCATTGTCGTGCAGGGAGGCCTGGTTTCTCATTGTGTCATATAGGGAGGCCTGGTTCCTCTCTGTGTCATACAGAGAGGTCTAGTCCCTCATTGTCATACAGGGAGGTCTGGTTCCTCACTGTGTCATACAAGGAGGCCTAGTTCCTTATTGTGTCATACAGGGAGGTCTGGTTCCTCATTGTGTCATATAGGGAGGCCTGGTTTCTCGTTGTGTCATACAGGGAGGTCTGGTTCCTCATTGTGTCATATAGGGAGGCCTGGTTCCTCTGTGTCATACAGGGAGGTCTAGTTCCTCATTGTGTCATATAGGGAGGCCTGGTTTCTCGTTGTGTCATACAGGGAGGTCTGGTTCCTCATTGTGTCATATAGGGAGGCCTGGTTCCTCTGTGTCATACAGGGAGGTCTAGTTCCTCATTGTGTCATATAGGGAGGCCTGGTTTCTCGTTGTGTCATACAGGGAGGTCTGGTTCCTCATTGTGTCATACAGAGAGGCCTGGTTTATCATTGTGTCATACAGGGAGATCCAGTTCCTCATTGTGTCGTACAAGAACATCTTGATATTTTTATATATTTCCTGCAGATGTAAATTTGTTCTTTAGCCTGTTATGTGTGAGGTCTGGTTCCTTATTGTGTCATGCCAGCGGGTCTGTTTCCTCATGCTGACATGCAGGGAGGGCCATACATTGCCATACATTTGCCATACATTGTCATGCGGGGGGAGGGAGGGGTCGTTAGACCCTTACATCGCCGTGCTGGGGGATCTAGACCATTACATTGTCATGCAGGGGAAGCCTAAGCCCTTCTTTCTCTCGTCATGCAGGAGCCCGCTGTCCTCAGTGTGTCATGAGAGAGGGTAAAGGTTAACACGAGGTTCTCTGATCCTTCAGCATATCATGCAGGCGAGTCTGTCATGCAAGAGTCCGTCCTTCTCTCGTCGCATGCAGGGACCATGGCGTCTAGTTCCTCACTGCGTCATGATGGAAAGGGGTCTCGCGTCGTACTCTGTCATGCGGCGCTATCTGACTACACGTGCTACGTCATGTTGTCATGCAGGAAGGTCTATCTTCACGGTGTCATGTAGAGAGATCTGGGTCGACGCATGTAATACAGAAGGGCATGATTTATCACACCGAAATGTGGAAATGTCTGTCGTCCTCCACCGTCATGCAAAATGTTCCAACTTCTTACACCGTCATGACGAAAGGTTTGGCTTCTCATGCTGTCATGCAATATGGTCTGGCACCTTAAGCTACCATGAAAAAAGGTTTGGCTCCTCTCACTGTCATGCAGCATGGCTTGGCACCCTACGTTGTCATGAAGAAAGGTTTGGCTCCTCACACTGTCATGCAGCATGGCCTGGCACCCTAAGCTGTCATGAAGAAAGGTTTGGCTCCTCACACTGTCATGCAGCATGGCCTGGCACCCTAAGCTGTCAGGAAGAAAGGTTTGGCTCCTCATGCTCTCATGCAATATGATCTGGCACTCTACACTGTCATGAAGAAAGGTATGGCTCTTCATACTGTCATGCAGCATGAAGACAGATTTGGATCATTACATCATCATGCAGAAAGGTCTGGTTTCTTACATTGTCTTGGAAGTATTAGATCCTCAGTATCATGCAGGGAGGTTCGATCCCACGCCCCTTCATGTACCAGGAACAGGCACCATTATCAAGGAGGCTCCGGCTTCTTTTTTTTTTGTCTAGTCCATAAAGGTCTTGCTGTACGCTGCGTCATGCAGGAAGTTCAGACTCCTGACTCTGTCATGAGTAAAGGTTCTGGACTTACCGCGTCTGGGGGTAAGGTCTGGCTCCTCATAGGGCGTTGTAGGGGACCTTGTTCCCCACTGTGCCATGCAGGGGCACCCGGGTTGGGGGGGTTATAGGAGGACCCTGTTCCCTACTGTGTCATGCAGGGGGGGGGGGGAAGGTACCTCATAGGGTGGTATAGGAGGATCTTGTCCCCCACTGTGTCATGCAGGGGGGAGGGGGGGGTGACTGGCACCTTATGGGGTGGTATAGGGGGACCTTGTTCCCCACTGTGCCACGCAGAGTGGGCGGGTCTGGGTCCTCAGCTGGCGGTATGATATGACCATGATCTCCATTGAGTCATGGAGTGGGGGTGGGGGAGTGTGTAGCCTGGCCATCCACTCTGTCTAATGGGAGGGTCGGCTCCTTATTGCCATCTTACAAGGATCTTGTCACTGCAGCCAGTGTGCGACACTTTGTGTTCCCTCACTCCTCCCTGGAGGAGGTTCTGGCTCGTGTGTGCACCTACAGGAGGGTCTGGCTCTTCGCTGCGTCCTGCACTGTGATCCCTCACTCTTCCCTGCAATTCTGGCTCGTGTGTGCACCTGCAGGAGGATCTGGCTCTTCGCTGCGTCCTGCACTGTGATCTCTTACTCCTCCCTGCAATTCTGGCTCGTGTGTGCACCTGCAGGAGGGTCTGGCTCTTCGCTGCGTCCTGCACCTCTAACCATGAGTTAGGTTTTGCTTCGTGTTTGTCGTGCACGAACGCCTGTTATTCCCCTGCGCTACGAGGAGAGCGTGTATTTTCGTTGTGTCACGCATGAAGGTCTTGTTCCTCGGACGGCGTCATGCAAGGGGACTTAGCTCCTCGCTGAATCATGCGAGGTGTTCTAGTTTCTCAGTGGTGCAAGAACCTCTGGTCTAACCTGCGTCAGGAGGGAAGGTTTGTGGTGTCGTGCTTGCAGTATCAAGCAGGAGGGCGCATCTGCCTGCTCCGTGATACGCGAGGGTCTTTTCTTTCCCAGTGTAATACAGAAGGATTTTTCTTCCTTCTTTGTCAAGTTGGAGGTGTACCATCCTTCAGCCATGTCATATAAGAAGGTCTCTCTCTTCCTACTGTGTCATGCAGGAGGGCATGTCTTCCCTCTGTGTCATGTAAAAGGACATGTATTCCCATTGTTTCATGCAGGAGGGATTAAAGTCTCACTGTGGCATGCAGGATGATCTGTCTTCTCACTGTGTCATGCAGGAGGACCTCTCCTCTCACTATGGCGTACAGGAGGGCCTGTCTTACCAGGTTATGCAAGACGACTGATTCCTCACCGCGTCATGCAGACGGGTGAGCATGACTTACCATCATGTACAAGGGATTCCCTCTTACTGTACCAGGCGAGGAGAGCCTGTCTTTCCCCTGTGTCACGCCGGGGGATCGCCTGGCCCCTCGTTGGTCTTCCTGGCCCACCTTATGGCCACGCCGTTGTTCGTGGGTGGCAGCCGTGGCCCACAATGCTCTCCGGTCCAGCCCGTGAGTCTGTCCCCATTAACTAAATGTCCCGGCTGAGTCCCGGATGTGAGTCACGTTCGTCTGGCGGATGTCTGTGGCGTCGGCGTGCCAGGCAGGCACCCGGATCACCTCCCTCACGCATATATTGACCTGCCTACTACCGCCCTGCCTCGCTTCCTCGCCGCTGAAGAGGATTCTTCGATGTATTTGATTCTACCGAGCGTGAATTATGAGGGGGTTGTGTGGTGGGAGCGAGACAGAGGAGACCTTGTTTTTAATGTACTGGATGAGGGTCGTCGAGCAGCGAGGTGGCAGTGTGTGCCGCCCTGACCCAGATCTGGGGAGTGGGAGTGCCCAGTGCCACATGCTCGCCACCTCGCCCCTGACAACAGGCTCCTGTTTGGGTACAAGCTAAGGTGAACTTCTGTATTATCATGAGGAAGAAGTTAGACCCCCCCAAAAAAAGTATTTTGTTTATGATAACACTAATAGCCCGTCGCCTAAGATACTCTGGTTGGAGCAGGTCCTCCTCCTCCTCCACTTCCTGTGCTGTGACAAACATGCAAACCCTCGACCTGGTCGTCATACTTGGCAGAGTCCCCAAGTAACAGACAGACAGATACAGCAACGTCCCCAGGACGGACTCAGCGGAATATATTCCGCGGAGGAACACAAGGGCAAAGCTCGTGGAGGAACACAAGGGCAGAACCCGAGCTCAGGTTTTTGCTATAGTGTTAAATAACCTTGCACGACGTGGAGGATGACACGGACGATCCTCCAAAGGGATCTTTGTGACCGGCGGCATACGAATACCTCTCTATACGCCCGTAATGAGGGAACTTGGCGACTAGAAATGTAAATCAGCCTCGGTCGTGGCAGTACATAATAAGGCTGCATATAATACTGTGTTGCTGCAACGTATTTCGTCCCCGACATGACTGGTGTTGCGTGAGGTGTAAGTCCACAGATGGAAACACTAGATCATGATGTTTGATGCGACAGAAAGACGTTCACTTGTCACATAACGCGGAAATGTGTTGTAGGAATTTACATTTTCTGGGAAATAATCCGGTGGTGTTGCTTTTTTCCCCCACAAAATTCACGGGGGAACTTTTTTTTTCTTTCTAGTATCTACAAACGTTGTAAGTGTTGTGGGTGGGTTACAATGTGATGGCTGGGGCTGGGTGCGTCTCCGGCAGGATAAAAACCACAGTATGTGCGGAATTTTCCTACAGGAGTGTGAGAGCCAAGTGGTCGTGGAGGGTGATGACGGAGTGGCATGGGCCCCACACACACTCCCTCACCCACCTCCCCCTCACCTGACGCATATCATGCAGGTGACGCATGGATGAGTGGGGGTCAAACAAGGGACGCACTGGGTTCGTGTCGGGTGTTGAGTTGACGCAATGAGTGTCGATATTGATAGAGGGGTTTTATGTTGACGCAGGGACTGTTAAGGGACGCAAGGATGTTGAAACAGAAATACGTAGTGTTGGTGGTGATGCTGGGCTGTTGAGACGAACGCAGGGAGTGTTGCGGTGTTGCGGGAATACTGAAGCAACACAGGAATGGTTGACACCGGAGTGTTGTGGTGATGCAGTTGGTGCTGGGATGACGCAGAAAGATTCCGAGGGACGCATTAAGTGCTTGGGTGAAGGAAGGAGTGTTGTGTGAGCGGAGTTAAACAGCTGTGTTTCAGACGGTGGTCAGAATGTTGAGTGATGCCGGGAACGTTGTGCACTGGGCACCAAGCCGGCGCCGCAGGGAGTACTAAGATGATGATGACACGGCTTTGACGCAGGGAGTGTTTACGGTAAGGCTGCCTTGATGTAGAGGGGGGATGTTGGGGTGAACTATCCTTGACGTGAGGGATGTTTTGTTAAGACAGTCTTGACGTAGGGGATGTTGCGTTGGAGTAGCCTTGACGTAGGGGGGTGTGTTGCGGTGAAGTAGCCTTGAAGCAGTGGTTGTTAGGGCGAGGCAACCCTGATACAAGGAGTGTGGCTGGGAGGGGAGTCTTGAGGGACGGAGGGTTCCGGCGACTAGATATGTGTTGTGACACAGGACACAGGGAGGCAAGACAATGTTACGTGGACACAGGGTATGCTGGGAAGGGTCGCCAGCTAACACACCAGTTGGCACGGGGTGGCAGCATGCGGCCTCGGGTGAGAGGGGGACACTAAGCTAACTTGTGTACCTAGAAGGTGGACGCATCTCCATGGACAGTAAAGGAAATACACATGGAGCAGGATGATATGAGAATGACCCACCCACCTCTCGCTCTCCCTCACACACACACACACACACACACACACACACACACACACACACACACACTCATGTGGGACAGGGTGTCGGGAGGGAGCATCATTATACCTTCATTCTGCACGTGGGAGGTTGCTCATGAGGCCACATGACGACAAGGACCTCATGGCCAGCGAGCACGCAGATGGAGGAGGAGGTGTCACGGCTCTGGGACATGGGAGTATGGGGGAGGGGGTGGCCCCACGGAACACAGTACAGGGAAGAGGGTCATGGGTGTAGCACTAGAGGGGGGGGGGGGGGAGTGACGACTGTGGTACAGGGAGGACGCTAGGCCCGTGACGTGTGAGTCACTCCATGAGTCGTCTGGTGTACGCTGCGTGTAGACCTGAGTGTGTGTGTGTGTGTGTGTTGTTTGTGTGTGTGTGTGTGTGTGTGTGTGTGTGTGTGTGTGTGTGTTTAAGGATGAATTGTTTGTGTAAATATTTTGTTTGATGTGGAAGCTGCTAATATCTTTTGTACAGTAACCAACATGACAAGAATTCACGTGTCATAATCTTGGCCGTCTTGGGTGAAAAGGAAAGCAGAATATGAGACAAAAGAATGAGGAGAACGTGGAGTGAAGTTGGCCTGACCCTTCAAGGCAGAAAGGTTACAGGAGAAGGGGAGACACAGGTGAAGGAAGAAGATCCCACAGCTCCGTTGTTCAAGGAATAAAGGAGGTGTATGTATACGTTCCGGCCTCCTGTGGTAGCTATCTGAACAGGAACTGTGGCAGCTGTCGGCCTGTTGCATGCTGCGGGTCCAGGCCATGGTGGATGGGGCGCAGGCAGATAGCACAGAAGAATAGTCGCTGAAAATCACAAGAGGAGAGAGAGTGATAGGTGAAGAAAGGTGATAGTTAAAGCGATAATGAGGTTGAAGGCTTGTAATTCCACCCTGATTTAAGATTGAGGTACAAGAGCCAGTTCAACATTGTCCACAGTGGACAAATGAGTCTCTCTGTAGATATGGAATAAGTAGTGCTCACGGGAAAATGATTATGGCACGAGTGCAGCTCCTGCGCCGTTTGGGAAGCAGGTATCCGACGATCTCCATACATGGTTTTCAGGACTATTCCGTGTTGATGTTAGTACAACGTTGAGCTGTAGTGTCTGGGAATTTAGCTTTGGGAGACCAGTTTGTGTTGATGATATACGGATGGAAAAAGCCTTTTTACACCATTGAATTTGACCAAGTTACTTCTTTTCCCCGTCCTCAGATGCTCCCCACGCCTGAATTAAGAGAGGAAATAGTTCACTGAGAGAATACAGTGAAGAGGAGGAGGGGAACTACACTGAACTAGGGAGAATGAAATGATTGGCGCAAGAGTGAGTAAAGTCAAAGGTTGAAGGAAAATCATATATGGAGAGAGAGAGAGAGAGAGAGAGAGAGAGAGAGAGAGAGAGAGAGAGAGAGAGAGAGAGAGAGAGAGAGAGAGAGAGAGAGGGGGTGATGGGACAGAACTCTATGGGACACACCTGCACTGGACCGACTATCAACGAAGCTATGCACTGGAGAACAGATAGCAACAGAAGGGCCAAAGAAAGGAAGTTAAATTGCCCCCTAAATACTGAAGGCCATAGTAAAAGATTCACCCCAAATACTTGAGAGAGGAGGGCCAGAGATGTCACTTAAATCACTTAGCCTTGCACCACAGGAGCCATACTGGTGGTCTGAGAGAAAGGGATAAGATTGTAAATGTTCAGGAAAGTTAGAGGTAAGGAAATATTGCAAGACGTGAGAGATAGCAGATGTAAGAGTTGTGGGGCGATACTTGGATGGGTTAAGATGATGTCCTTTCTCAGGGATGGACTGCAACAAGCCACACAGCCAGGACGGACGAAAGTTTAGGTTTTCAGTGCGACGGAATAGGCAAACAAGAGCTGGAGTTAACGCAGAGGCACACCCGCTTAAGGCATGAGGAGGTGTGTCATCCTGACCCAACGCCTTGCCCACCTCAAGTAGGTAGGAGGGTACTGGACAGACCGCGCATGACGAGGATAAAGAGAGAGCACAGGTTCAGTAGGAGGAAGTGGAGGAGGAGGAGGAGGAGGAGGACAGAGAATCATCCAGTGTAGTCTGAGGAAATTAAGAGACCGGAAAAGTCAGTAGGAGACTTAGACATCGAGGGCTCTGATCGAAATGGAGGAAAAAAAGGTTGAATTACAGAATCACTTGCGATGCTTTTGGTTGAGAACTGGAAAGAAATATCAGCAGAAAGAAGCCAGTTCAGCATATGATTTACAGTATGTAAAGATTCTCAGAAGAAACGAAGAGTGAGGTGCACGAGGCGGTGTAGGGAAAGATACAGATGATGGCTTACCATTGAGTTGCCAACGGCAAGAGAACCATTACTACTGCTTAGGCCAAGTGGGTCAGGTTCTCAGGTCAGACTGGGAGTACGGGTGCTTGCCTAGGACTTGAACAACAGCTGTTTAGAAGAATTATCAGCTTGTGAACAGGTCTTCCAGTTTCTTGGAGGCAGATTGTATGAATAGTGTAGTGTCACAGTGATGCCTCATATGTTTGTTGAGTAGAGGAAATACAGAGTCATCACAGGAGATGGAAAATTAAAGATGTTTCAGGAAGTAGAAAGAATTTATGGTTTTAGAGGCATTAAACGTGATCAGGTTGCGAATGTCCCGCTGGTATGTTGTGTCCTAATCTGTTGTAGAGGCAGTTATGACCAGGTTAGACGTAGGCTGAGCATGAGAGGATGAAGGAGGTTTGTTAGAGGTGGAGGAGTGTAAGGTCAAATTATTAGCCTATGGGTCCATTTTGTTATCTGATAGTAAAGAAAATGTTGATAAAAAGGATAAAGGACATTGGAAGTAGGTCAGAAGCAAGAGGGAAAGAGGGAGACGTAGTATTAATGTATGTATAGTTCTGGGGATAGACCAGCTAGAGAGGAATCTAGAAATGAAAGAATAGACTGAGGGAGGAAGGATCAAAGAGGATGATAGCTTGGAAATAAGACCCTGATGCCCCACCCTTCCAAAAAGCTCAGAAGATACTGAGGTCTGCAGTAAAAAATTTCTCAAAGTCTCTTACAGAAACGTTAATAAGAACGTTAGTGAAAACGTCAATAAGAACGTTAATGAAAACGTTAATAAGAACGTTAGATAGAGTGATGATACTGTATAAGAGCGAAGTTTGGGTACCTGTTGCATTACGGGTACCATTCTGTAATACCAGTGCAGTAGTGCCACCACCTTCCACCGTCATGAAACCAAGGCGAGTAATTTGTCAAAGTGTGTGTGTGTGTGTGTGTGTGTGTGTGTGTGTGTGTGATCTTATTTCTAAATCGCTGAATTAGAGCCATATTCCCCACAAGGGTACGCACCAGACTACCGTTATTGCACAGCCACTTTCAGCTGCTGTCAGTTATGGACACGTGATCTAGGACAAGCTGCTTGTGTGTGTGTGTGTGTGTGTGTGTGTGTGTGTGTGTGTGTGGACAGTGAGGCTGCCCTGTTACCATTAGTCTAGAATTCCACATAAGAGCCATATTCCCCCAAGGCTCTATACCAGTCTGCCATTATTGCACATCCACTTTGAGCCGTCATTTATGGACGCGTGACCTAGGACAAGCTGCTTGTGTGTGTGTGTGTGTGTGTGTGTGTGTGTGTGGACAGTGAGGCTGCCCTGTTACCATTAGTCTAGAATTCCACATAAGAGCCATATTCCCCCAAGGCTCTATACCAGTCTGCCATTGTTGCACAGCCACTTTGAGCCGTCATTTATGGACGCGTGACCTAGGACAAGCTGCTGGTATGTGTGTGTGTGTGTGGAGTGAGGCTGGCTGGCTGGCTTATGATTCACATCGTTGTCAGAGGAGCAGCTAGCTGGTTACCACTGGTCCAGACTTCCACTGAAGACTAGTCTTTAGGCTTGTGTTCTTCGAATATATATATATATATATATATATATATATATATATATATATATATATATATATATATATATATATATATATATATATATATATATATATATATATCTTTCAAACTATTCGCCATTTCCCGCATTAGCGAGGTAGCGTTAAGAACAGAGGACTGGGCCTTTGAGGGAATACCCTCACCTGGCCCAATTCTCTGTTCCTTCTTTTGGAAAATTAAAAAAAAAAAAAAACGAGAGGGGAGGATTTCCAGCCCCCCGCTCCCTCCCCTTTTAGTCGCTTTCTGCGACACGCAGGGAATACGTGGGAAGTATTCTTTCTCCCCCATCCCCAGGGAATATATATATGTATATATATATATATATATATATATATATATATATATATATATATATATATATATATATATATATATAGTCTTTTTCTTCTTCTTTTCGAAGACTTGAATACCAGGATGTCCTAAGCACTGACAAGTGTTGAATTCCTTCGAAAAGTTTCACTAACATTCTCCATGTCTCAGCTGGTCGTCTGAGAGGTTGAAGTAGTGGTGGTATACCGTCTTTTAACACCTGAATTCTTGAGTTGTATATCGTTCAGAAATCATCCTCCTCGTCCATGGCAGAACAGCAGCAGCAACAGCTGCACCAGCAGCGCCGCCACCCACAACACCCACCAACAGAGGCGTCACCCACCCAGCCACCGCCCACCTGTCTCCAACTCGATCTCCTGACTCAGGTCTTCATCTGACACCAGCGTACAACGAGGACCAGCTTTCTCTCTCTCTCTCTCTCTCTCTCTCTCTCTCTCTCTCTCTCTCTCTCTCTCTCTCTCTCTCTCTCTCTCCTGCAGAAGTGGCCCTTCCCAGGATTTCATCATCATCTGATGATGGTGGTCTTTGTGACGATTCTTTATGAACTGTGACATGTTTTCTAGAGTGTCCTTTTTAGCGATTTTAGTCATGTATATATATATATATATATATATATATATATATATATATATATATATATATATATATATATATATATATTCCTATGAGTCGACGTGGAAAATGAAACACGATAAGTTCCCAAGTGCACTTTCGTGTAATAATCACATCAGGGGAGATACAAGAAAGAAATATAAGTCAGTTGGTATACAACGAAGAGACGTAGCTAGGACGCCATTTGGTAAACAAGTTTATATATATATATATATATATATATATATATATATATATATATATATATATATATATATATATATATATATATATAAATACCTGGGGATAAGGGAAATACTTCCCACGTATTTCCTGCGTGTCGTAGAATGCGTCTAAAAGGAGTGGGAGAGAGGGAGCTGGAAATCCTCACCTCTTTTTTTATTTTTCCCAGAAAAGGAACAGAGACGCTGGTTAAGTAAGTTTTCATCTACGAGGCTCAGTCATTTGTTCTTGACGCTACCTCGCTAACGCGAGAATTGGCGAATATACGTGTGTGTGTGTGTGTGTGTGTATATATATATATATATATATATATATATATATATATATATATATATATATATATATATATATACAAATATCATACAAACCTCCAAGAGCCAGACGAACTCCATCCTACTTACACAAAATAAAATGTAAAACTTTAAAGTAATAATATCTGACGACCTTAAGTTTCAGGGAACACAAAAGAGCAACGGTTGCTCCGTCCAATATATATATATATATATATATATATATATATATATATATATATATATATATATATATATATATATATATGTCTTTCCTTTTAAACCATTTGCCAATTCCCGCGTTAGCGAGGTAGCGTTAAGAACAGAGGACTGGGCCTTTTTTGGAATATCCTCACCTGGCCCCCTTCTCTGTTCCTTCTTTTGGAAAATTAAAAAAAAAAAAAAACGAGAGGGGAGGATTTCCAGCCCCCCGCTCCCTCCACTTTTAGTCGCCTTCTACGACACATACCTACACAGCTTTCCATGGTTTACCCCAGACGCTTCACATGTCCTGATTCAATCCACTGACAGCACGTCAACCCCGGTATACCACATCGATCCAATTCACTCTATTCCTTGCCCTCCTTTCACCCTCCTGCATGTTCAGGCCCCGATCACACAAAATCTTTTTCACTCCATCTTTCCACCTCCAATTTGGTCTCCCACTTCTCCTCGTTCCCTCCACCTCCGACACATATATCCTCTTGGTCAATCTTTCCTCACTCATTCTCTCCATGTGCCCAAACCATTTCAAAACACCCTCTTCTGCTCTCTCAACCCCTCCTTGTATTTTTAACTTTCTAAAATGGGAAACAGAAGGAGGAGTCACGCGGGGAGTGCTCATCCTCCTCGAAGGCTCAGACTGGGATGTCTAAATGTGTGTGGATGTAACCAAGATGTGAAAAAAGGAGAGATAGGTAGTATGTTTGAGGAAAGGAACCTGGATGTTTTGGCTCAGAGTGAAACGAAGCTCAAGGGTAAAGGGGAAGAGTGGTTTGGGAATGTCTTGGGAGTAAAGTCAGGGGTTAGTGAGAGGACAAGAGCAATGGAAGGAGTAGCAATACCCCTGAAACAGGAGTTGTGGGAGTATGTGATAGAATGAAAGTAAATTCTCGATTAATATGGGTAAAACTGAAAGTTGATCGAGAGAGATGGGTGATTATTGGTGCATATGCACCTGGGCATGAGAAGAAAGATCATGAGAGGCAAGTGTTTTGGGAGCAGCTGAAAGTGTGTTAGTGGTTTTGATGCACGAGACCGGGTTATAGTGATGGGTGATTTGAATGCAAAGGTGAGTAATGTGGCAGTTGAGGGAATAATTGGTATACATGGGGTGTTCAGTGTTGTTAATGGAAATGGTGAAGAGCTTGTAGATTTATGCGCTGAAAAAGGACTGGTGATTGGGAATACCTGGTTTAAAAAGCGAGATATACATAAGTATACGTATGTAAGTAGGAGAGATGGCCAGAGAGCGTTATTGGATTACGTGTTAATTAACAGGCGCGGGAAAGAGAGGCTTTTGGATGTTAATGTGCTGAGAGGTGCAACTGGAGGGATGTCTGATCATTATCTTGTGGAGGCTAAGGTGAAGATTTGTATGGGTTTTCAGAAAAGAAAAGTGAATGTTGGGGTGAAGAGGGTGGTGAGAGTAAGTAAGCTTGGGAAGGAGACTTGTGTGAGGAAGTACCAGGAGAGACTGAGTACAGAATGGAAAAAGGTGAGAACAATGGAAGTAAGGGGAGTGGGGGAGGAATGGGATGTATTTAGGGAATCAGTGATGGATTGCGCAAAAGATGCTTGTGGCATGAGAAGAGTGGGAGGTGGGTTGATTAGAAAGGGTAGTGAGTGGTGGGATGAAGAAGTAAGAGTATTAGTGAAAGAGAAGAGAGAGGCATTTGGACGATTTTTGCAGGGAAAAATGCAATTGAGTGGGAGACGTATAAAAGAAAGAGACAGGAGGTCAAGAGAAAGGTGCAAGAGGTGAAAAAAAGGGCAAATGAGAGTTGGGGTGAGAGAGTATCATTAAATTTTAGGGAGAATAAAAAGATGTTCTGGAAGGAGGTAAATAAAGTGCGTAAGACAAGGGAGCAAATGGGAACTTCATTGAAGGGCGCAAATGGGGAGGTGATAACAAGTAGTGGTGATGTGAGAAGGAGATGGAGTGAGTATTTTGAAGGTTTGTTGAATGTGTTTGATGATAGAGTGGCAGATATAGGGTGTTTTGGTCGAGGTGGTGTGCAAAGTGAGAGGGTTAGGGAAAATGATTTGGTAAACAGAGAAGAGGTAGTAAAAGCTTTGCGGAAGATGAAAGCCGGCAAGGCAGCGGGTTTGGATGGTATTGCAGTGGAATTTATTAAAAATGGGGGTGACTGTATTGTTGACTGGTTGGTAAGGTTATTTAATGTATGGATGACTCATGGTGAGGTGCCTGAGGATTGGCGGAATGCGTGCATAGTGCCATTGTACAAAGGCAAAGGGGATAAGAGTGAGTGCTCAAATTACAGAGGTATAAGTTTGTTGAGTATTCCTGGTAAATTATATGGGAGGGTATTGATTGAGAGGGTGAAGGCATGTACAGAGCATCAGATTGGGGAAGAGCAGTGTGGTTTCAGAAGTGGTAGAGGATGTGTGCTTTGAAGAATGTATGTGAGAAATACTTAGAAAAGTAAATGGATTTGTATGTAGCATTTATGGATCTGGAGAAGGCATATGATAGAGTTGATAGAGATGCTCTGTGGAAGGTATTAAGAATATATGGTGTGGGAGGCAAGTTGTTAGAAGCAGTGAAAAGTTTTTATCGAGGATGTAAGGCATGTGTACGTGTAGGAAGAGAGGAAAGTGATTGGTTCTCAGTGAATGTAGGTTTGCGGCAGGGGTGTGTGATGTCTCCATGGTTGTTTAATTTGTTTATGGATGGGGTTGTTAGGGAGGTGAATGCAAGAGTTTTGGAAAGAGGGGCAAGTATGAAGTCTGTTGGGGATGAGAGAGCTTGGGAAGTGAGTCAGTTGTTGTTCGCTGATGATACAGCGCTGGTGGCTGATTCATGTGAGGAACTGCAGAAGCTGGTGACTGAGTTTGGTAAAGTGTGTGAAAGAAGAAAGTTAAGAGTAAATGTGAATAAGAGCAAGGTTATTAGGTACAGTAGGGTTGAGGGTCAATTCAATTGGGAGGTGAGTTTGAATGGAGAAAAACTGGAGGAAGTGAAGTGTTTTAGATATCTGGGAGTGGATCTGGCAGCGGATGGAACCATGGAAGCGGAAGTGGATCATAGGGTGGGGGAGGGGGCGAAAATTCTGGGAGCCTTGAAGAATGTGTGGAAGTCGAGAACATTATCTCGGAAAGCAAAAATGGGTATGTTTGAAGGAATAGTGGTTCCAACAATGTTGTATGGTTGCGAGGCGTGGACTATGGATAGAGTTGTGCGCAGGAGGATGGATGTGCTGGAAATGAGATGTTTGAGGATAATGTGTGGTGTGAGGTGGTTTGATCGAGTAAGTAACGTAAGGGTAAGAGAGATGTGTGGAAATAAAAAGAGCGTGGTTGAGTGAGCAGAAGAGGGTGTTTTGAAATGGTTTGGTCACATGGAGAGAATGAGTGAGGAAAGATTGACCAAGAGGATATATGTGTCGGAGGTGGAGGGAACAAGGAGAAGAGGGAGACCAAATTGGAGGTGGAAAGATGGAGTGAAAAAGATTTTGTGTGATCGGGGCCTGAACATGCAGGAGGGTGAAAGGAGGGCAAGGAATAGAGTGAATTGGAGGGATGTGGTATACCGGGGTTGACGTGCTGTCAGTGGATTGAATCAAGGCATGTGAAGCGTTTGGGGTAAACCATGGAAAGCTGTGTAGGTATGTATATTTGCGTGTGTGGACGTATGTATATACATGTGTATGGGGGTGGGTTGGGCCATTTTTTTCGTCTGTTTCCTTGCGCTACCTCGCAAACGCGGGAGACAGCGACAGAGCCAAAAAAAAAAAGAAAAAAAGTGTATACATATATATATATATATATATATATATATATATATATATATATATATATATATATATATATGTGTGTCTTTTTTTTTTATTTTGCTTTGTCGCATGTGTGTGTGCGTGTGTAAGTATGAATGGGTATATGTATATGTGTATATGTGTGTATGTCTGTTCCCAGGTGCTACCTTGCTGACACAGGAAACAGCATTCAAGTATCAAATACATGTGTGAGGACAATATGTGGTGTGAGGTTGTTTGATCAAGTAATGGAAGGGTAAGAGAGAGACATATGTGCATGTGTGGGCTTTTATGTATGTACATGTTTGTGTGGGTGGGTTGGGCCATTCCTTTGTCTGTTTCCTTGTGCTACCTCGCTAATGCGGGAGACAGCAACTAAGTATAATAAACATAAATATATATATATATATATATATATATATATATATATATATATATATATATATATATATATATATATATATATATATATATATGTATGTTATCCCTGGGGATAGGGGAGAAAGAATACTTCCCACGTATCCCCTGCGTGTCGTAGAAGGCGACTAAAAGGGGAGGGAGCGGGTGGTTGGAAATCCTCACCTCTCCCTTTTTTTTTTTTTAATTTTCCAAAAGAAGGAACAGAGAAGGGGGCCAGGTGAGGATATTCCCTCTAAGGCCCAGTCCTCTGTTCTTAACGCTACTTCGCTAATGTGGGAAATGGCGAATAGTGTGAAAGAAAGAAAAGAGTATATATATATATATATATATATATATATATATATATATATATATATATATATATATATATATATATATATCTTTCTTTTCTTTCAAACTATTCGCCATTTCCCGCATTAGCGAGGTAGCGTTAAGAACAGAGGACTGGGCCTTTGAAGGAATACCCTCACCTGGCCCAATTCTCTGTTCCTTCTTTTGGAAAATTGAAAAAAAAAAGGGAGAGGTGAGGATTTCCAACCACCCGCTCCCTCCCCTTTTAGTCGCCTTCTACGACACGCAGGGAATACGTGGGAAGTATTCTTTCTCCCCTATCCCCAGGGATAACATATATATATATATATATATATATATATATATATATATATATATATATATATATATATATATATATATATATATATATATATATGTGAGCAAATGAATTACAATTAACACGTGATTCAGGATTATACTGGTAGGTAAGTGGAGGATAAAACTCGAAGATCCGGGCTCTCTCGTGGGTGTCTTCACTACACCAGGGATTTCGAGAGAATGATACATGGGTTTTACAGACACACGGAGGGGGGGAAGGACACGTAGAGGGCATGACCTTATCAGACGAGGATCAGATAAACGACGTGAACACTGGGACGTAACATAGTGAGGGGAGACTTCGCGTCAGAACTTTTGCTCGGTTTTAGTTGAAGTTTACACGTACGTATGTTGACTTTTTTAACAAGATCATTATTGTTTTTTTTTCATGTTTTATTTGGGACATTCTGGAAAAGAAATGAATGTACGAATCAAGCAGCATCAGTTAGCGTTCCTGTTGGGCAAGAACCAAGCGCTTTGTTCCTGCATATGCAAGACTTCAGCCACCCTGCTGGCTGAAACGATGCTCAGAAGACTGTATCTTGTCATCCAGTCATAGATAGAAACATTACAGAATCTAGCATTCATCAAGATAGATTCCGAACCAGTATGACGCTGGGATTGTAGGAGTTAGATCCCTTCAGGATTAGAAGAATTGTTGGCTTGTATACGTGTATAACCTGTTCCATGACCTGGCTTGCTTACTTTATGTGGTCACGTCTCGTACCTGACCTCGCCTGACCCTGGCCTGATGAGGTCACCCCCACTTACTCGTCTCGTATATCTGGAAAACCCACCTTTGTTCATTCTCTTTCTCTCTATCCTTCATGAAGTGAAGACACACACCAAAGCGCTTGGATTTTCGTGTCTTACTTCCCTTAGGGCGACCAGCATATATATATATATATATATATATATATATATATATATATATATATATATATATATATATATATATATATATATATTTTTTTTTTTTTTTTTCTTTTTCTTTTAAACTATTCGCCATTTCCCGCGTTAGCGAGGTAGCGTTAAGAACAGAGGACTGGGCCTTTTTTGGAATATCCTCACCTGGCCCCCTCTGTTCCTTCTTTTGGAAAAAAAAAAAATATATATATATATATATATATATATATATATATATATATATGTATATAAATATATATATATATATATTCATTTATGTATTTTACTTAATCGCCGTCTTCCGCGTCGGCGAGGTAGCGCAAGGAAACAGACGAAACAGACGAGGAATGGCCCAACCCACCCACATACACATATATATACATAAACGCCCATACACGCACATTTCAACGTATACATACATACACAGACATATATATATATATATATATATATATATATATATATATATATATATATATATATATATATATATATATATATATATATTATTTTATTTTTTTTTATTTTGCTTTGTCGCTGTCTCCCGCGTTTGCGAGGTAGCGCAAGGAAACAGACAAATGAAATGGCCCAACCCACCCCCATACACATGTATATCCATACACATCCACACACGCAGGTGTTTGCTTTGAAGAATGTATGTGAGAAATACTTAGAAAAGCAAATGGATTTGTATGTAGCATTTATGGATCTGGAGAAGGCATATGATAGAGTTGATAGAGATGCTCTGTGGAAGGTATTAAGAATATATGGTGTGGGAGGAAAGTTGTTAGAAGCAGTGAAAAGTTTTTATCGAGGATGTAAGGCATGTGTACGTGTAGGAAGAGAGGGAAAGTGATTGGTTCTCAGTGAATGTAGGTTTGCGGCAGGGGTGTGTGATGTCTCCATGGTTGTTTAATTTGTTTATGGATGGGGTTGTTAGGGAAGTAAATGCAAGAGTTTTGGAAAGAGGGGCAAGTATGAAGTCTGTTGGGGATGAGAGAACTTGGGAAGTGAGTCAGTTGTTGTTCGCTGATGATACAGCGCTGGTGGCTGATTCATGTGAGAAACTGCAGAAGCTGGTGACTGAGTTTGGAAAAGTGTGTGGAAGAAGAAAGTTAAGAGTGAATGTGAATAAGAGCAAGGTTATTAGGTACAGTAGGGTTGAGGGTCAAGTCAATTGGGAGGTGAGTTTGAATGGAGAAAAACTGGAGGAAGTGAAGTGTTTTAGATATCTGGGAGTAGATCTGGCAGCGGATGGAACCATGGAAGCGGAGGTGGATCATAGGGTGGGGGAGGGGGCGAAAATCCTGGGGGCCTTGAAGAATGTGTGGAAGTCGAGAACATTATCTCGGAAAGCAAAAATGGGTATGTTTGAAGGAATAGTGGTTCCAACAATGTTGTATGGTTGCGAGGCGTGGGCTATGGATAGAGTTGTGCGCAGGAGGATGGATGTGCTGGAAATGAGATGTTTGAGGACAATGTGTGGTGTGAGGTGGTTTGATCGAGTGAGTAACGTAAGGGTAAGAGAGATGTGTGGAAATAAAAAGAGCGTGGTTGAGAGAGCAGAAGAGGGTGTTTTGAAGTGGTTTGGGCACATGGAGAGGATGAGTGAGGAAAGATTGACCAAGAGGATAGATGTGTCGGAGGTGGAGGGAACAAGGAGAAGAGGGAGACCAAATTGGAGGTGGAAAGATGGAGTGAAAAAGATTTTGTGTGATCGGGGCCTGAACATGCAGGAGGGTGAAAGGAGGGCAAGGAATAGAGTGAATTGGAGCGATGTGGTATACCGGGGTTGACGTGCTGTCAGTGGATTGAAGCAGGGCATGTGAAGCGTCTGGGGTAAACCATGGAAAGCTGTGTAGGTATGTATATTTGCGTGTGTGGACGTATGTATATACATGTGTATGGGGGGGGGGGGGTTGGGCCATTTCTTTCGTCTGTTTCCTTGCGCTACCTCGCAAACGCGGGAGAAAGCGACAAAGTATAATAAAACTGTATAATAAAATAATCCACACACGCAAATATACATACCTATACATCTCAATGTACACATATATATACACACACAGACAGATACATATATACCCATGCACACAATTCACACTGTCTGCCTTTATTCATTCCCATCGCCACCTTGCCACACATAGAATACCATCCCCCTCCCCACTCATGTGGACGAGGTAGCGCTAGGAAAAGACAACAAAGGCCCCATTCGTTCACACTCAGTCTCTAGCTGTCATGCAATAATGCCCGAAACCACAGCTCCCTTTCCACATCCAGGCCCCACACAACTTTCCATGGTTTACCCCAGACGCTTCACATGCCCTGATTCAATCCACTGTCAGCATGTCAACCCCGATATACCACATCGATCCAATTCACTCTATTCCTTGCCCGCCTTTCACCCTCCTGCATGTTCAGGCCCCGATCACTCAAAATCTTTTTCACTCCATCTTTCCACCTCCAATTTGGTCTCCCTCTTCTCCTTGTTCCCTCCACCTCCGACACATCTATCCTCTTGGTCAATCTTTCCTCACTCATCCTCTCCATGTGCCCAAACCACTTCAAAACACCCTCTTCTGCTCTCTCAACCACGCTCTTTTTATTTCCAAACATCTCTCTTACCCTTACGTTACTTACTCGATCAAACCACCTCACACCACACATTGTCCTCAAACATCTCATTTCCAGCACATCCACCCTCCTGCGCACAACTCTATCAATAGCCCACGCCTCGCAACCATACAACATTGTTGGAACCACTATTCCTTCAAACATACCCATTTTTGCTTTCCGAGATAATGCTCTCGACTTCCACACATTCTTCAAGGCTCCCAGGATTTTCGCCCCCTCCCCCACCGTATGATCCACTTCCGCTTCCATGGTTCCATCCGCTGCCAGATCCACTCCCAGATATCTAAAACACTTTACTTCCTCCAGTTTTTCTCCATTCAAACTTACCTCCCAATTGACTTGACCCTCAACTCTACTGTACCTAATAACCTTGCTCTTATTCACATTTACTCTTAACTTTCTTCTTTCACACACTTTACCAAACTCAGTCACCACCTTCTGCAGTTTCTCAAACACACACACACACACACACACACACACACACACACACACACACACACACATATATATATATATATATATATATATATATATATATATATATATATATATATATCACATGAATCAGCCACCAGCGCTGTATCATCTGCGAACAACAACTGACTCACTTCCCAAGCTCTCTCATCCCCAACAGACTTCATACTTGCCCCTCTTTCCAAAACTCTTGCATTCACCTCCCTAACAACCCCATCCATAAACAAATTAAACAACCATGGAGACATCACACACCCCTGCCGCAAACCTACATTCACTGAGAACCAATCACTTTCCTCTCTTCCTACACGTACACATGCCTTACATCCTCGATAAAAACTTTTCACTGCTTCTAACAACTTGCCTCCCACACCATATATTCTTAATACCTTCCACAGAGCATCTCTATCAACTCTATCATATGCCTTCTCCAGATCCATAAATGCTACATACAAATCCATTTGCTTTTCTAAGTATTTCTCACATACATGAGAAGCTGGTGACTGAGTTTGGTAAAGTGTGTGAAAGAAGAAAGTTTAGAGTAAATGTGAATAAGAGCAAGGTTATTAGGTACAGTAGGGTTGAGGGTCAAGTCAATTGGGAGGTAAGTTTGAATGGAGAAAAACTGGAGGAAGTAAAGTGTTTTAGATATCTGGGAGTGGATCTGGCAGCGGATGGAACCATGGAAGCGGAAGTGGATCATAGGGTGGGGGAGGGGGCGAAAATTCTGGGAGCCTTGAAGAATGTGTGGAAGTCGAGAACATTATGTCGGAAAGCAAAAATGGGTATGTTTGAAGGAATAGTGGTTCCAACAATGTTGTATGGTTGCGAGGCGTGGGCTATGGATAGAGTTGTGCGCAGGAGGATGGATGTGCTGGAAATGAGATGTTTGAGGACAATGTGTGGTGTGAGGTGGTTTGATCGAGTAAGTAATGTAAGGGTAAGAGAGATGTGTGGAAATAAAAAGAGCGTGGTTGAGAGAGCAGAAGAGGGTGTTTTGAAATGGTTTGGGCACATGGAGAGAATGAGTGAGGAAAGATTGACCAAGAGGATATATGTGTCGGAGGTGGAGGGAACGAGGAGAAGAGGGAGACCAAATTGGAGGTGGAAAGATGGAGTGAAAAAGATTTTGTGTGACCGGGGCCTGAACATGCAGGAGGGTGAAAGGAGGGCAAGGAATAGAGTGAATAGGTTCGATGTGGTACACCGGGGTTGACGTGCTGTCAGTGGATTGAATCAAGGCATGTGAAGCGTTTGGGTAAACCATGGAAAGCTGTGTAGGTATGTATATTTGCGTGTGTGGACGTATGTATATACATGTGTATGGGGGTGGGTTGGGCCATTTCTTTCGTCTGTTTCCTTGTGCTACCTCGCAAACGCGAGAGACAGCGACAAAGCAAAAGAAAAAAAAAAAAAAAAATATATATATATATATATATATATATATATATATATATATATATATATATATATATATATATATATATACTTTTCAAGTCTTACTGGAACTCGCCTCCCCGAAGTTACACCACGAGTGAAGTCACCTAAGAACTAATCACTTCAAAGGACTCTGCATATCCCTGCTCCTCGAAGTAGCGCAGGCTTCGGCCGCAGGAGCATTTAGAAAGGTCCTGGGTAGTAACATTAGGACTTTCCTAGAAATTGGTTCAGGGATACTTGAAAATGAATAGATTAATAATCATTTGATTATTAATCTGCGCCTCATTACCATATGAAGGTGATGAAGATGGCATACAGCGAAGAACAGCCTAGGTGTTTGTGCATCAGGGATGGTGAGTTTGTCTCCTTGTCTCTCTGTAGAAAAAGTTATAGTGCTAAAAATAGGACCTGTGTGGGGCGTAAAGAAAAACCGGTTCCCCAACCAGAACCACTGGTTTCGTACCCTAGAACAGCCGGCTCCGTCCGTACCTACAACAACCGGGAAAATATCTAGAACAACCGGGGCGCCACGTCCTGAACAACCGGGGAGCCACGTCCTGAACAACCGTTAACGAATTTTCTGCTCTTGTCCACTTGGGTTCCGCAACTGGTTCAAGGCCTTCCGATGAGGCGAGCGCCGATAACCCGGCAGGTAACAAGGTACATAAATGTGTGTGTGTGTGTGTGTGTGTGTGTTGAAAGGGACTCTGGGTTCACACAGTACCGATCTATTGCGGCAACACCACGTCAGGTGAGGTGACTGACAGTTAAGGTGAACTGCCGAGTGGCTGGGTATGAGCGCTGAGAGTCTACACAGACAAGGAAATGTTCAGCTGTAAACACCGGTGTTAGGGTCTTCGCCAGGTGCATAGAAAGAGCAACCAGAGGCAATGAGGCAAGAAACACGTAGAGAGAGAGAGAGAGAGAGAGAGAGAGAGAGAGAGAGAGAGAGAGAGAGAGAGAGAGAGAGAGAGAGAGAGTTTCATTTATTCTATGAGAGTACTGGATGAATGGAGCGAGCTGGGTGTCGGTACTGTGGATGTGGACCTCATGTGGAGGTTTCCAAAATTTGTATGACGGTAGAGGTAGATGCAAGTGATTGTACGACTCCCTCCTTGTACCGTACAAATTGGTAATTGTCAACATGTTATACCTACACACACACACACACACACACACACACACACACACACACACACACACACACACACACACAAGAACCTCCATGTTGCATGTTCTCGGCATTGTTGACCATGATTTGCGCACGGGCCAGCCCGCGTTCGAAACCTAGCCGAGGAGTCGACCTACACCCAACCCAGCCGTTCATCCTCCCCTCGGGGCTGGTCAATAAATGGCGTAGTCTGGTGTGTTTATGTGTGTGTGTGTGTGTGTGTGTGTGTGTGTGTGTGTTTACACCTGAGAGAGTATATTTATATAGAAAGTTAAGAGAAGGGGGCAACATGAGTGTAAAAACCCTTTCCCCGTAATACACAAGAGTGATCACACACGGGTATACCACCTGATCGTCTGGCCTACCTCCCTGCTACTCTCTAAAGGTGAAACGAAAGATTAAAGCCCTTGATACTGAGGGAGGGTCTGAAGCGTGTAATTTTCCCTAATATAGAGTGCAATTAACCTAATTACGCCTTTAATTTGTCTCTGGAACGTATCCAAACCTTCGTCGTAGTAGGAAGAATATGTAGTGTATCACACAGAGTTACAAAGACGACGCTAGTAGCGTACATCACAGTAATACAAGTTGACCAAGCTCTGTAATTCACATATCATTAGAAGTCATAATAAAATACCTTGAAGAGCTGGTAGAGTTGTGTGTGTGTGTGTGTGTGTGTGTGTGTGTGTGTGTGTGTGTGTAATACCTGTTTGCACCATACTGGAAGGGAGTTTTTGCACTCGTGGAACCCCCATCTCTTGAATAGACTCTAATATCGTACAACCTTCTAAACTTCTGTATGCTGTCTACATTGACCTCGTCTTTTCCAGCTAATTCCATTCGTCTGCGACTCTTATACTGTTGAAGTGTTTCTTTGCAACTTTTTTTAAAAGCTTTTTCTGTTTACTTTCATGTTATTTCCTCAGATTGTCCTGTCTGTACATTCTTCGAAGAACTGTCTGACGTCATCATTCTCCTTTGAAGACTTAAAAGCTGTGATAAGCTAACCCCCTCACTCTTCTCTCCTCTGTGTAGGGGCAAATTTAAGGCTTGTAGCCTTTCCCTGCAACACAGCACTCATAATTGCTTCAGTTTTTGTAGGTCTCCTGTGGACCTTCTCTATCAACTCATTGTGGTTCTTTAGATGCAGTGACCAAACTTGAGAAGCATATTTTTAGCTTTGTCCTTGTGTAGGCTACGAAGAGCTTGATGAATTATTCCTTTCCAGTACAGTGGACAGAGATTCTAATATTTGCCGGTCGACAGTTTGATTCCTTATCTCTTCTCTTATTCTGGGACTTGGCGATAGGGTTGGGCTTATGTTCATTTCCAAGGCCCTCTCAGAAATAGAATCCCGTAGCTTAAATCCTACAAAATGATGATTATACTTCCCTCACACTGCCATCCTCATTACATCTTGCTCGGGTGGAACCTCATCATCCCTGTGCCAGACTAACACCGAGGTCTTGTTTTAGGTCCTCCCCCCTGATGTAACCTGATGCGACCCTGCTTGTCCCTCACTTCCCCTCATGGACCTCTGAGCCATCTGCAAACCCGTTCATGGTGTGTGTGTGTGTGTGTGTGTGTGTGTGTGTGCGTGGCGTTTTATGTACTACGTTGATCATTACTGGGCCACTGTACTCCGGTTCAGAGTACATACATATGTACACGAACTAGGAATATTTCACGTCAGGGGAGCACCATCATCATCACCGCTGCTGCTACCGCCCGGGGGACTGCACTCCTCCCCGAGGACAACTCGATCACCCTCCGGGGTCAACCCTTCAACCTCGGGGACAACCCTTGACCCACGGGGACAAGTCTTCACCCTGGGGGACAACTCTTCACCCTCGGGCACAGCCCTTCACCCTGGGAGACAACCCTTCAGCCTTGGGGACAACCCTTCACCTTCGGGGACAGCCCTTCACCCTGGGGGACATGGTGCAGCCTTTCACCCTCGGGGACACCATTTCACCCTGGGAGATAACCCTTCACTGCGGGGACACCCTTTTACCCTAAGGTACAACCTTCCATCCTCGAGGGCAACCCTTCTCCCTGGTGACAAACCTTCACCCTGGGGACAACCCTTTACCCTCGGGGACAACCCCTCACCCTCGGGGACAACCAGTCACCTTCGGGGACAACCCCTTACCCTCGAGGACAACCAGTCACCTTCGGGGGCAACCCCTCACCCTCGGGGACAACCCCTCACCCTCGAGGACAACCAGTCACCTTCGGGGACAACCCCTCACCCTCGAGGACAACCAGTCACCCTCGGGGACAACCCCTCACCCTCGGGGATAACCCCTCACGCTCGGGGACAACCCCTCACCCTCGGGGACAACCCCTCACCCTCGGGGACAACCCCTCACGCTCGGGGACAACCCCTCACCTTCGGGGACAACCCCTCACCCTCGGGGACAACCCCTCACCCTCGGGGACACTGGCTTCTAGATCTTCCTAAATTCTGCCGTAATAATGGCAAGATCATTTCTCCCTGACCTCAAAAAGTCGTACCTAGGTAGGTCTTGTTGTACTCCTGGGTTATGTTTTAGATATCTGGGAGTGGATTTGGCAGCCGATGGAACCATGAAGCAGAAGTGAGTCACAGGGTGGGGGAAGGGGCGAAGGTTCTGGGAGCGTTGAAAAATGTGTGGAAGGCGAGAACGTTATCTCGGAAAGCAAAAATGGGTATCTTTGAAGGAATAATGGTTCCAACAATGTTATATGGTTGCGAGGCGTGGGCTATAGATAGAGTTGTGCGGAGGAGGGTGGATGTGCTGGAAATAAGATGTTTGAGGACAATATGTGGTGTGAGGTGGTTTGATCGAGTAAATAATGAAAGTGTAAGAGAGATGTGTGGTAATAAAAAGAGTGTGGTTGAGAGAGCAGAAGAGGGTGACTTAAAATGGTTTGGTCACATGGAGAGAATGAGTGAGGAAAGATTGACAAAGAGGATATATGTGTCAGAGGTGAAGGTAACAAGAAGTGGGAGACCAAATTGGAGGTGGAAGGATGGAGTAAAAAAGGTTTTGAGTGATCGGGGCCTGAACATGCAGGAGGGTGAAAGGCGTGCAAGGAATAGAGTGAATTGGAACGATTTGGTATACCAGGGTCGACGTGCTGTCAATGAATTGAAGCAGGGCATGTGAAACATCTGGGGTAAACCATGGAAAGTTTTGTGGGGCCTGGATGTGGAAAAGGAGCTGTGGTTTCGATGCATTATTCATGACAGCTAGAGACTGAGTGTGAACGAATGTGGCCTTTGTGTTTTCCTAGCGCTACCTCGCGCGCGTGCGGGGGGAGGGGGGGTTGTCATTCATGTGTGGCGGGGTGGCGACGGGAATGAATAAAGGCAGTAAGTATGAATTTGTATATGCATGTGTATGTATATATATATGCATACGTTGAAATATATAGGTATGTATATGTGCGTGTGTGGACGTGTATGTATATACATTTGTATGCGGGTGGGTTGGGGCATTCTTTCGTGTTTCCTTGCGCTACCTCGCTAACGCGGGAGACAGCGACAATTTATAATAAATATATAATAGATAGATAAATATATATATAGACATAGATACATATGTATAGATAGATATAGGTATATATTGGGGTCAGGAAGCGATGGTTTGCTATGGGCAAGTACGTACTGACCGGAAACATTAACTTGAGGTAACTTCCGGCTGGGATGGGGGGGGGTGGGGTGGGTCTGTCCATGGCCATCCGTGGCCCGTCGTGGTGGCGGGTGATGGACTGCGTGACCACGTGATATAAATAACAAACAGGGGGGGGGGGGGAGAGAAGGGGTTGCCTGCGTGCGTGCGTGGTTAGGGGAGGGGGTTGGGGGGGGGGATGGTGAGAGTTGGCAACCGGGGCTTGGGGGGCGGAGCAGCAGGGTCATTGGTAGGCTGACCCAGTTTCTCCCCGCGCCACTCAGGAAGTCCACACTTGGTGCAGCTTTTATTTCCCGGTCGCTGAACCCGACATGATCCAAGAGGACGACTTTCCACCTCTTCCCGAAAAAAAAAGAAAAAAAAAAAACGCGCAGGAGGGGAAAAGTGGTAGGTTTTTTTCCCTCAAACACCTGTCGTTTTTTTTTTTCGTGTGTGTGTGTGTGTGTGTGTGTGTGTGTGTTATACCAATGTTGCTTTACTGTGAGGGTACCTGTGGTCTACTGCTGGAGGAGGTAGGGGGGGGTGGGGTTGGTGGAAGGGGGTTGAGTCCGGACGGATGAAAATAATCCGTGTTGGTGATGGCGGCCGCCGCTGAGCGGGGGTTGACGAACTTGGCGAAAGTGAGAGGAAGTGTTGAGAGTAAATGTGAAGCTCCTGCCTGCCTGGTGCATGACCGGCTGTCATGAGGCGGCAGGTGTCATGCAGGGGGGGCGGGCCAGGGGTCGACCTCCACCGACCCATGCTTAGTAGTATGGTTATTATTTTTTTTTTTCCTTTTTTTTTTCTTTTTTTTTCGCGGGCAAGATTTATGTCTTGAGTCTGGCTGAGACAAGAGACAGTTGGAGGAACTGGGAGGAATGTGGCGGTGGTTGGCAATGTGTGTGTGTGTGTGTGTGTGTGTGTGTGTGTGTGTGTGTGTGTGTGTGTGGCTTTCACTAGCACACCTGCCTCTGGACGTCATGGTGGCAGGAGAGGGAGTGGTGGTGGGTGTGGGGGATGAAATGGAGGGAGGGTGACATTCACACCTGTTGTGGCTCTGGGTGGCACTCTACTTACCCCTGGTGGTGTTGGGGCTGCCTCAACCCCTGGTGGTGTTGGGGCTGCCTGACCCCCTGGTGGTGTTGGGGCTGCCTGACCCCCTGGTGGTGTTGGGGCTGCCTCACCCCCTGGTGGTGTTGGGGCTGCCTCACCCCCTGGTGGTGTTGGGGCTGCCTGACCCCCTGGTGGTGTTGGGGCTGCCTCACCCCCTGGTGGTGTTGGGGCAGCCTCACCCCCTGGTGGTGTTGGGGCTGCCTCACCCCCTGGTGGTGTTGGGGCTGCCTTGCCCCCTGGTTTCCCTGTTTCCTCCTCATTGTCTTGTTTGGGCTGCCCCCCCCCCCCCCCACGATCCTGAGGCACTCATTGGCCACCGGTGTGATGGCTCCCTTAACTGTCATTAGCGACATGGGTCTAATTGCCGCCTGCAACATTACTTGAGCAGCTTGGGAAGCCTGGGCCAGTGAGGTAAACTGACATTGTGAACTGGGGTCCTCTTCACCACTCGGGAGACGCCGTTCATCCTCACATTTCTTTGCTGATCTTTAAGCCCTCAGGCATAGCGGTGCGGCCCTTGTGTCTCAGCCAGTCATGTGTCTCACACCTAACATCTCTCATCATGACAGTCATGTGTCTCACACCTAACATCTCTCATCATGACAGCCATGTGTCTCACACCTAACATCTCTCATCATGACAGTCATGTGTCTCACACCTAACATCTCTCATCATGACAGTCATGTGTCTCACACCTAACATCTGTCGTCAGTAAACTGCTCTTCATATACCATGGCAGTTGCTTCTCTCGATCCCATGATGGTGTTTGATGTGACATTTCCCTGCGCTTCACCGACTCCGCTATTACGTATTGTTTTTTGTTTTTATTATCATTACCACTCAGTTTAACTGTGTTATCAAATGCCAATTGTTGACTGACCTGTATTACTCGTTAGACACTTAACCAGTAACTGAATGGTAGTTTCTTGTTAGAGATAACCGTAGTGTTGACCTGCCCACTCATGGCGCCTGATGGTTTACAGGGTCGTTATCCTCATGAATTGTGAGTCTGAGCCTTCATGAGGAAGCTCATATTTTATTTGTTTTGTATTTGTTTTTGGATGCTTCCCACGCGCCCCTAATAACCCTCTGATATGCTGAACTCCCTGATATGTTAAACTCCCTGATAACCCCCTGATATGCTAAAACCACTGATATGCTGAACCCCCATGATATGCAGAACTCCATGATAACCTCCTGATATGCAGAACTCCCTGATAACCTCCTGATATGCTGAACTCCCTGATAACCTTCTGATATGCTGAACTCCCTGATAACCTCCTGATATGCAGAACTCCCTGATAACCTCCTGATATGCTGAACTCCCTGATAACCTCCTGATATGCTGAACTCCCTGTTATTCTGAAACCGCCTGATGTGCCGGCAGTTGTTGAGGTTCTACTGATATGTTACAGGCTGCACTTGACTGGACTGGTAAATATACCGTAGGATATATTAGCAAGGTTATACAATGTGGGGTGTGTGTGTGTGTGTGTGTGTGTGTGTGTGGGAGGGGGGTGTATAAGTCTTATCTTTTCCCTTTTAATCATCTCTGATAAGCCATTACCTTTGGCGCAGATTGTGTGTCTGTGTGTATGTATGTATGTATGTTAGGGGAGGGGGAGAGAGGAATGCGCGGTGTGTGTAGGAGGAGGGATGCAGTTTGTGTGTGTGTGGGGGGGGGGGAGCAGAAGGCAGTGTTATGATGTGATCGTTACCTCCTTGCCCGCCACACACACACACACACACACACACACACACACACACACACCAGCTCCTCCGTACGTACCCCTGACTCCTGCTCCTGCTTAACAGCAGAAGATGATCACACCGAAAGCGAAAGTCCGAGGCTGATGTCACGATTGGCGGCCGTTGTGAAATGTGTCGGGGCGGCGGCACCTGCTGCTGCTCCCCCGTCACTTGTTATGTGGCGCATACGTCATCCAGCACACCTGCCCCCACCACACGCACCTGTAGGAACCAGCCAGCACTTTCCATGCCTCACACCCCCCTCACCTTCACCTCTACCCCCAGCAGACCTCCTCTGTGTATGAGGCAGTTTCCTCCTCCCACCCTCCACTCCGGGTATGTTTCCCCTCTCCTCTGTGCATCAGGCTGGCCGAGGTGACCTCTCATCCCCCCCCCCCCTCCCCACTTGCCGCGCGAGGCCGCAGCCTGCGCCCTCCACGCCCGAGCTACACCTACTGTGGTCTTATGTGTAGCATCTTCTTTATCAGGTGCTACCGGACCCCGCCTGCTTATGGTTACGCTTCCAGTGGAAAGGTTTGGTTGCACCATTTGAGTGCATTCTCCTCGGAGGACTTCTCACTCCAAAGGGGTCCGTCCTTTCCCTGCTTCTGATTGCAGTGCAGCCTTGAAGCTGCAGGAGTGCCCGGAGAAGGTGTGTTGCGGGTTATATAGTAATTATAAATATCATGAAGCACATCGGTATGATCCACGGTCTTTGACATGACCCATGAGGATCAAGGTACAACCCAGGTCTTATAACGTCGTGATCAGGAGTTTGGCGGAACTTAACCCATCCTGACATAACGTAACGTAACTTAACCTAATCTAACCTAACCTTAACCCAACGTAACGTAACGTAACCTAACCTTAACCCAACGTAACGTAACTTAACCTAACCTAACCTAACCTAACCTAACCTAACCTAACCTAACTTAACCTTAACCCAACGTAACGTAACGTAACCTAACCTTAACCCAACGTAACGTAACTTAACCTAACCTAACCTAACCTAACCTAACCTTAACCCAACGTAACGTAAATTAACCTATCCTAACCTTAACCCAACGTAACGTAACTCAACCTAACCTAACCTAACCTAACCTAACCTAACCTAACCTAACCAAACCTAACCAAACCTAACCTAACCTAACCTAACCTAACTTAACCTAACCTAACCTAACCTTAACCCAACGTAACGTAACTCAACCTAACCTAACCTAACCTAACCCATCCTAGCCTAACCTTAACCTAACCCATCTTACTTTACCCATCTAACCTTACCCATCCTAACCTAACCTTAACCCAACCCATCCTAACGTAACCTTAACCCAACCCATCCTAGCCTAACCTTAACCCAACTCATACCAACCTAACCTTAACCTAACCCGCCCTAACCTAAACCTAACCTAACCTAACTTAACGCTACGTGACTGGGCATTCTTGAAACACACACAAGTGTAGTAATGATAATGGTGCTCATAAATAAAGATTATAACAATGATGCTGTGTTGAATGCATTAGATTATTAGATTACCATAAGATGAAAAAAGAAAAGATCCAGCATCAATATTTGTGGCGGGCGGGAGCCCTCTACCCCGGTTGACGACCTGTGGGCAATGAGACATACGCTGCCACCTGAGTTAACTGGCCATTACTGGTACGTTGTTGCCTAGGGAACGTGCAGGATGGAGGAGGCCAGGCAGAGGCAGGGAGGAGGGCTCCACGGCAGTGAGGCCTGTCAAGCTTAGGGCTGGCCCACCCTCAGGCCCACGGAAGTGTGAGTACCGCTCTCGCCTACTCCATATATTGGTACACCCACCTCCTCCTCCTCCTCCTCCTCCTCCGCCCCACATCCTTGTCCAAAGCACCCTGGCGGGTTTTACCAACTCAGTCGTATCCTCTGCCCCCTCACCATGCAGTCCCAGGCTCTGATCAGACCTCACCGTGCAGCCCCTGGCCCGCTTCAGCCTCTTCATATGACCTCTGTCCTTCTTCAGCCGTCGCCATGCATCCCCAAGCCCTTCCAGCCCTCACCATGCACTCCTATGCCCATCCCCTGCCCTCATCATGTAACCTCTGTTCCTTCCCAGCCCTCTTCATGTAACCCCTGTTCCTCCCTAGCCCTCACCATGTAACCCCTGCCCCTCAGCCCTCACCGTGTAATCCCAGTCTTTCTGAAACTATTACGATGTTACCGCTGACCCTCCCCAGCCCTTACCGTGTGATCTCTTGCCCTCCCCAGCCCTCACCATGTGACCCCTTGCCCTCCCCAGCCGTCACCAGCCCTGCCATGTGACCTCTTACCTCCCAGCCCTACTATGTTACCTCTTGCCCTCTTCAGCTCTACCATGTGACCTCT
This sequence comes from Panulirus ornatus, assembly GCF_036320965.1. NCBI lineage: Eukaryota > Metazoa > Arthropoda > Malacostraca > Decapoda > Palinuridae > Panulirus > Panulirus ornatus. The sequence goes on along the minus strand of NC_092224.1, from coordinate 55,211,499 downwards.
TGCCTCTCCAGCCCTCACCATGTGACCCCTTGCCCTCCCCAGCCCTGCCATGTGACCTCTTGGCCCCCCAGCCCTACCACGTGACCTCTTGCCCTTTCCAGCCCTATCATGTGACCTCTTACCCTCCCCAGCCCTGCCATGCGACCTCTTGCCCCAGCCCTACCATGTGACCTTTTGCCCTCTTCAGCCCTACCTTGTGACCTCTTGCCCTCTTCAGCCCTACCATGTGACCTCTTGCCCTCTTCACCCCTACCATGTGACCTCTTGCCCTCTTCAGCCCTACCATGTGACCTCTTGCCCTCTCCAGCCCTATCATGTGACCTCTTGCCCTCCCCAGCCCTACCACGTGACTTCTTGCCCTCCCCAGCCCTCATCATGCGACCCCTGACCGTCTCCACACTGCCCCTCACGGCCTCCTCCCCCGCCGCGCGCCCCTCACCCACTCCTCAGGTTGTTGATCCCATGGTAAAGGGAAAGTTTCACTTTCCCCGCCGTGGTGTGCACCTTCTTAAACCACCGCCTGCTCTGCTGTCTCTTCCCCACACCTGTACTGGTTGGAATGACTTATTGATACCGAGCGGGAAGGGAGTGTATTTTACACTCGTAGGGCCTAATCTCTCGAGCATTCTCTACCGTCACATAAATATTTAAAATTGCGACTGCTGTCTGCATTTTTCAGTTTCCTCGTTCACTTTATTCCATTCGTGTACCATTCTTACACTATAAAAGTGCTTTGCATATATTTTTTTAATAATTTTTTTGATTGATATCACGTTATGTCCCCTGCTTGATCTGTCCGTAACATATTTTCAAGAAGGTTCATGGTCTTCGTCATTGGTTGGAAAAGTAAAAGGTTGTTGTACAGGTCACCCTTCGCTCTTCTCTCTTCCATGGTGGGCAATTCAAGGCTTCATTCCTTTCCCTATAACTCAGCTCTATCTATTCTGTTTTTTGTTGCCCTTGTCTGGACCGTGTCTGTTCGTTCCTTCTGCTTCTTCTGGACGTACACAGCTTGCTGAACAAATCTTCATCCATGAGTCAGAATGTAATTCTGGTACTTGCCAGCTGTCACTTGGCCTTCTTATTCTCCTAAGGTAGGATCCCGGCGACAGGCTTGGGACAGTGTCTCACACACACTCACACACACACACACACACACACACACACACACACACACACACACACACACACACACACACACACACCTGCAGCCTGTTTCTCGCTTGATCATAGTCATATTGAGGTCTTCTTTGACTTCGTCGCATCTTTCTCATTACTGTACATTTACTCGGGTTGAACTTCGTCAGCCCAACTTTGGAGTCTGTCAAGGTCCCCTTGTACGTTGATGCAGTTCCCCTCTGCTCTTCACTTCTCTTAGCACTTAGGTCTTGTTGGTCTCACCCACTGGATTATTATGTTCACTGCCACATGCTCTCTCTTGCCTGCAGGTACTGTGTGTGACCTTCATATGCCTCCGCACTCCCCTACAGTCGCTGCTACCGCCTCACCAACCCGTGTTCTCTGTACCCTCCCACGACCACATCCTTCCCCACCTGCTTTCTCACCTTTGTGTTCATGTTACTTGCCTTTTTGGGCGTGCACACACACAAACACACACACACACACACACACACACACACACACACACACACACACACACACACACTATGTTTTTGTCACTTTGCCTCATCACTTCAACGTAAGTGCACAATGTATAGGCCATAGAATTTATTCTGTAAACCTTCCTGTATATCTGTCACCCTGACTACCTAGGTGTACCTCATCAACGTGTTTATCCAGAGCGTGTGTATATCCAGCTCACATTGATCTTGAGGTCTTTTATGATGAGTTAATTGGTTACTGTCATGACAGCCCAAATCAAAGACGCCGTTTTCTTTGTTTTTCCATGCTGGCTGAGACGGCACGGGATGCTGAGCCATCAAGGCCCTCCCATTAACGTTATATATATATATATATATCTATATATATATATATATATATATATATATATATATATATATATATATATATATACATATTTTCTTTTTTCTTTCTTTTAAACTATTCGCCATTTCCCGCATTAGCGAAGTAGCGTTAAGAACAGAGGACTGGGCCTTTTTTGGAATATCCTCACCTGGCCCCCTCTGTTCCTTCTTTTGGAAGTCGCCTTCTACGACATGCAGGGAATACGTGGGAAGTATTCTTAGTCCCCTATCCCCAGGGATAATATATATATATATATATATATATATATATATATATATATATATATATATATATATTTTTTTTTTTTTTTTTTTTTTCTTCTTTTTTTTTTTTCGCTGTCTCCCGCGTTTGCGAGGTAGCGCAAGGAAACAGACGAAAGAAATGGCCCAACCCACCCCCATACACATGCCTTGATTCAATCCACTGACAGCACGTCAACCCCGGTACACCACATCGCTCCAATTCACTCTATTCTTTGCCCTCCTTTCACCCTCCTGCATGTTCAGGCCCCGATCACACAAAATCTTTTTCACTCCATCTTTCCACCTCCAATTTGGTCTCCCTCTTCTACTCGTTCCCTCCACCTCCGACACATATATCCTCTTGGTCAATCTTTCCTCACTCATTCTCTCCATGTGACCAAACCATTTCAAAACACCCTCTTCTGCTCTCTCAACCACGCTCTTTTTATTTCCACACATCTCTCTTACCCTTACGTTACTTACTCGATCAAACCACCTCACACCACACATTGTCCTCAAACATCTCATTTCCAGCACATCCATCCTCCTGCGCACAACTCTATCCATAGTCCACGCCTCGCAACCATACAACATTGTTGGAACCACTATTCCTTCAAACATACCCATTTTTGCTTTCCGAGATAATGTTCTCGACTTCCACACATTCTTCAAGGCTCCCAGAATTTTCGCCCCCTCCCCCACCCTATGATCCACTTCCGCTTCCATGGTTCCATCCGCTGCCAGATCCACTCCCAGATATCTAAAACACTTCACTTCCTCCAGTTTTTCTCCATTCAAACTCACCTCCCAATTGAATTGACCCTCAACCCTACTGTACCTAATAACCTTGTTCTTATTCACATTTACTCTTAACTTTCTTCTTTCACACACTTTACCAAACTCAGTCACCAGCTTCTGCAGTTTCTCACATGAATCAGCCACCAGCGCTGTATCATCAGCGAACAACAACTGACTCACTTCCCAAGTTCTCTCATCCCCAACAGACTTCATACTTGCCCCTCTTTCCAAAACTCTTGCATTCACCTCCCTAAAAACCCCATCCATAAACAAATTAAACAACCATGGAGACATCACACACCCCTGCCGCAAACCTACATTCACTGAGAACCAATCACTTTCCTCTCTTCCTACACGTACACATGCCTTACATCCTCGATAAAAACTTTTCACTGCTTCTAACAACTTGCCTCCCACACCATATATTCTTAATACCTTCCACAGAGCATCTCTATCAACTCTATCATATGCCTTCTCCAGATCCATAAATGCTACATACAAATCCATTTGCTTTTCTAAGTATTTCTCACATACATTCTTCAAAGCAAACACCTGATCCACACATCCTCTACCACTTCTGAAACCACACTGCTCTTCCCCAATCTGATGCTCTGTACATGCCTTCACCCTCTCAATCAATACCCTCCCATATAATTTGCCAGGAATACTCAACAAACTTATACCTCTGTAATTTGAGCACTCACTCTTATCCCCTTTGCCTTTGTACAATGGCACTATGCACGCATTCCGCCAATCCTCAGGCACCTCGCCATGAGTCATACATACAGTAAATAACCTTACCAACCAGTCAACAATACAGTCACCCCCTTTTTTAATAAATTCCACTGCAATACCATCCAAACCTGCTGCCTTGCCGGTTTTCATCTTCCGCAAAGCCTTTACTACCTCTTCTCTGTTTACCAACTCATTTTCCCTAACCCTCGCACTTTGCACACCACCTCGACCAAAACACCCTATATCTGCCACTCTATCATGAAACACATTCAACAAACCTTCAAAATACTCACTCCATCTCCTTCTCACATCACCATTACTTGTTATCACCTCCCCATTTGCGCCCTTCACTGAAGTTCCCATTTGCTCCCTTGTCTTACGCACTTTATTTACCTCCTTCCAGAACATCTTTTTATTCTCCCTAAAATTTAATGATACTCTCTCACCCCAACTCTCATTTGCCCTTTTTTTCACCTCTTGCACCTTTCTCTTGACCTCCTGTCTCTTTCTTTCATACGTCTCCCACTCAATTTCATTTTTTCCCTGCAAAAATCGTCCAAATGCCTCTCTCTTCTCTTTCACTAATACTCTTACTTCTTCATCCCACCACTCACTACCCTTTCTAATCAACCCACCTCCCACTCTTCTCATGCCACAAGCATCTTTTGCGCAATCCATCACTGATTCCCTAAATACATCCCATTCCTCCCCCACTCCCCTTACTTCCATTGTTCTCACCTTTTTCCATTCTGTATTCAGTCTCTCCTGGTACTTCCTCACACAAGTCTCCTTCCCAAATATATATATATATTTTTTTTTTCATACTATTCGCCATTTCCCGCGTTATTGTTGATAAGATTTGTAAAATGACAAGTATATGAACGCTCGTTGTATGTTTTGGACAATCACATGTTTACCAAATGGCGTCCTAGCTTCGTCTCTTCGATGTACATCAACTTACTTATATTTCTCCCTTGTGTCTCCTCTGATGATGTGATTAATACACGAAAGTGCACTTGGAACTTTTCGTGTTTCATTTTCCCCGTGGACTCATAGGAATATCTTGATCACGCGCAAAGTTGTGATCCTTTCCAATATATATATATATATATATATATATATATATATATATATATATATATATATATATATATATATATATATATATATATATATATTTTTTTTTTTTTATACTTTGTCGCTGTCTCCCGCGTTTGCGAGGTAGCGCAAGGAAACAGACGAAAGAAATGGCCCCCCCCCCCCATACACATGTATATACATACGTCCACACACGCAAATATACATACCTACACAGCTTTCCATGGTATACCCCAGACGCTTCACATGCCTTGATTCAATCCACTGACAGCACGTCAACCCCGGTATACCACATCGCTCCAATTCACTCTATTCCTTGCCCTCCTTTCACCCTCCTGCATATTCAGGCCCCGATCACACAAAATCTTTTTCACTCCATCTTTCCACCTCCAATTTGGTCTCCCTCTTCTCCTCGTTCCCTCCACCTCCGACACATATATCCTCTTGGTCAATCTTTCCTCACTCATTCTCTCCATGTGCCCAAACCACTTCAAAACACCCTCTTCTGCTCTCTCAACCACGCTCTTTTTATTTCCACACATCTCTCTTACCCTTACGTTACTTACTCGATCAAACCACCTCACACCACACATTGTCCTCAAACATCTCATTTCCAGCACATCCACCCTCCTGCGCACAACTCTATCCATAGCCCACGCCTCGCAACCATACAACATTGTTGGAACCACTATTCCTTCAAACATACCCATTTTTGCTTTCCGAGATAATGTTCTCGACTTCCACACATTCTTCAAGGCCCCCAGAATTTTCGCCCCCTCCCCCACCCTATGATCCACTTCCGCTTCCATGGTTCCATCCGCTGCCAGATCCACTCCCAGATATCTAAAACACTTCACTTCCTCCAGTTTTTCTCCATTCAAACTCACCTCCCAATTGACTTGACCCTCAACCCTACTGTACCTAATAACCTTGCTCTTATTCACATTTGCTCTTAACTTTCTTCTTTCACACACTTTACCAAACTCAGTCACCAGCTTCTGCAGTTTCTCACATGAATCAGCCACCAGCGCTGTATCATCAGCGAACAACAACTGACTCACTTCCCAAGCTCTCTCATCCACAACAGACTTCATACTTGCCCCTCTTTCCAAAACTCTTTCCTAACCTAACCTAACCTAACCTAACCTAACAACCCCATCCATAAACAAATTAAACAACCATGGAGACATCACACACCCCTGCCGCAAACCTACATTCACTGAGAACCAATCACTTTCCTCTCTTCCTACACGTACACATGCCTTACATCCTCGATAAAAACTTTTCACTGCTTCTAACAACTTGCCTCCCACACCATATATTCTTAATACCTTCCACAGAGCATCTCTATCAACTCTATCATATGCCTTCTCCAGATCCTTAAATGCTACATACAAATCCATTTGCTTTTCTAAGTATTTCTCACATACATTCTTCAAAGCAAACACCTGATCCACACATCCTCTACCACTTCTGAAACCACACTGCTCTTCCCCAATCTGATGCTCTGTATATGCCTTCACCCTCTCAATCAATACCCTCCCATATAATTTACCAGGAATATATATATATATATATATATATATATATATATATATATATATATATATATATATATATATATATATATATATATATATATATATATATCCTGGGGATAGGGGAGAAAGAATACTTCCCACGTATTCCCTGCGTGTCGTAGAAGGCGACTAAAAGGGGAGGGAGCGGGGGGCTGGAAATCTTCCCCCCTCGTTTTTTTTTTAATTTTCCAAAACAAGGAACAGAGAAGGGGGCCAGGTGAGGATATTCCCTCCAAGGCCCAGTCCTCTGTTCTTAATGCTACCTCGCTAATGCGGGAAATGGCGAATAGTTTGAAAGAAAAAGATATATATATATATATATATATATATATATATATATATATATATATATATATATATATATATATATATATATATATATATATATATATATACACACACACACACACACTAGCCTGAACCAGGTATCCAATTTATCGACAGACCCCAAGGAGGGGATGAACAGCTGGTTTGACTGTGGACCGACTGCCTCAGCCAGCATTTGAACCTATGCGCTCGTTCCTTGGCGGCCCTTGAATGCGTCACAGTCAGGAACGCTAACCGCTACACCACGGGATTCCATTTGTTTATCAGTCATATTCCTATCCACACATGCCCGCGTGCGCTACAAAGATGGTTCAAGAATTAAGAGATCTGAGTTGCAGGAAGTGGCAAAAGGCTTTATATTTGCCCACCTTGGAAGAGTGAAGATTAAGGGGTGACCTGATTATAACAAAGGTTTTAGAACAGGTCGATGACGTAGACAGCGAACAGGGAGATGTAAGGTTAGACCAACCACAGGGCATAGAAGTAGTTTTATTCTATAAGAATGATCGATGAATGGAATCAGATGGCTGAGGTCATGGTCAATGCAGAAAGTATGAATAAATTGATGTATTACAGAGAATGTTCAAGAGAGGGGACGTAGGAGAATACAAATAGGTAATTACTAATTGGCAGTTAAACACACACACACACACACACACACACACACACACACACACACACACACACACACACACACACACACACACACACACACTGTAATTTCAATTGCAGGGATATAGGCTAGAGAAAGAGGTGCCCACATGTGGTTGAGAACACATGGTGGTTCAAGGTTTTCAGAGTGGGTACAAAACTTATTGTATATCACGATTATGGCAGGGCAATTGACACTGACATGCCACCAAGGGAGGATCTGGTAGATGTGGACAGTAGCTTAGAATGTGGAAATGTTATCCTAGGAAATCTGGTCGGGTAAAGCAACTATGTAGGGCGTTAGATGGAACACATAATGACAGAGGAAATGTCTAGGGATGAGGAACAGACCACAGCCAGCAGTGGAAAGTAGAGAGAAGGGAGCGGTGGAGACCTGAACGACCCCTTTACGAGCTCAGGTTAAGAAGAATCGGAATTCTGAAATCTGAGGTTTCCGTGATATCACGACAGACTGTGCGAAACCTCCCTGAAACTCGCTGGGAAAGGAAATAGAATGGAGAGAAATATGAGTGGTGTAACGGGAGGTCCAACAGGTAGGGGAATGTGGCGGCAGTGTGGGAAATAGCTAGGAGCCGGCAGCCAGGCAGCGTTCAGGGTGACGAGGCAAACGGGAATTGTTGCATAAAGACGATAAAAGAAGAAATTAACGAGCATGAAATGAAGATGGCCGATAAAACAGAGGATCGCGCTGAACCGTTGCTTGAATTTACAAGGGGCAAGTCACCTGTAAAGTACCTTGTAATTAGACTAAAAACTCGGAGGAAAAGTTATTGACAGATATGGTATTATAGCAAGGAGATGAATGGTCATCTTCACAGTGTACTTACCACGTAATGATGACCTGGAAAGTCTTGACATTTCAGAATTCATAATGGGAGTAGGTTCACGTGACTTATGGACTGGGTGGCACCTTAGCGTTTGCACTTCAGGAGCGTGTGGAAACCATAGACAAGCCGCTAGGGACGTTGCTTAGTATCTCGTGCGAACAGGATTGAATTCTAACGGAATGGGCGGAGCAGTTGTAGTAGTGTTCTTTAAGGAAGGTGATATGGAAGTAACCTGGATTCACAGACGTGTTTCGTGGTCACTGTTAGTCCGGAAGTTGGTGAAGGTAATCAGGAAGTCAGACAGAAGACATTTGGGCTGAAACTGTTGAGGTGAAAGACAACATTGATTCAGAAACCGATCATAGACAACAAACAACTTTAGCGTCTGTAAGAGAATAATTGACATCTAGAAACAAAGAAAAGTTGTGTGAGTGGCTTGTGTTTTCTTGGACTGTTTGAAGACTTTCCATATCGTGTCTCACAGAAATTTTATGAGCAGGTTTGATTTCCAGATGGGTGTCGGAGTGGAAAGGGGAAGGGTTTCCTTAAATGATGAAGGCTACGTAACTGAGAGGGAGGGAGCAGGTGTCACATATCAGAGGCTCTTTTTCACGTTGGATAAAGGTAAAAGTTGGTGTCCTCTAGGGCTCAGTGATGTAATCATTACTATTCCTGATTCCCGAGAATGATATGCCAGATAAAAAAAGATGTATTCGTCACCGAATATTGCTTACTGATGATGTTCAGCTTATGAATACAGTGATACAGTGTAGAGTATTAGAAAATTGAGTGAGAGAGAGAGAGACTGACAGAATGCAGCAGTGGTTAGACAAATGGATCATGAAAGTCACGTCTAACAAATGAAAAGTAATGAAGATGGGAAGGTTAGGGATAGACCACAGACTGTTAGTGCCATATTTATAAACCGTGAAGCTTACATTATACCAAACTTTTCATGGAGGAATCACATGAGGAGGAACGTGTGAAGGGAACCACAATTTTAGTTGTCAAAATTCCCCATACGTTTATAGACGAAGATCATTACCATGATACTCTGACCCATGCAACAATATACATTAGTAACTAGGTCTCCTCAGAACACACAGAACTATGAGAGAAGGTCCAACAGATCGTAAGGACAATAAATTATAAGGAAGGATATGTGCTCACTCATCATATTCCTAGGTGATGGTGACATACAACAGTTCTTATAAATGCGAAGGCTCTGCAGAAGCAGATGACATGACAGGCAACCAGAGAACGATGGGAACGATGTGCAGAAACACTCCTTCAGCAGCAAAGAGGAGACATGTGCAATATGGGAAACAAGAGGAAAACAGATGTGGTTAGATATAAGAGAGTGAGAAGTCTGTCTGAGAGAACTGTTAGGCTAGCAGGCGAGGTTCCCAGACATGTGATCATCCTGCCATACGAGCTAATGGCCAGTCAAACACACACACACACACACACACACACACACACACACACACACACACACACACACACACACACCATATCTGACTGTACGGGATGACGCCTCCGCACCATTCACGACACCGTCACCTCCTGCTGCCTGAGACCACTCGTCCTTGGTCGACAGTTTGGCATCACAGCTTCATCGCACAATCCGCTGCAGTGTTCAACACTCCAGGAATGATAGCTGGAGTGTGAGTGATTACCTTATCATTCCTCTCTAACTGTGATAAACGTCCAACAGCACGACTGTAATATGCTTGTGCCACAAGCGTAACAGTATTCTGCTTCGAGTATTTGAGAAGTTTCCCCTTTGGTTGTTGTAAGCAGGTCATTTGCTACATATCTTGGTGCCTAGTCCAGTCATTTTTGACTCAGTTTTATTAAACACTTGAGTAACCATGCACATTGTTGAATGATGATTCACTCAAAGCTGCTCCATTCTCCTCAACATGGCTCTCGCTGTGTAACCCGAAACGCATCTTGATCAGCGAGTTTTATTCCCAGGATCTTTTGTGCATTTTGTACGCACTTTCCTGCCACCGGCCGTAGGAGGGGGAGATGAAGTATAACATACATTCGCCACCATCGCGGGGAAAAAGGTCAGGTAATGAAAGATCTCCAACATGCCAACCATTGTTATCATGTGTAACTCGAGGACTGTGTATTACCCTCCAACTTTGTATTATGTTAAGACGTTCTGTATATCGCTGCCTATTTATACACCCGCTGGTTACTGGCGTTTTTTTTTTTTTCTTTTGTGTGTATGTATCTTTACCCTTTGCAGTTGATTAGATAACCATTTATTTTTATTATTGTTATTATAATCATTATTGCAATTATTGTTGTTATTGTTGCTATTATTATTATTATTATTATTATTATTGTTGTTGTTGTTGTTGTTGTTGTTGTTATTTATTATTATTATTATTATATTATTATTATTTTTTCATTATTATTGTTGTTGTTATTGTTGCTATTATTATTATTATCATTATTATTACTATTATCATCACATACGTACCTCATATTGATGTACCCAGGGCGTCATCATCTGGCCGTCCAAGTACAACTCAACTCAGCGGTGCACGTACCCACACTGGCCCTGACCTCTGCCAGCCTTACTCCCCCTCCCTCTGTGACCTCCCACCAATTCCCTCCTTCTCCCTCTGTGACCTCCTACCACTTCCCTCACCCTCCCTCTGTGACCTCCCACCACTTCCCTCCCTCTGTGACCTCTCACCACTTCCCTCACCCTCCCTCTGTGACCTCCTACCACTTCCCTCCCTCTGTGACACCTCCACAATGGTAACCCGTCCCTGTTCTATTGGCATTCCGTTCCCCTCCTGCCATCCTGCCTCTCTCCTGCTGGCGTCCTGTCCCACACCTGCTGGCACCCCGTCCCTCTCCTGCTGGCACCCCGTCCCTTTCCTGGTGGCACCTCATCCCTCTCCTGGTGGCACCCCGTCCCTCTCCTGCTGGCATCCCGTCCCTCTCCTGCTGGCACCCTGTCCCTCTCCTGCTGGCACCCCGTCCCTCTCCTGCTGGCACCCCGTCCCTCTCCTGCTGGCACCCCGTCCCTCTCCTGCTGGCATCCCGTCCCTCTCCTGCTGGCATCCCGTCCCTCTCCTGCTGGCACCCCGTCCCTCTCCTGCTGGCACCCCGTCCCTCTCCTGATGTCATCCCGTCCCTCTCCTGCTGGCACCCCGTCCCTCTCCTGCTGGCACCCCGTCCCTCTCCTGCTGGCATCCCGCCCCTCCTCATGTCATCCCGTCCCACACCTGCTAGCATCCCGTCCCCCTTCAACTATTGCTCCATTGCCCCACTTGCGACCCCAAGCGATCGTGACCTGATGGATGACCCGAGGACCCATCGTCATGTGTTGCCAACGTATCAGGTCACAGGAGGCAGCATGACTAGCGATGTGGTCAGCATTTTTGTTGCCATATTAGGTGGCGGTCGGCAAGCTGACTCTGGCCCGGGCTCATTGTGGTTGACGCCACGTAAGGTCACAGTTGATCTGCTGAACTTGATGGTGGGGTCAGCCTTGCTGGCTCCATTTTTGGTCTCCGCTGATGGCCTGAACTCTGACCTTGATGCTGGGGTCGGTCTTGCTGGCGTCCCATTAAGGCCGAGATAATCCGAAGCTAAAGGTGAGGTCGGCGTTGTGGCCAACACGTTAGGTCACAGTTCACCTGCTGAACTTGGGGATAATACCGTTGTTGCTGTCACACGAGGTCACTACCTGAAGTGTGGTCAGCGTTGTGGCCGCTGGGACGGAGCGCAGCCGGGAGAACCATATGGTCTTTCGTACTCCCGTGACCACGACGGTATGACACTTGACCACGACGGTATGACACTTGACCACGACGGTATGACACTTGACCACGACGGTATGACACGACCACGATGGTATGACACTTGACCACGACGGTATGACACGACCACGATGGTATGACACTAGACTACGACACTTGACCACGACGGTATGCATGGCGGTGCGACCCATAACCACGACCCTACGGCCCTCGAGAACGACGGCACGACCCTAAGCACGACGACACGACCGTAAGCACGGCGGTACGACCCTTGAGTATAACAGCCTGGTCTTTGACCTGGCTTTTGTGCCTCGGCCATCATTCTCAGAGGTACTGGTGTGGTGCTCAGTGGCTGGTGTTGTTGTGATGTTAAAGTATAAGAGTTGTGATGAGTTATATTTTTACCTCAGGAGCAGCCAAGAGAAGAGCGGCTATGGTATTGCAGTCATTTGGGTGGTAGATTGAGAGGTAGGTCACAGAAGGACAGACAAGAACGGTAGGTGACAGATGGGTATCTACCAACGTTACCATTACCTTCTTAACGACGAGTCTACAAGATTCTGCGTTGAAGTTCGGCTGGCGTGTAGTGCTTACCCGAAGTATCTTACTCGTTCAGCAATACTGTTGTTTTCTGGTGCCACGCACATTACGTGGTTGTGACTCGTACGTTTATAGCCAGTGATCTGGTTTTTCTTTGAAGGTTCCTGTACTCGTTCCAGGCAGGTTGGTGACTTACGCTAACGTAATGATAATTGTCTTTCATCGTCTTACTGGCTGAAGTTGCCAGGATTTTTGCTTGGTGTCTTTCTGATATTTTCCAAAGATTATATATATATATATATATATATATATATATATATATATATATATATATATATATATATATTTTTACTATTCGCCATTTCCCGCGATAGCGATGTAGCGTTAAGAACAGAGGACTGGGCTTTTGAGGGAATATCCTCACCTGGCCCTCTTCTCTGTTCCTTCTTTTGGAAAATTAAAAAAAAAAAACAAAAACAAAAAAACGAGAGGGGAGGATTTCCAGCCCCTCGCTCCCTTCCCTTTTAGTCGCCTTCTACGACACGCAGGGAATACGTGGGAAGTATTCTTTCTCCCCTATCCCCAGGGAAATATATATATATATATATATATATATATATATATATATATATATATATATATATATATATATATATATATATACATATATATATATATATATATATATATATATATATATATATATATATATATATATATATATATATATATACCTGACATGAGAGATAGTGACCCACATGTGGGTGAGGCAGACAGACAAGGCAGGTACCTGAGCCAAAGGAGTCAAACTTAATAGTCATTGAACTGCTGGTTCTCTGTACAGTCGTCATTCATCATCCCACTTCCCAAGCGGGCACTATGGGTAATACACCTCCCTCCCTCCTGACAGAAGGTAGAACTCAAAAGAACCTTTGGTGTAATCACGGAGCTTTTACTGCTTGGAGCGCATGTGGGAGAGATCTACACTTGGAAGACATGATCCCCAACTTACACTCGCAAGTGATGCCCTACTGGCACGAAAGGTGTATGATCTGTAAAATGATACCCAAGCAGGAGATAACACCCGAAACCTCCAGGACTCTTGTATACCTTTTCTGTAAGCATCAGAAACATCATGGGATGCACAGGGCAGAAATTTAAGAACGCTCTCGACTTGTATAGGCAAAGCCAACCTGTGTTGGCCTCTGTGGACCGCGGCTTTCAACAGCTCAGTCGACCACCAACCCATCCCAGCAGCCAAGGCCCATCCCGGGCTGCGGGGAGTAGAGGGCCGCCCATCGCCACTCCAGGTATACTTTAGTTGAGATAGAGGCCAGGGACCTCACTAGCACTACCAACACTTGAGACAGAGGACATGGGCCTCACTGGCACTGTCAACACTTGACACAGAGAACATAGGCCTCTCTGGCACTGTCAACACTTGAGACAGATAACATGGGCCTCCCTGGCACTGCTAACACTTGAAGCAGAGGGCATGGGCCTCACTGGCACTGCCACCACTTGAGACAGAGGCCAGGGGCTCTCACTGGCATTGCCAAACACTTGAAGCAGAGGACATAGACTTCTGGGACTGCCAACACTTGAAGGAGAGGACTTGGGCCTCACCGGCCCTGCCAACACTTGAAGCAGAGGACATGGTCCTCATTGGCCCTGCCGACACTTAAGACAGCTCAGGGACCTCACTGGCACTGCCAACACTTGAAGCAGAGGACATGGGCCTCACCGGCACTGCCAACATACATATCTTCAGGGAGATGTGACACACATTCCACTGACAGCCGTCTTTTTTGAAGTCGTTTGATTTCACTTCCCCTTAATTGATATCATGCCATTTATTTTTTTAAGGAAGTAATTGCATCTTAAACTGTTTTTAGGACGTCAGTTTAAAGTTAGCTCAATTACTTTTTTTTATATTTTTTCCCCCCTGGATGGTGGAGGGCATTGCCAAGGTAATGACAAAACAAGACACACAGTGAGGGGCTCGCTCCTCGCGACACTGCTTCAGATCCCCTCCATAGTGTTCGGTCCTGTAGCTCAACCGTATATCCAATGAGGGTCGGGGTCACCGTGGGCTGGTCCGTCCCTGGCCTACGGCAGGTGGTCGTCAGAACCATGCAGGATGGTTCAGACACACACATTATCAGATAATGCATGGCGGTCTTAACGAACGTCGTTACACAGTTACAGTGAAGTTCACGTGAAGGGTTCAGCCTTCCTTGCTCTTGCACGCGACGGTACGACCTTTAACCATGGCGTTACGACCCTTGGGTATGATCGCCTCACCTTGGACCTGAACATTACGAGACAAGCCATCATACCCAAGGGTCGCACTCACAGGGCAATGTTCCAATATTTTCTATGGACGACTGTGGGTCGTTCGGTACGCGTGATCAGGGTGTGGTCACACAGCCAGGGGATATGGTAGGGCACAGGCCTGTGTCTGCACCAGGGGAACGCAGCCTTTCCCTACCAAGTAATCAGTCATCAGCTCAACTGCCGCATACGGTCATCATACAACCCACGTCAAATACTACATCAGGGGATAGGAACACGATGATGACAGTCAGAAAGTCACATTCAGATACACAGAGGGAAAATGAACTAGCTCAACGCTGGGGCTGTTTGAAAGATACGCATTGAGATATAACAAATAAGGTGCGATATTGATATGTGTGGCAGGTGTATCATCATACCGTAATGCTATTCTTTCAGAATCATTCTTCCTTCTCCTGAGTCTCTCCTTCTTTCACTGATCGCTGTGTCGTGTTTACCCAAAATGCAATCAACCGCATAATTCTTGTTCACCTTCTCAAGCCCTCCGGCCACACATCACATATTTTGTCCATTGTTCTTGAGCTTTGTGAAATCGGTGGCAACACAAGGCTGATGGTGGCCGTGGACCCTTGGTCTACACCTTAGGGTACACAGGCAGGGAGTGTGGCAGTGTACAGGCTAGTGCTGCACCCCAGAGTACACGGCAAGTGTAGGTCATCAGGCCAGCTGGTGCAATGATGCCAGGCGGGGTTTATGTAATTTCGTATTCATTACCAGTGTCGAGTGGTGTATTGAGGGGCGGTAACTGGTCTCCCCTCCCACCAGGGATCTCTCTCTCTCCCCCTCTCTCTCTCTCTCTCTCTCTCTCTCTCTCTCTCTCTCTCTCTCTCTCTCTCTCTCTCTCTCTCTCTCTCTCTCTCTCTCTCTCTCTCTCATATATATATATATATATTTTTATATTATTTATTATACTTTGTCGCTGTCTCCCGCGTTTGCGAGGTAGCGCAAGGAAACAGACGAAAGAAATGGCCCAACCCCCCCCCCCCCATACACATGTATATACATACGTCCACACACGCAAATATACATACCTACACAGCTTTCCATGGTTTACCCCAGACGCTTCACATGCCTTGATTCAATCCACTGACAGCACGTCAACCCCGGTATACCACATCGCTCCAATTCACTCTATTCCTTGCCCTCCTTTCACCCTCCTGCATGTTCAGGCCCCGATCACACAAAATCTTTTTCACTCCATCTTTCCACCTCCAATTTGGTCTCCCTCTTCTCCTCGTTCCCTCCACCTCCGACACATATATCCTCTTGGTCAATCTTTCCTCACTCATTCTCTCCATGTGCCCAAACCACTTCAAAACACCCTCTTCTGCTCTCTCAACCACGCTCTTTTTATTTCCACACATCTCTCTTACCCTTACGTTACTCACTCGATCAAACCACCTCACACCACACATTGTCCTCAAACATCTCATTTCCAGCACATCCATCCTCCTGCGCACAACTCTATCCATAGCCCACGCCTCGCAACCATACAACATTGTTGGAACCACTATTCCTTCAAACATACCCATTTTTGCTTTCCGAGATAATGTTCTCGACTTCCACACATTCTTCAAGGCTCCCAGAATTTTCGCCCCCTCCCCCACCCTATGATCCACTTCCGCTTCCATGGTTCCATCCGCTGACAGATCCACTCCCAGATATCTAAAACACTTCACTTCCTCCAGTTTTTCTCCATTCAAACTCACCTCCCAATTGACTTGACCCTCAACCCTACTGTACCTAATAACCTTGCTCTTATTCACATTTACTCTTAACTTTCTTCTTCCACACACTTTACCAAACTCAGTCACCAGCTTCTGCAGTTTCTCACATGAATCAGCCACCAGCGCTGTATCATCAGCGAACAACAACTGACTCACTTCCCAAGCTCTCTCATCCACAACAGACTTCATACTTGCCCCTCTTTCCAAAACTCTTGCATTTACCTCCCTAACAACCCCATCCATAAACAAATTAAACAACCATGGAGACATCACACACCCCTGCCGCAAACCTACATTCACTGAGAACCAATCACTTTCCTCTTTTCCTACACGTACACATGCCTTACATCCTCGATAAAAACTTTTCACTGCTTCTAACAACTTTCCTCCTACACCATATATTCTTAATACCTTCCACAGAGCATCTCTATCAACTCTATCATATGCCTTCTCCAGATCCAGCCTTAGTTAGGTACCCATTTGTTAGGAAAGACTTGAAGAATTCTCTAAGTGCAGGTTGGTGGATAGGTTAGCTGGAATTGTTTAAAAGACGACATTTTGCATGGCAGCAGTTCAGTGGAGCTTAGAAGACTATTTGATCAAATGGGAAATGTAAGAGCTTCGTTCCTGTACTATACTAAATGAATAATCATATGCACACACTTCTGGTGGTGATCTTGTTTGTACTCGTGAGATCCGCCTTCACACAACTGTAACGCGCATTAACTAAGATATTTAATGAGTATAAACCCGAAACCCTTGTGCACAGCCCCCACATGCTCGTTAAACACGCTTCTCACGGCTGGTTGTTTGGGCAGTAGGCCTATCAACGGCCAGAGTCGTTAAAGTTGTCAGCATGAGGCTACATCCACCAACCGAAAATGAATATTTCAACACCTTCTTCAGGCGTTTAGGATGATCCCGTAGACCACATGCACTCCCACATAGCCCATACGTAAGCTCTTGCATATATAAGCGAATCACGCACGCATCATTGGAACTTTAAAAGCGGATTTGACTCACGAAACATGGATGGCAACTCGACGTAGTACTGGGGCCCAGGGAAGAGATGGTCTTACCGTCGCCAGATATCGTTACTCTTATGTTTATATTTTCAAGGCTGCGGCAGTGGGGCAGAGCCGCCACGATCGCTGAGTTGCTCAACCTCTGAGCATGACAGCTGTAGGAGCCTGGTTATGTAGGGTTCTATCACAACCACAGCAGGCAGAACAAGATCTTTCGGAATCAGGACTTAACGTACATAGAAATCACCATAGCATACAAGATTCTATTAATGATTTGTATAGTATTTACCTTGTGATAAAAGTGGGCTACTCATCGCCAGCTTTACTGACTGTTATTGTAAAGAAAAAAGTTCGTTTTGCCAACTTTCAAGAAAGATTTGGTCCAGTTAGCGAAGAGGTGAGGGCCACCAACGCCAGCAGGATGTCAGCAGTGTGTGAACTGTCTGATAATCTAATGATGAATTGATTCTGTGGGTCAGTGTTGGGTGGGCTGGCCAGAGGAGGAGCCACACATGGGGCCAAGTCTCGAGAGCAGACGCCGATGCGGTATCCAGGGAGGAGAGAGAGAGAGAGAGAGAGAGAGAGAGAGAGAGAGAGAGAGAGAGAGAGAGAGAGAGAGAGAGAGAGAGAAGGCGGGAGGGGGGCAACATTACAGCACAGAGATGAGGTTAAAGAGAAAATGGGAGAGAGGGTGTGAGTAACATGAGTCTCTTTTTAGAGGGATGTGTTGGAAGGACTGCTGAAGGACAGTTTTACCCAGATGAATTGAGGAGTACCTCAGACAGGGACGAGTGCACCCTCTGTGCACATCTGTCACTTACTTGGAGGAGCAGTGCATCCGAGACATTAGGAATATCCTCAGTTTTCTGGAGGTAGATTTAGTGGCTGCGTTAATGTCTAATGCACTTACAATATTGTGAGTTGAGCGACGGAAGTTTGAAAGGAAATACCGTTACTACGTCAAAAGAATATTATGTCGGAAAGTATTCTTATTCTTGAATAATGAACTGGACCAGATTACATTTACGGCATCGCGATGTGTTATGGAGGCTTGATTTGAAGGAGAGTTAAAACAAAGTGGGAATGGCTTTATCATGGGGAATGATGAAGAGGTAAGTCATCAACACAAGTTGATAAGTTGTATATACAGATCATTAATACAGAGAAGGTTTAGTGTAGGGGATAGGGGAAGACCTTCAGGAACACCATTGCTCTCAGGAAAGGGAGGTATCGAGTCCAAGGATGAAAAGTCAGAGATCAGAGACTCATGCTTAGTGCCGCCACAAGCTTCCGGAATATTAAGAACTGCGATATTAGATTCGCCAGAGTACCTCAGAGATCAGATAGGTAGGAAAGAGAGATGCCAGATGGTCTTACGAGAAATATGATGATGATCAGGGAGAGCAGTATTAAATTCAAGGCGCTCGAGGAAATGGAAATAGAGAAGAGGTTCTTAGATGTTTAGATCAGTTGAAGTCAAAGCCGTAGGACGGTAGTAGAGAGGATATATGTGCGGTTCTTGCTTCTCAAGGATGGGACGAACCAGAGCGTGTTTCCAAGGAGGCGAAATTGCTAATCCTGGGGCAGATGCGAATAGACGAGCAAGTACAGGCGCAACATCTTTAGAACATTGTGAGGGACACCATCCAGTCCGTCGGCTTTATTTCTCCCCGTGGACCTTGAGGTAAATCTGTCGGAAAGAAATGTCCAGATCTCTCAGATTAGAAGAAAAAGGAAATTAAAAGACGCGGTGAGTGTGGCTTTATCAGTGGGAGGGACAAATGCAGTGTTCTGGAGGTCGATATTGTGGAGGAAAAGGAGAATTGTCTTTGTTGAATGTATTTCTGACGAAGGATCAGAATAACCCATTGGTGGTCTAAGAAGGAAGGTCAACTCTTCGTAATGTGTTTGATCACATTAATGCGAGACCAGTAACCACTAACTGATTGTGAAAGTAAATGCTGAATAACAGTGGGATGAATGGGCTTGTTTCCATACTCGGCACGCAAGGCTCCTGGGCCCTGTGGAATCAGAACAGACGCGATCGGTCCCTGGAGGAAAAGGAGTGACATTTGCTGAGGGAAAAGGCATGTAAGCCCACATACCCGCAGTGATGACGTCAATTATACGTTCAGCACAAAGGGAATCATCACAGGAAGAGCAATAGTCGCCCCCGTGGTTTGAAAGTCCAGAAACAGATCTCGCATACCAGTCGTTAGGGCCTTTCTCTGATGACTGTGGCTGGCATACCAGTCGTTAGGGCCTTTCTCTGATGACTGTGGCTGGCATACAAAGATGGGAGGAGGAGGAGGGGATGTTTGACTAGAGACTGAGCAATTGATCCCAGCAGGTGTGAGGGGGACAGTGAAGTGTTTGGGGTTTGGTACGGACAGTGGGGTACCCGAGAAGTTTGTGTGTCTCATTAGTCGTTCCAGATCAAATAAAAAACAGAAGAGGGGATAGAATTGATGGACACCACTGGCGGATTGGGAGTCCACCAAGTGTATGGTGAATGTTAGCCCTTTGAGCTACCATCCGTGAACACAGTCTCACAACCCTTGAGCACAGAGATATGACCCTTGAGCACGAAGGCACTATCTTTCAACAACCTTGCTGCCCGTCGTGTTCAGGGAGTGTATCCTCATGTTCAGGTGGTCAGGTGTTGAGCATACAGGACCTGAGCAAGTGGGATGTGATGAAGTTGGTGGAATGAGGAGACAGTGCAGAGTCAGGCGGCTTGAAACTGAGAATAGAGTCGATGTCCAGGCAGTCTACGGACTCCGTGTGTGGTGCAGTATGTACACAACAACATTTGTAACAAGGGAAGTGGCTGGTATGATTCATGTACGTGTTCAGAAAACGTCCGGATGTGAAGCGTCTCATTAAAGATTACCGGCAAATGTTGGGTCAGGTGGTGTAGATGGTGTTGTACATTGGTGGTTACTTGATTGGTTGATTGGCGGCCGTGAAGAAAGAGGAACGATTAGCACCAGTCAAGCCTTAGGATGGTTTGTCGTGAGTGACCTAAGGCCATTAAGCAGAGTCTAGAAGCAGAAAAAAAAAGATAAAGACGAACGAGATCTAAGCGGTGGGATGCAGTTAAGTGTTACAAGATCCCGTGGAAACATGAACGGGAAGTGGATCCAACGATGAACGATTAGTTCCAGAGTCACGACTGTTGCTGGAGTGAAAGGTGGTGGAGTGAACAGCCATGGAGGGAGACAGTGTTGCTGCTGCTGATGCTGATGATGATGATGATGGTGATGATGATGATGATGATGATGACGATGATGATGATGATGGTGGAGCTGTTCTGTTTGAGTCCCTCTTACTGTCATGAGATCTAGTCAGCACGAGACCTGGAGGTTCACAGCTCCCCACCATGCTTGGTAGAGAAAGAGAGAGAGAGAGAGAGAGAGAGAGAGAGAGAGAGAGAGAGAGAGAGAGAGAGAGAGGAGAGAACGTGAGAATGTATAGAGCAAATACTTACGGATTAGGGTACCCCCCACCCCCGTCTGTTGCTCACGTGTGGTGGTGTAATCGAAGTGGAGGAGGAGGAGGAGAAGGAAAAAAAGATGTATATTGACGGTGGCTTTCCCACCATCCGTGTGTACCTGTGGTCATAGCGGGGTCTGACCATATCATCAGTAAATAGGCCACTAGTGTTCTCTTGATAGTTTCTCAACGCTTGCTTTGCCCTCCCCGTTCTGTCAACTGCTCTCACGCTTTCCCTCTCAGTGAGTCTACTCATCATGCGTTTTGACAGGACGTAGTCAGTACAGAGTAAGCCCGTCCCCCTGCGTAAATACCTCATGTGACAGTACACAGTCATGTAATAGACTACTACGTAAATGCGCACAATTATATACGACACAAGACTTCCGTGGCTCGAGACGATTGTCGCGATGAAAGTTCTGGTACAACGGCAACGTCTGAATCTTGGCTAGAAAAACAGATTGTGTAATTCCAGGGTACACACACACACACACACACACACACACACACACACACACACACACACACACACACACACACACACACACTGTATAAAGTAACAGATTATAATGACAAGTCTTAACATACCAAATTATCGAAGTGGGAAGAATCCCTTCCTAGTAGCTCGGGTCATGGACTGGACAAAAACGTACCTGGTAGTCCTTTGAAATATTTCGTTGGGAAACTTTCTCAGGACGTGAATGTCGTGCTTGTAACATGAGCTGTGAATGTGGATCTCGTGAATGAGATGATTGGAGAAAGGTCTGGCACGAGTGATTACCGACGAATTGCACTCAGGTTGCTGTCAGTACTGATGGTAATGGTGGTCAGCGCACCAGTCGTGTGAAATAGACTAGATTTCCTTTAATTCAAGTGATAATGATCTTGGCATTGCTTTTGTCAGGGAAGTGAGGGATGACACCGTAGATGAAAACGATATAGATGTAGCATATAAGAGGTTCAGTAAGGCATGCAATTGATAGAGGGAACATTTGTATCATATCATGGCACTGAAATAAAATGATTGACCGTTGTCAAAAACAAAAAAGATGACAGAGAACTCAAAGGGAGCAACGACCATCATAATTGAATAGATTACGTAAATTTGCGTAGAACAAAAACTTGTACTTCAGAGTATGCGTCAACATGAAGCGTATTTTGCTGAAAATACGCCCTGGAAGGAAAAAGGCAACTTGGTTCATGACGACAAATGTATAGCAAAGTTCTCAAATATTTTCCTTCGTCTGTATTTGCCTTTGATGACACGATTCGCTTTCCAAATCAAGTCCTACTGCAAGCGGATGACAACATTCGAAACCTATTGATGAATACCACCCAGATAAAATGTTGATAACAGACGGAATGAAAGTAAATAAAACGGTAGGTCCTGATCAGTTTTATCCGAGAACAAAGAAAGAAGCTAAAGATGGGATACTCCAGCCCTTGACTGCTCTTTTCATTGTCACTTGCTGCTGAGAAAGTACCCAAAGGCTGGAAGCCTGCCCTGTGTAACACTGAAGTTTAAGAAAACGTGCACAGGCCCTGCCTGGGAATCACTGTCCACTTTGCCTGACGTCCGTCGTTGGCAGACTTCTGAAAATCCTCTTTCAGGACAAGCTTGTACATTATTCAGATGACTTCCAGTGTTGCTCTCGACGTGGTCGTTGATGTCTGACAATTCTGTTCGATCTTTTTCATGATATGATCAAACGTTTGTGTTAGAAGGGTTGATGTCATTCATATAAGTGTTTAGAGAACATCCGATTTAAGCGGCTCATCAAGATTTACCAGCAAATGTTAAGTCACATGGGTGTAGATCGGGTTGTACTTACGGTGTTACAAGACTGGTTGACTGGCATAAACAAAGGAACGATTAACCACATTCAAGCCTGAAAATGATAAGTGGAGTGACCTAAGGCCAGTGTGTGCAAGCAGAGAGAAAAAAAAAAAGGTGAACAAGATCTAAGCCATCTTAGGTAAGGCATTCAGATTCAAGCCCAAGAAACTAATCCTGACTTCACCATATCCTGAGGAACACCGCTGATGGTGAGGGTGATTGATCCTTCAACAGTTGGCTTAAATGGACAGAGTAGAGAGGAAGCTAGAAATATGAGGATATGGTGTGAGAGGAAGGAGAGATTTTGTGAGGAATTTGTTCAGAGCATAAGTTACATCTTGACGCTTCTTATATCAACAAACTAATGAGTTGTTATGGACTCGCTAGTCCTACGTCTGGCATGAGCGTCTTGTGACGTATCTTTTTTTTTTCTTTTACACGAATCCTCTAGATCTATAGTCCCTACAATATAGAACGAGTGTCGTCCTTAACTGCAACTTAGTCTAATAACTACTCTTATTGTTGTACGAATTATGCTGTGTCATTACTCATTCATTACCCATTCACCGGTTCCATACTTAATTCTACCTTATATATATATGTGTGTGTGTGTGTATAATCTATTATAGCGGACAAAATACGGGCACATCTCATTAGGGATTCTCAACCTAGGTTTACAAAACGAAAGTCATGCCTCAGTAACCTTCTCTCCTTCTGTAAACTGTTGATCAGGGTAAGAGTTATGATGTTATATACTTAGACTTAATTAAGGATTTTGACAGTACCCCATCAGCGTCTACCGAGAAAAAATAGCAGCATACGGCATCGGGGGTTGTGTAGTTAATTGGATTAGGGCGTGACTCACTTGACAGATAACAGAGGGTACGCATCAACGGAGTTACACCGGACTGGGGCAATGTAGCCAGCCAGTGGTGTTCCTCAGGGGTCAGTCTTGGGACCGCTCTGGTTCGTTATATATATATATTAATGATTTGGATATGGTAATGACCAGCGACTTAGTAAATTTGCCGATGATACAATAATAGGGGCCGTAATTGACTCGGATGAAAATTCAATTATATTGCAGAAGGACTTAAATAGATTAGAATGGGCGGGTACATGGAAAATAGAATTCATCATAAGTAAATGCAGACAGCTATTGTGAGTAAAGATAGGAACACTAATTACAAACTGGACAATATTACTATTGGTAAAACAGAATGCGAAAAAGATTTAGGGGTACTGGTGAGCAAGGATCTTCCGCCGCGGCAACAATGTATTAAAGTATGTAATAAGGTTAACAGGATGTTAGAGTTCATTAATAGGACTGTTAGCAGTATAACTCCTCGAGTATTAGTGAAACTTTATCTTTGGTTGGTGAGACCACATTTGGATTATGCGGTACAGTTTTGGCCTCCATACTATGCAGTTGGTATAAAGTGTTTAGAGAGAGTGCAAAGACGAATGACAAAAATGATCCCTGGAATTGGAAACCTCACTTATGAAGAAAGGTTGAAAAAACTGAATTTACACTCACTTAAGAGGAGGAGGGCTAGAGGGGATATGATTGAAATTTTTAGATGGGTGAAGGGCATTAATAAAGGTAACATGAATTAAGTTCTTAGAATGGCGCGACGGGATAGGACAAAAAATAATGGATTCAAATTAGAAAAAGATAAAAAAAAGTAGGTTCAGGTCGGATGTGGGTAAATAATGGTTCAG